>NC_080686.1:67208540-67522771 GCF_030445035.2 Dasypus novemcinctus | reverse complement strand
CAGTAAAAATTTAGCCATGTAGGTTTAATATTTGTGATTTGGGCTATTTTTGTGTGAACCTGGGGGTTAGTGAAATCTGGTGTTTTCCATTTTGCCAAGTCATCAGTTATAACAGCTTGCATCACCAAACTGTTTTTCTGAGATTACTGGACTGATACGTGAGCTTACTCAACTGCCCAGTATCTGCACCTCAACACGACTTGAACTCTCATGCCAAATAACATATTGAGGGAGGACACTTACATTTTTTCATTTAAACTTCGTTGCATCTAACAGAGAAATTGCATGCTCTAAGGATATTCATGAGTTCCTGAACACTAAGTATCTGTTGTTCACACATAACTGTAAAGACCTTAAAAACTAGATTAAAATAAAACAGGGAAATCATTCTTTGAAAATCAAGAAAATTCTTTAAAAGGCATAGATATAGAAATAGACTATAATTTATCTTTTAAAATGTCCTACTTAGGAGAGCCAGTGTAGCTCAGTGGTAAAGCACCTTCTTCCCCTGTAAGAGTTCCTGGTTCAATCCCTGGTACCTCTTTAAAAAAAAAGTCCTGGTTAACACTGATTAAACAATGGGTTTTGAACAAAGCTGATTGTTCACATTCAGATATGCCAGAGTCAACATTTCTAGGGAACTACATGGCAAGGGCTGGTAATCGTCTTTATTGGAAAAGTGAACCATCATAATTATTCCATCTCCTATAACTTTAGGGGAAAATGCATTGGTCCCTCCTTGCCTTTCTTCCTGAAACATTTACAGAATACTTGCCTTGTAATGGGCAATGGGCATACAGATAGGAAGACAACATCAAATAAACCAGAATACCTAAGGGGTACAGTAAAAGCTTCCTACAGGATTCTAGTGTTACAGCCAGGGTTCACAACCACTGGGCTGGGTAGAGGAATCAGGCAGGGCAAGGAGGCACATGGATGAGGTCTCTTCCTCAAGTGGAAAGGAACTCAGTTTTCAGGGTGAAGAAAGCAAAAGTGTCACTGGAGTGGGATGAATGAGTTGGGGGGAATGACTCAATATGAAGCTGAGGAGATAGCCAAGGTTCAGGGCATGCGAGGCCTTACAGGCTGTGTAGTCACTGATTTTCCTTCATCCTAAGAGCAAAGTGGCAAGCATGACTGGGGACAATGTGACAGCAGAAAGGCTACTGCACGAGTCCATTCAGGAGGGATGAGGATGGCACTGAGAGGTGAAAACACAGAAAGTGATGAGACTCATGGGATATGTAGAAGGTAGCCTCGAGGGGATTTGCTGATAGATTGGATTTGAGGGAAGATCAGTAGGTGTCAAGAGTGGCTCTTAAGTCTCTGGTTGGAATAATTGGACTGATAATGGTGTGATGACTATTTTGAACTTGAGGAGCAAGGGGCAAGTGTGTAGAGATAAAGGTGGAGGAAATTTGCAAAGCAGAATCTGCTTCTGGATTTACAACATACATTGGGATCATGAAGCTTGGGTTTCCTAAGTATTAGTGACTATGAGGAAGTTGAAAATTCAGCCAAATGTTTTTCTCCCTAAGGTTCAAATATCCTGTTGAGTTTCTTTTTGTTTTACTTGGATTGAGTAGGTCCTGTGGTTGATTTTAGTTAAACAAAGTCACGTGTTCTATAATAAGTTTAGAAATGAAAATACCAATAGAAATTGGTTTCAATAATGATTTACAACCTAATATATTCTTAAATAAAACCTTGTGTTATATAATATTATGACCCACTGTTGGATAGAGTTTATCTCTATTTATTTATGTTTTGTCACATTTACACCTGATATAGCAATGCTCACCTCCTCCCTCAAAAGAAGGTTTTAGTTAAATTGGAAGGGTTTTCAAAGGAGAACAGTCAGAGTAACTAGGAGTTGATTTATGGGCCAAGATTGAAAAGGGAAATGCATTTTGTTTGGCTAAATGACAAAAGTCTAAAGAAGTCAATCAGGAGTAAAAGTGAAAAAAATAATTAGGTTTATAGGAAATGCAAGAAAATTTCACCCTCTACTGGTTCTCCTTCTCCTAACTTATCTTCATTCTTCAGATGTTAGGTAAATCCTGTAGAAAATTTTTGAAATGAATCTAGAAGTATCTAGTACTAAGAGCAATTAAATAATGAAGATGTCTAAGGTAGTCCAGGGATATTCTGACTAGTTGGTTTCCTGGATAAAGGAGACTATCCCATGGGTAATAGGTGTGTGAAATTAAAGAAGCACTGGTGTAGGGCCCTTCTATGTAACTCTCTTTTAGGGCACACAACCTCTCTGGCAATTAGCACAATAATGTAGTTTATGCGAGCTTAATAAAATCATGTTTTGTTTGTGGATTTAAAAGGCATAGGTTTTTTATGTTTTGTATTTAAGACTTATTTATTTCTCTGCCCCCCCATTGTTGTTTTTTGTTTGTTTGTTTGTTTTTTGCACTCACTGTCTGCCTTCTCTGTCCATTCACTGTGTGTTCTTCTGTGTCTGCTCTTCTTCTCTTTAGGCAACACCGGGAACCAATCCTGGGACCTTCCGGAGTGGGCGAGAGGCACTCAATCTCTTGTGCTACCTAAGCTCCCTAGTCTGCTATGTTTCATATTGTCTTTCCTCTGTGTCTCTTTTTGTGTGTCATCTTGCTGCACCAGCTCTCCGTGCACACCAGCACTCTGTGCAGGCCAGCACTCTGTATGGGACAGCACTCACATGGACCAGCTTACCGTGCAGGTCAGCTCGCCTTCACCAGGAGGCCCAAGGAATCGAAACCTGGACCTCCTATATGGTAGATGGGAGCCCAATCGCTTGAGCCACATCTGCTTCCCAGAAATCATTGTGTTTTTGTTGTTGTTTTTAGGAGGTATGTGGGATTGAACCCAGGACCTCCTACATGGGAAGAAGGTGCTTAACCACTGAGCTACACCTGCTCCCCTAGAAGTCATAGTTCTATGGGAGTCTCTTTGCTTTTGTTTTGTATGGTTTTATGTTTTGTAAATGATTGATTCATTTTACCAAATTATGCATTTCTCAAAATAATAATTCACTGATTGACTAGGCTCTATGGCAACTGGCTGTGAATCAGATCATGCTAAATGGAAGATCAGATAAAGTGAAATGACCTTCATGGGGGAGGATGAGGCCCAGAGTAGGATGAATGGAAGACCTACTGCAAGTTCCATCCTTCTCCATTTACCAGCTGTGTGTCCTTGGGGAGTCATTTAAACCTCCCTGAGTCTCAGTGTCCAAGACAGTAAAATAAGAAAATGCTTACTTCACAGGGCTGGAGCAAGAATTAGATGAGTTAATGTATTTAAAGTGCTTAATGCAGGCCTGGGCATTTTAACAAACTCCCCTTGTTTAAAGGCAAATACCTTCCAGGAGAGGCAAGTCTCATTTATTCACACCTTGGGGACTCCTATAGGAATCAAGAACACAGATCTGCAGTGCTGGGGTGTGGCTTACTTGATACATTGGAAATAAGAAAGGAACTTTTCAAAACTTGAAATAACACCCATCCAGGGAACTTGAGATAACTTCGGGCAGCCACATGGCTTTCTGGGTGACCAAGGAGTCTAGAAGAAATAGGAGGAAGAGAGAGGGATCAGAAGAGGGTGGGGGGCAGGCGCAGATCCTGCCTTTGTCACTTGATAGCTGTGTGACTTTAAGCAAACTGTTTGCTGCTTCTCTGCTCAGTTTCCTCAACTATAAAATGCGACTAACAGTTCTTACTGTAGAGCTGTTGTGATGATTGAAATGGCCAGGACACACAGAACATCATAACATTTCCTTACACACAACAAGTTCTCACTGAGAGAGATTATTGTTATTATCATTGGGAATTTCTATATGTATGTCTTAATCCTAATTTAATCCCAAGCATTCTCTGATCTGAGTTTATCTTTCTTGCCTATGAATTCCCAGTAGTCTTTTTTCTGTAGCTCTTTTAGAGAGGATAGCAATTTTTTTTCTTTTTTTCTTTTTTTCTCCCACCTCCCCCCACAACCTGCTGTTTTTGCTGTCTGTGTCCATTTGCTTGTGATCTTCTGTGTCTGTTTCTCTTTTTGTCTTCTCTTCTTGTTTCTCCTTTAGGATTCACAAGAATTCAATCCTGGGGACCTCCGATGTGGACAGAGGTTCCCTGTCACTTACACCATCTCAGTTCCTGGTTTCTGTTGCGTCTCGCCTTGACTCCCCCCTTTCATCTCTTTTTGTTGCATCATCATCTTGCTGCGTGGCTCACCGCATGTGCACTGGCTCACCATGTGAGCACTTGGCTCGCTGAGCAGGCACTGGCTTACTCTGCAGGTACTGGCTCACCATGCGGGTCACTGCACAGGTTGTCACAAGGGCACTGGCTTGCCATGTGGGCATTTGGCTCACTGCATGGACCCTGGCTCGCCGTGTGGGTCAGAGTTCTGTAATTTTTAACCTTTCATTCATGATTTCTAAATTATCTTTTGTTGTAGAAATATACTTTCTACCTGCTATTAAAATCTAATTTTTATTTATAATTATTTATATTTTTATTTCCTCCTCTAGACAATAAACAATGTGAGTGTTGATCTGTATCTGATATATTTTTTTGCCCTCCACCACCTCACTCCATAGAATGGCAGGCGTGCCATAGACCTCTTTATTTGGTGAAAAGCTTTATTTAGATATGTTAGAGAAATGGTGCTCACTGGGTTGTGGAGACTGATGATTGCAGGCAGGAAGTTTATTGAGGAGTTTTCCCAGTGGAGGAGGAATGAAGATTAGACTTCAGCCCACTCCTGGAAGAGTTTGGATATGACTTTATACCGTACATGAACAGGCAGGGAAACGTTAGTTCCTGGGGAGGGCGTTAGAGACTGAGTACAGCCTGGGGCCAATAAGGAGCTGTAGAAGTGAATTTATTCCCTAGTATGGCTAGGGGGTAGTGGGCTGGGGGAAGGGTGTTCTTCCAATGTGGGAGGGTTTGGTGGCACCTGGGCCCTGAAGGGGTGAAGGTCCTTATCTGCTCCACTCCCACTGTTATATGGCTCCTTTGTTCATTCTTGGGAGAAGATTGGTTGCCTCCAAGCACATAGGCTATGGCTTGCTCAATCACGTAGGTTATGGCTGGAGGCTGCCTTTCTTCAATTTATGTCATGGGGGAATTGATTCAGACCTGTAAATCATTGCAAACCTTGTAAGGGGGAACCTCTAGCAAGATGTAATTCACATGTCATACAATTTAGCACATTTAAAGTGTACCATTCAATGGTTTTTTAGAATTTTAACAGAGCTGTGCAACTGTCACCACAATCAACTTTATAACATTTTCATCACCCCCAAAAGTAACCCTGTAGCCATTAGTTATCACTCTCCACTTTCCCCTTAACCCCCAAGAATAACTTTTTGAGAAACTGTCAGTTTTCACAAATGACTGCACCATTTTACATTCCCAACAGCAGTGTATGAGAGTTCTGGTTTCTCCACATCCTGCATGTGGCAGTCTTTTAATATGGAAAGAATAAAAAGAATAGTTACTTAAGCTTCAGTTTCTAGTTCAGTGGATAGTAGAGAAGTTCTTTCTCCTAACCCTTTAATTAGCATCACCTTCTATTAGAAAAGAATGCCCTTCATCTTCCAGGGATGTCTGTGTAGCCTTGGGAAGTACTTTCAGAAGGTGGAAAGATTAGTCTGCATTCAAATAAAAGTACAGCCTAAGGAATTTTTTTTTCTAGCATTCTTATTGCACCAATCGGGATTTCTTAAGAAATGCAAATATGTATTGTTTTGCCATGAATGAGGCAATGTTATTTGGAGGTGCAGAAAAGTACAGGATCCTGTACAAAAGGGAGATTTTTGAGAGGAAAAAGATGTGGGGTGGTGCCAAAAGACAAGGAAAATAATCTATTGCAGCAAACAAGAAAAAGCAGGCAGAATAGAGCTCATCTGCCAGGTGGGATATAGGAGAACTCAATGTGTCGGGGTGGCTGTGGGGGAGGGTGACAGTGATGCAATTGACGGCACCATCTCCTGCATTGTGACATGACCACATTTCCAAAGGCGAGATGAAATGATGTACGAAAAGTGGAAAAATTCCAAATTCTCAAACAGTAGTGCCAAGACACAGGATACATCCTGGTCATACAGCTTATCAACCACTTACCCTGAGTGTAACACAATTCTAAGCACTTTTTATATATCTCCTCCACTTAATCCTCCTGACCACCCTGTAGTGTAGATACACATTATTCTCACTTTGCAGGTAATCAAGGCACACAGAGACAAGAATTGCCCAGAGCACCACAGCTTATAAGTATCATCTGGGTTTTATACCCTAAAGTCCCTGCTTTTAACCCCTGCTGTCACAGCTCTCTGTCTAGGCTTGTTTTCTTGTCTATACTGTTTGAATACAACAAATAAAAGCACATTAACCACCTTATGGTTTTAATTTAAATAAAGTCCATTTAAATAATTAGTCAAAGACTCTTGATTTGGCAACTAAGTTTTAAAATTAGTCATAAGTCATATGATATAAAATACTAAGGGAATTATGCCAGTTGAGATATACCAATATAATAAGCTAGTTGTGAGTTGTTGTTATAGTCCAGGTGAGAGATGAGAAGGCTCTGAACTAGCACCATAGCAGTGGCAAATTAAGATGTAAAGTAAGGAAAGATTAAGGGGCCAATCTTGTGGAAGATGAGGGAGGGTCAAGAATCATGTGTATCCCAAGATTCTGTTTTGTTTGAAGATACGATTCACCAAGATTGATCCTAATTAAATGGGATTTTCCAATAATGAATGTAGTTTATAGGGAAGAAACACTTTAATCTTCTCCACTTTTTCACGTTGGTTTTTCTTTACAGTCACCGCTCTGCTTTCTTTGGGTGAAAGCCATTTCCATTTCATCAGACATGCCATTCTTTCTGCAGAAGCAATTCCAGCAGTTTTAATACTTCCAACCTAAATTTATGGAAAGCCTCTGGGTCTTTTAAACAGGCAGCACCTTTGTGCAATTTCTTGGGCCCATCAGAGTTGCTGAAGTGCTTGCAAATGGCTAACTTGTTGTAACCCTTTTGTGATTCCAGGCTGCGCTGGCAGGGGGGACCACCATGATCATTGATTTTGCCATTCCTCAGAAAGGCGGCTCCCTCATCGAGGCCTTTGAGACCTGGAGGAGCTGGGCTGATCCCAAAGTCTGCTGCGACTACAGCCTTCACGTGGCCGTGACCTGGTGGAGTGAGCAGGTGAACTACCCATGGTTTGGATTGTTCCACTTGATCCCATAGTCCTTGCCCTATACAAGAGCAAGACACTGGTGCTGTCAAAAGGCAAGGAACTGGTTGCCTCCTGAGTAACTGGAGAAAAGGCATAGAGGAGAGACTTTTTTCTTTTCTTTTTTTTTTTTTAAGAAGCTTTAGTTTGCCTAAATGTTACATCGAAAATATAGGGGATTCCCATATACCCCAACCTCTCACATTTTCCCACATTAACAGCAACTTTCATTGGTGTGGTACATTTGTTACAATTGATGAACATATATTGAGGCATTGCATGGTCTATAGTTTACATTGTGGTTCACACTTTGCACTGCACAATTATATAGGTTTTGACAAAATGTATAATGGCCTGTATCCATCATTGCAATGTCATGCAGAACAATTCAATGTCCCCAAAATGCCCCATGTTACACCTATTCTTCCCTCTCCCTCTGCTCAGAACCTCTGGTGACCTTATGTTTTCTTGAGGATTTTTGGATGGTGATCCCTCCTCTGCTTCTGATCAAGAGGGGGTGCATATTCTTTTGTATGTTTTGAATCTTGACTCCTGTGAAAATATTACCAATTAAACAAACTAAAGTTAAAAAAATATATATAAAGATGATAGGATAAATTCTCCATGCTCATTCACAAGAGCCATTCCTACTATTTAATTTGTGAATGATAAATGCTTTAAATATAATTTAAAAGATACTTTTTCTCAACTACAGCATCTCCAGAATCTTTAAAACATTATTTTCCCACAAATTATAACTTCAATTAGAAATGCTAAACTTCTGGAGAAAAATCAGGGACATTTATATTTAAAACTAGGTGCCTCCATTCCCACTCCTGACCCTTCTTTCCCTCTTTTGTACATGAGAGAGGAAAAGAGACTAGGAACGTTGGAAGACCTTCTCCCAACTGTATCTTAACACAGTGCACTTCCTAAACTGATCTGCTAATATCACGATCTTCCACATCTGCTTGCTGCGAGCCTTCTTCCCTTCGAGCCCCATGTTGGGCGTCACTTGCTGTGATCAGTGCAGGGGTATGTTGGCTTGAAGGGAAGGCAACGCAGAACTTTACGAAATAAAGGACAGAGAGGAGATAAAGATTGGACAAGGGGACTCGTAGTTTCTGGAACTGCAAGCCTCGACCCTAGTTTCCACATGGTATTTATTGGAAACTACCGAGCAGCTGTTTGCCATCAGAACTGCAATATCATCTATAATAATAGGGAAAAACTGCAACATCTACAATAAGGCAACATCTACAATAGAACTGGTGAAACTCTTTCCCACATCTGCTGATTGCTTAGGCTACAGCAGAAATAAGAACATGGTTCAGATGGAAAAGGCAATTTTGAGAGATGTTAAAATATGTTTCCCTATATTAATTTGTTTTGGTACTTCGGAAGAAACCTTTGCTTGTGATTGGTCAACATCGTCATTTATTTTTCTGCAATGGACTTAATCCCAGAAAGTATTCATAAGGATGACCTTATTTGAAGAGTACCATGTAACTTATCTTCCCATCCCCCAGAAACTTAGTCTTTAGACACCAAGTTAATATAAAAACAGGTAATCAATTTTTAACATTTCAGCAAAATATAAAGGCAAGGTTCATAGTCCACAGTGAAAGTTAACTTATCCTCCAAAACTGGCATTCTAAGTAGCATAGCTGATCTCTTGCATGCCTTTAGGAACTACCTTCCTCCTTCTTCCCTCTTTCCCTCCCTCTCTTCCTTCCTCCTTTTCTCTTTTCTTCCTTTCCTCTCTCACTTAAAAGTTAGAGCAAAAGTGATGATGTTTATCCTTACCAGTGCTTCTCACATTTAAATGCACAAATGAACCACATGGAAAATATGGTTAAAATACAGATTCTGATTCGGTAGGGCTGGGATGGGACCTGAGAGTCTGCATTTCTAACTCGCTCGAGGTGATGTTGATGCTACTGATTCACATACCACATTTTTGGAGAAGTCAGGCTTAAACTACTCTGCTGAGAATAAGCTAGTGAGACTTATCAGTGGATGTAACTACCAGGTGATTAATGACATTCACCTTCATAAGGGCTTATCTACACAGGGAGTCATATGTATTTCATCTAAACAACGCAGATCATAAGCCCCTTACTCTTGTATGAATATGCTAATAATGTTTTCTGACTCTAAAAATAATATGCCATTGTAGAAGTCTTGAAAAATATAGAAAGTTTAAAAAACTGGTACAAAGTTTAAAAAAGGGATACATTATACCACTTCTGCTCCTTGATGTTATTTTGTGACTCATTTTATACTCCATTAGTTCAGTGATGACCACTGTCAACATTGTGGGTTTTTTAAATTGCTTTTTCTATGTATGTTAATTTATTTATTCATTCATTCAATAAATATTTATTGACTAGCCACTATGTGCCAGGCACTGTTACAGGATATGGCATACAATTCATAGGACAGAAATCCTATGAGGGAGGCAACTGATCAACAAGTAAATACGTAACAGGCCAGGTAATTTACACACCATGAAAAAAGGGAAGGAAAGTAAGTAAGGAATGAATAGTGATGGAGTAGGTAACTTGGAATGTAATACTGTCATTTTTAAACTTTGCTGATTCAATAGACAAAAAAAAGTTAGTGTTCCTTGTTTTATTTTGCACTTTTTAATTAGTAGGCAGTTGAACATTTTTTCCCTATGTTTACTAGTCATTTATATTTTCTCTGTGAATTATAGATAACATTTTTCACCTGGGCTGTTTAGGGTTTTTCTTATCAGGTTGAAAGAACATTTATTAACTAACAACAATAGTCCTGTGATTGTTACAGATTTTTGTTCTTTGTGATGATCTGTCCTCCTTCACGGGGAAAATGGAAACCAGAATATGATCCTGTGCTGCTCTCTGTCACCAATGTGACCATGCCTTATGGTGCCCATTCTTTCTCTTCCCTCCTCCTGCTTCACAAAGGAGCTATCTCTTCCTTGTTCAAGGCAGTTCTGCCTGCACCTCTCCTCGGGCTGACCCCTCGCCTTCCCCAAGACCACCCTCCCCAGATTTCTTCCATTCTCTCTTGGAACCTCACGTCTCCCTCTTCACCGGCTCCTTCCATCAGCAGTTTACAAAGCTCAAGTCTCTTTCATCTTAAACATAGATGATTTCTTCAGCCCTAGGTCTCACATCAGAGCTAAATTTCTAGATGAGTTCTCTATATTTACAGTGTGTCTTGGAACTCATTTTCAATCCACCAAAATATGGCCTCGCTGCCACCATTTCACTGAAACGCCTCCTTTTGCCTAATAGTGCCCTCCTTTTGGGTAAATTCTATGCTCCTTTTAAAAAAAAATCTCACTGTAGTATTTAACACTCGAATATTCTCTTCTCTTTAAAACACTTTTTCCTTGGTTTCTGTGACTTGATCTCAGTTTCCTCCTCCTCCTTTGACCATGCCTCTTGGGTCTTTTTTACATAATCTTCTTTCTCTAAATTTACATGGTATTGCTCAGAAGTCCTGTCCCTTCTTCTTATCCACACACTACCCACAGGCCATCCCATGCACCCCCTTATTTACACCATCTTTATGCTGTACTAATTTCAAAAATCAGAGTTTTCTCTTAAACTCTAGCTGCAAATGTCCAGCTGCCAGCTGAAATTCATCCTATCCCAAACTGAACTCATTAGCTTTTCTCAGAACCTGCTGCCACAGCTCCTGCTCTCATGTTTTTTTAGCTTAAAGTTCATCCTTGTATTCCAAACACCTAGCAAAGTATTTGGCACTAGTAAGTGCTAGGTTATTATTTATTAAAGTGGTATATATTGAATAGCCATTTAGCTTAGTACCTTTCATAATTTTATATCTTCAAAGGGTCCTGTATTTTCCTTCAAACGAGTCACACACATAGCTCCTAGGGCTAAGCCTCTGTACTTATGCCCTGTATCAGTGTTTCTTAACCTTTTTTGTTCCACAGACCCCTTTCCAGTCAGGTGAAAGCCACAGACACTTTTCTAAGTCCATATTATGCTGTGTATTATTCAGTAAATATATCACACCCACACCAACACATCCCCACAAGAATAATGTTTTTTTGCATTTCAGCTCAAACTCATGGACCCCTTAAGAACCACTGCTCTTTATGAAAGCCATATCTTTTCCTTTTATATTTTTGAACTTTTTTTTCCAAACGGAAGCATTGATTTGAACATTATCTTGTATTTTACCATTTTAAAATTTCTCAACTTTGTAGAACTTTTCACTCAATTTTTTTGAGATTTTACAACTTCAAAATAATGATGATTTTGTTTCCTTCTTTTGAATAATCATACCTCTTGTTTCTCTTTCCTGTTTTACTGCACTGGTGAAAACTTCAACAACTTTGAAGAGATCACTTATTGCAGGCATACTCCATCTTCCATTTTAATGTCAGTCTCCCTAACGTTTATGCAGTTTCCTCACTTCCTCCCTGACAAATCATTCCACCAGGCCTCTAATTGATGGCTATCCATATCCCTGAGCCTTCTAAGTCACTGGGACTACAATGTCGTAGACTCATACCTTCCTGGCCCTAGCAACTTGGACTTATTCCAAGCATCTCCATTTCTGGGAGTTTTCAGAACCACAAGGTACACTATAAATTCTTTGGAGAACATGTGGAAAAATACCAAGACTCAGAAACCCTGGGTTCAAGTTCTACCTCTGTGCCATTGTGTAAGCTTCTGTCCTTATCTGCAAAACTGGGATGAAAATAGGATCTAATTGTATTGTATTTTTTTGTTTTGTTTTGTTAGAAAGTAAAGGGGATTAAACCCAGGACCTAGGACATTGGAAGCAGGCACTCAATCACTGAGCTACATCTGCTCCCCAATGAAAGTTGTTTTTTTCATTTGTTTTTAGGAGATATTGGGGATTGAACCCGGGACCTTGTATATGAGAAGCAGGTACTCAACCACTTGAGCTACATCCACTCCCCTCATTGAATTTTTGAAAGGATCACAAGCTTACCACCACAGTATCACAGACTCTTGATAAATGGTAGCTTAGCATAGTCCTCTGAAAGACCAGAGGCTAGGAAGGTGGATGGATGAATGATCTAAGCTCTGATTGCTTCCACACTGAGAGAGATAATAAAATATAATCCATACCAGCAGCTTCTTTTTTTTTTTTTATTTAATATTTATTTATTATTATTATTATTTTAATTACATTAAAAAAATATATGAGGTCCCATTCAACCGCACCGCCCCCGCCCCCCACTCCCTCCACAGCAACACTCTCTCCCATCATCGTGATACATCCATTGCACCTGGTAAGTTCATCTCTGAGCATCACTGCACCCCATAGTCAATGGTCCACATCATAGCCCAGACTCTCTCACGTTCCATCCAGTGGGCCCTGGGGGGATCTACAGTGTCCCGTAATTGTCCGTGAAGCACTATCCAGGACAACTCCACGTCCCGAAAACGCCTCCACATCTCATCTCTTCCTCCCGTTCCCCACACCCAGCAGCCCCCATGGCTACCGTTCCCACACCCATTCCACATTTTCTCTGTGGACATTGGATTGGTTGTGTCCATTGCACACCTATGTCAAGTGAGGGCTTAGATTGCACATGGGTACTGGATGCACTCTTCCCGCTTCTAGTTGTAGACCCTCTAGGCTCCATGTTGTGGTGGTTGACCTTCTTCAACTCCATGTTAGCTGAGTGGAGTAAGTCCAATAAGTCAAAGTGTAGGAGCTGAAGTCTGTTGAGGCTCTGGGCCTGGGTGTCATATTTTCAGTCCAGAGATTCAAATCCCCTACATATATCTTAAACCCAGCACCAACTATAATTCCAATAAAGTAGCATGCAAGTCTTGTGAAAAGAGATCCCCTCTGAGTCCATTTCCATCACGCAGAAACACCAGCTCCAAAGAAGGGCCATCTGTCATGGCAGTGAACCCCTTCTGCCATGACCATAGAACCCGTGGGTCTCTTTATCCCTCAAAAGAACCAATACCTGGGGTTGTATCTACCTTATCTGTCTCTTAGACTCTGTTCAGTTGTACATAGGGGTATTCCTTCTGACAACCTCCAGACTCTTTTTTAGAGACTCACAGCCTTATAATCTCATTTCTCCTTTCCATTTCCCCCTTACATTAGGTCAAACCGCTTCCCGAAGTCATGTTATTATATGTAGACAGGTATATTCTGCTGTTCCGCATTGAATCTTTAATTCAAGGTCATTTTCTAGTTGCTTCTTCAGCTGGTATGTGGTAGTGATCCCTCGGTGCCAGGGAGGCTCATCCCCGGGTGTCGTGTCCCACGCTGGGGGGAATGCATCACATCTACACGCTGAGTTTGGCTGTGAGAGTGGCCACATTTGAGTAACATGAAGGCTGTCAGGAGGAAACCCCCAGGCACACTGCTACTCTAGGCCTTGTTCTTATTGCAGGTGCATAGGCTCAAAAGTGTAGCCATTAGTATCAAGAGCCCACTGTTGGGCCCTCCTTCCTTCCTGGTTCTTGCCGTTGCACCTGGAGGATTGCCGCTGCTCTCCCAGGGCCCACAACAGTGACCCCCCGGCCAGGAGCCCAGTACCCCCCCAGCTGTTGTTTTTAATTGTTTCCACTATGAGTATATATAGACATTACCATATACCCTGGGCATATGCCCTGTATAACTCCCTGTCAACCATATATATCCTGTCAATAACATCCCATATCAGTATTCCTCCGCTGCCATTGTTGAACCACTCTGTGATCCAAAACTTCCCGTAAAGTGAATCCCAACATAATGTCAGCTTCAGAAGAGTCTTAGATCACCAAAATTCATATATACAATACCAGCAGCTTCTTTTAGTCCATTCTGGCAAAAAAATTCTGGATATAAGGATAAGATCCCAGTTTGATCCAGTTCTTTTTATTAGGTCAGACACATATTTACTGTGTGCTTACTAATTTCGGTCAATCAGACAATTATAAACTTATAAACTCTTAGCTTTTAGATTAATTGCCTGCCTGCTCAGAAATGGTTTGTTTATTTATTTATTTATTTATTTTAAAGAAGCTTTATATTACATATGAATTTTACATGAAATTTTACATGAAAAATATAGGGGATTCCCATATGCCCCACCCCTTCCTCCTCCCACACTTTCCCATGTTAACAACATCCTTCATTAGTTTGGTACCATTTGTTACAATTGATGAACAGATATTGAAGCATTGCTGCTAACTGTGGACTAATGTTTACATTATATTTTACACTCAATTTTGTAGGGTATGAAAAAATAGATAATGGCCTGTACCTGTATCATTATAATATCATGCAGGACAATTCCAATGTCCCCAAAATGCCCCCATATTACACCTATTCTTCTCTCTCCCTCCCCTCTGAACCTCTGGTGGCTACTGCTTTTATATCAATGATAAAACTTATTCCACTGCTAGAATAATAAGTCTATAATACAGTAATAATAAGTCTACTTTAGTCCATTGTTCATTCCCCAATCTTGAGGATTTAGGGATGGTGATTCCCACTCTGTTTCTAATTGAGAGGGGGCTCAGATCCCATGGGGCAGAAGGATGGAACTATCTTGCTTGCAGTTGTAGATGCTCTCTGTTCCTTGGGATGGGTATTGTCCATCAGCATCTCCTTGTTAGGAGTCCTGGAGTGAACTGGAGATCTCCAGTAGGTATTGCAACTCTGCTGAGATTCAGGGCTCAACTGGCACATGGATAGATCAAAGATTTAAGTATCTGGGACATATATTTAACAAGTATATTGCCAATTATAGACTCAAATAAAAGGCGCAAAAAAGCCATGCGTAGGGAAACTGTAAATGAGTCTAACTCTGTTAAACTGGGGAGCATAAATTCCAAAGTAAGGCCCACTGACAGGATACTGGATTCTTGAGCTTGTGCGCCTTGGATATAGTTTCTGGATGTCTCCAGAGCCCTCAGGAGCACTGCTATTTGAGGCACTGATTACTGGGGCAGTTAAAGCGATCCTGCTAAGACGTGCATAAGCGTAACCTCTGTAAGCGTAACCTCTGGAATACCCTCTCGACTCACTTTGAAATCTCTTAGCCATAAAAACGCATTTGTATTTACCATTTCCCCTTTTGGTCAAGGTCTTTTTTAAGATGCATTGCTAGTTGGTGCTTGATAATAATCCCTCAGCTCCAGGGAGGCTCATAACCAGGAGTCATGTCACACGTTGGGTGGTGGGGGAGATAGTGCATTTATATGCTTAGCTTGGCTTAGAGAGGGGCCACATTTGAGCAATAAGGAGGTTTTCAGGAGGTAACTCTTAGGCAATATATAATACTAGGCTAAGTTTCACTTTCATGAGAAACAGTTCACAAGTACAGTCATCAATATCAAGGGCCTGGCATAATGGTCTGTCTTCCTTCACTAGGCACTGCCCTTGTACTTGGGGGGATACTTGCCATCCTATTAGAGAACGTAACAGAACTCCCCAGGATGGGAATTCAATATTCTTTCTGTTCTTGTGTTCCTCTCCATCCACTGAGACAATACCCCGTAAATACTTGAATATATGCATCTTCCTTAGAGGCATGCCCCAGGTGAACCCCTCCCCATTCATTTCCCCATCACTGACACCCTGAACCAGTGATCCTTCCCTGCCACAGTTGTGACCCTTCTGTGATCCAAAACCTCTCCAGAAACAAAGCCAAAAAAATAACCATATAAAATTTATAAGAAAATGAAGTCATAGTTTTAAAAATAATAAATAAAATACAAGAAATTATTTTTAATTTGAAAAAAAAAGTTAGACATTGTGTCTTTCATCTCCATAAGATCTGATGTCTTGTATGTATAGTGACATTTTCTTCCATATATTCCCCCAGTGTCTTATTATTTTCATTTTATCTTCAAAGTAGCTTTAGGTTACAGAAAAGTCACATAGAGAATATAGGGGATTCCTATATACTCAACACCTTCCCCCTTTTTCCCCTCTCCCCTATTAATAACATTTTACATGTAGATGGTACGTTTGTCAAAGTTGATGAACAAATATTGAAGCATTGCTACTAACCATGGTCAATGGTTTACATTATGGTTTACACTTTGGACTGTACACTTTTATAGGTTTTGACGAAACTTAAAATGGCTTGTATCCGTTATCACAAGATGATGCAGAACAATTCTAAATCCCTATGTTCCATCTATTCTATTCTTCCCTCCCCTTCCCCTCAGAACCTATGGTAACCACTAAGTTTCAGTTTTTGAAGAATAAGATTCATAGTTACGTGAAATAATGTTGAGGGCTTGACATATTGTTCTGTTTTCTTTTATTAGGCACTGCCTATGTTCTTGAGAGAGCCTTGTCCCTCTACTTGAGAACATAGCAGGACTCCCCACGATGGGAGTTTAATATTTTCTTATTTATTATGTGGGTCTCCACCCACTGATATAACACACTATGACAAGACGAACACTTACATATTCCACAGAAGCCTGCCCCAAGTGCGCCCTGTCTTGTATACCTCCCCAGACCCAACACCCTACACCAGTAACCCTCCCCTGCCATATCTGCCTAAAGAACAGTCCCAACATTGCAAAACCCCAGAGTTTACCTCTCCTTCCCCTGACCCTTCCCCCAGTTCCATGGATAGTCCAACCCAACCCCCCAACCCTACTCCCCCTCACAGACCAGACCCGCCGAACCAAATCACATGGCTGCACCACTGTCATGCCCATTCACTGCCCAATCACATCCTTCCACCTTATCATAGATTTTGACCATATGGGTATCAGCTCACCACCCTCTACTCCCTTTCTTTCTCCTGTAAACCTATCTTCCAGACTCTAGCTCTCTGAGCCTGCTCAATTTGCTTAATTCATATCAGTGAGGTCATGTAATAGTTGTCCTTCAGTACGTGACTTACTTCACACAACATAAGGTCTTCAAGATTTATTCATGTTATCCCGTGTGTTAATGCTGCATTCCTTCTTACAGCACATAATATTCCATTGTATGTATATACCAGTTTGCTTTTCCATTCATCTGTTCATGGCCATTTGGGTTGCTTCCAACTTTTGGCAATAGTGAATAATGCTGCCATGAACATTGATGTGCATATATCTGTTCATGTCCTTGCTTTCAGTTCTTCTGAGTATGTACCTAGCAGTGGTATTGCTTGATCATATGGCAGTTCTATATAGTTAGATTCTTGAGGAACCACCAAACTGTCCTCCACAATGGCTGCACCGTTCCCTTTTCCCACCAGCAATGGATAAATGTTCCCTTTTCTCTATATCCTTTCCAACATTTGTAGTTCTCTGTTTTTTTAATAGCCACCAGTCTAATGGGTATGAGATGATATCTCATTGTAGTTTTGATTTGTATTTCCCTAATAGCTAGTGATGATGAGCATCTTTTAATATGCTTTTTAGCTATTTGTATGTTTTCTCTGGAGAAATGTCTCTTCAAATCTCTTGCCCATTTTTTTAATTGGATTGTTTATTTTTTATTTTGGAGATGTAGGATTTCTTTATATATGCTGGATATTAGGCACCTATCGAATAGATGGTTACCAAATATTTTCTCACATTGAGTAGGCTGCCTTTTCACTTTCTTGATAAACTCCTTTGAAGCACAAACATTTTTAATTTTGAGGAGGGCCCATTTATCTATTTTTTCTCTTGTTGCTCATACTTTGGGTGTAAAGTTTATGAAGCCATTTCCTACAATAAAATCTCATAGGAGCTTATCTTCTAAGAGCTTTATGGTCTTGGCTCTTGTATTTATATCTTTGATCCATCTTGAGTTAATTTTTGTGTAGAGTGTAGAGTGAACCTCTCTCATTCTTTTGTATATTATAGAATGATCCTCTCTCATTCTTTTGGATATGGATATCCAGTTCTCCAAGCACCATTTGTTTAACAGGCCATTCTCTCCCATTTGAGTGAACTTGGTGGCCTTGTTGAATATCAGTTGACTGTATATGTGAGGATCTATATCAGAACTCTCAGTTCTGTTCCAGTGGTCAGTATGTCTATCCTTGTGCTAATACCATGCAGTTTTGACAACTATACCTTTGTGGTATGCTTTAAGGTCAGGTAAAGTGATTCCTCCAAAGTCGGGTAACGTGATTCCTCCAATTTCACTTTTTCTTTTTCAATATGTCTTTGTTTATTTGGGGTCCCTTGCACTTCCAACTAAATTTAATAGTTAGCTTTTCCAATTCAGTAAAACATGCTGTTGGGATTTTTGTTGGGATTGCCTTAAATCTATAAATCAGTTTGGGTAGGACAGATAATCTTAATGATGCTTAGTCTTTCTATCCGTAAGTCAGAAATATTCTTCCATTTACTTAGGTCTTCTTTGATTTCCTTTAACAGTGTTGTATAGTTTTCTGCATACAAGTCCTTTATATCTTTCCCTACATTAAGTTAAGTTTATTCCCAGGTATTTAATTCTTTTAGTTACTGTTGTAATTGGAATTTTCTACCTTGATTTTCTCTTCAGATTGCTCATTACTGGTGTACAGAAATGGTACTGATTTTTGCCTGTTGCTCTTATATCCTGCCACTTTACTGAACTCATCAGCTCTAGAAGCTTTGTTGAAGATTTCTGAGGGCTTTCTATATATAGGATGATGTTGTCTGTAAATAGTGAAATTTTCACTTCTTCCTTTCCAATTTAGATGCCTTTTATGCCTTTTTCTTGCCTAAGTGCTTGAGCAAGTGCTTCTAATACAATGTTAAATAAGTATGGTGACAGTGGGCATCCTTGTCTTTTTCCGGATCTTAGAAGGAAAGCTTTTAGCATTTCACTATTGAATATAATGTAGCTGTGGGTTTTTCATATATACCCTATACCATACTGAGGAAGTTTCTCTCTATTCCTATCTTTTGAAGTGTTTTTATCAGGAAAGAGTGCTGTATTTTGTTGAATGCTTTTTCTGCATCAAAAGAGATGATCATGTGATTTTTTCTTTTGATTTGATCTTTTTCTTTTGATGTGTTGTATTACATTGATTGATTTTCTTATGTTGAACCATCCTTGCATACCAGGGATGAAATCCACTTGGTCATGTATATGATTCATTTGATGTGTTTTTTAATATGATTAGGAAGTATTTTGTTGAGGATTTTAGCATCCAGTTTCACTAGAGAATGGTCTTTAGTTTTCCTTTCTTGTGGCATCTTTATGTGGCCTTGGTATTAGGCATCATAGAATGAGTTAGGCAATGTTCCCTCCACTTCTGTTTTTTGGAAGTGTTTAATCAGGATTGGTGTTGATTATTTCCAAAATGACCATCTGGTCCTGGACTCTTCTCAGTTGGGAGGTTTTTGATGACTAATTCAATCTTGTTACTTGATTGGTCTGTTGAGTTCATCAATTTCTTCTTTCCTCAATGTAGGCTGCTTGTGTGTTCCTAGAAATTTGTCCGTTTCTTCTAAATTAGCCATCTTGTTGGCATACAATTTTTTCAAAGTATCCTCTTATGATACCCTTAATTTCTGTGGTGTCAGTAGTGATATCCCCTTCCTTGTTTCTTATTTTATGTATTTGCATCTTCTCTCTTTATCTTTTCTTTGTTAGTATAGCAAAGGGTTTGTCAATTCTATTAATTTTCTCAAAGAAACAGCTTTTGGTTGTGCTAATTTTTTCTAGTGCTTTCTTATTTTCATTTAATTTAGCCCTTCTCTAATCTTTGTTATTTCCTTCTTCCTGCTTTGGTATTGTTAATTTTTTCTAGTGCTTTCTTATTTTCAATTTAATTTAGCTCTGCTCTAATCTTTGTTATTTCCTTCTTTCTGCTTGCTTTGGGATGAGTTTGTTGTGCTTTTTCTTATTCTTCCAGTTGTTAGCTATGTTTTTGATTTTAGCTCTTTCCTCTTTTTTAATATAGACATTTATGGCTATAAATTTCCCTCTCAGTGCTGCTTTTGCTGCACTGCATAGATTTTGGTACAGTGTGTTGTCATTTTCATTTGTTTCAAGGTAGTTACTGATTTCTTTTGCAATTTCCACCTTGATCCACTGATCATCTAAGAGTGTCTTGTTTAACTTCTATATCTTTGTGCCTAATCTGGTTCTTTGCTCCTTACTGATATCCAGCTTCATTCCATTGTGGCCAGAGAAATTACATTTTATAATTTCAATCTTTCTGAATTCATTGAGAGTTGTTCTGTGGCCTAGCATGTCATCTGTCCTGGAGAATGATCCATGTGTGCTTGAGAAGAAATTATATCCCACTGTATTGGGTATAATATGTATTATACCTCTAATGCATTATTCAAGGTCTTTGTTTCTTTATTGATCCTCTATTGAGATGACCTGTCTAATAGTGATAATGGTGTATTAAAACCCCTCCTATAATTGTAGAGGCATCTATTTCTCCACTTAGTCTTTCCAATGTTTGTCTCATGTATTTTGAGGTGCCCTGGTCAGGTGCATAAATGTTTATTATTGTTCTTTCTTCTTGTTGGATTACCCCTTTTCTTAATATATAGTGTCCTTCTTTGTCTCTTTTAAATAGTTTTGCATTTAAAGTCATTTTGGCTGTTATTAGTATAGCTATTCCCACCCTTTTTGTTGTTGTTGTTATTGTTTGCATGTAAAATTGTTTTCCAGCCATTCACTTTCAACCTCCTTGTGTCCCTGGGTCTAAGGTGAGTTTCTTGTGGACAGCATATAGATCGGTCATATTTCCTTATCATTGTTTCTTAATTGCAGAGTTTAATCCATTAACATTCAATGTTACTTATGTTAACCATATTTTTTTTAGGTTTATATATGTCATATGTTGTTTTTATTTCTTTTTTTATCTTTTTAGTTATTCTTGCCAATAATCTTATTTACTATACTCTCCTCCAACCCTCTCTCTACTGTTTTTTCCTTTCAACCTTCAGAACTCCTTTTAATATTTCTTGAAGGGCAGATTTCTTGTTGACAGACTCTTTTATTTTCTGTTTATCTGTGACTATTTTTAACTATCCTTCATTTTTGAATGCCAGCTTTGCTGGATACAGAATTCATGGCTGACAGGTTTTTTTCTTTTTTTTTTTTCTTCTTTTTTTAAAGATTTTAAAAAAATTTCTCTCCCCACCTCCACCCCCAGATGTCTGCTCTCTGTGTCCATTCACTGTGTATTCTTCTGTGTCTGCATGTATTCTCGTCAGTGGCACCAGGAATCTATGTCTCTTTTTGTTGCATCATCTTGCTGCGTCAGCTCTCCGTGTATGTGGCACCACCCTGGGCAGGCTGCACTTTTCGCACTGGGCGACTCTCCTTACGGGGTGCACTTCTTGCACGTGGGGCTCCCCTACATGGGGGACACCCCTGTATGGCACAGCACTCCTCGTGCGCATCAGCACTGCACGTGGGCCAGCTCATCACATGGGTCAGGAGGCCCTGGGTTTGAACCCTGGACCTCCCATGTGGTAGGTGGACCCTCTATCCATCGAGCCAAATCCGCTTCCCAAAAGTTTTTTTCTTTGAGTACCTTAACTATGCCTTACTACTTCCTTCTTGCCTCCATGGTTTCAGATGAGAAATCAGCACTTAATATTATTGAACTTCCCTTGTTGCTTTCAGGATTCTCTCTTTGTCTTGAGCTTTGGGCAATTTGATAAGTATGTATCTTGGAGTAGGCCTATTAGGATTTATATTGTTCGGGGTGTTTTGCCCTCCTGGACATATATGCCCATGTCCCTCAAAAGAGTTGGGAAGTTTTCAATCATTATTTCCTCCAATACTCCTTCTGACCCCTTTCCCTTGTCTTCTCTCTCTGTGACACTTATAATGCATATGTTTGCATATTTTGTGTTGCCATTCAAATTCCTGAGTCCTAGGTGGATTTTTCCTGTCTTTTTATTTATCTGTTCTACTATCTGTCTGATTTCAGATTACAGTCTTCAGCATCATTGATTCTTTCCTCTGCCTTTTCAAATATGCTGTTATGTGCTCCCAGCATATTTTTTATTTCTTGCATTGTGCCATTCATCACCAACAGATCTGTTATCTTTTTTATGTATGTTTACTATTTCTTCAGTCTGTTCCTCCAGTGTCTTCTTAGTATCTTTTATCTCTTCCTTCACTTCATTAAGTTCATTCATGGTATTTGTTTGGACATACTTGATTAGCTGTTCCACATTCTGCATCTCCTCCTGTTTTTCAGTTTGTTGTTAGACTGGGCTGTGTCTTCCTGTTTCTTAGTATGACTTGTAATTTTTTTGGTCTCTAGGCATCTATTTACCTTGATGGACTTATTCAGTTGGTTAGCTTCTCTTTCTCCTCTAGTGTTTTATTTTATTGTTTGTGTGTGTGTCTGTGGTAAAGTTCCTTTTTGACACTTGGCTCTTCTTATTCTATATCCTTGCAGTTGTCTATGTTCCAGTTTTCCTTTGGCCTCTTTATCTCTTTGTCTCACTCCCTCCTGGATGATATGCAGCACTTTCATGTTCTATAGATTCCCCAAAGTAGCAACCTTGGGTAAATTTTTGCCTTTTCTCCATTGTTTTTTGTGAGTTAAGCTATGCCTGTCTACTTTGATGCCATATTCCCAGAAGTGCCTGAAATATTTAAAAGAAACACATAATGACACTTGTCTTGTACCCCAAGATTCAGTAATATATTCAGAAGTCGCAGTGGATAGAGCAGATTATAATATATATTCTAACCAATGACAAAATTCCTAAAGATATAAAATAGTTCTGTTTTTAATCTGTCATATTGGCATCTTTATGGAGAAAGTCCATGCTATGACTCCCTGATTGTTTTCTCTAACAAGAAGGTTAAAATAAAATAGATAGAGAAGCAGATCTGGCTCAATGGGAGCCACACGGGACATCCAGGATTCAAACCCAGGGCCTCCTGACCCATGTGGTGAAGCTGGCCCAGCACAGTGCTGATGCACGCAAGGAGTGCCATGCCATACAGGGCTGTCCCTCGTGTAGGGGAACCCCACATGCAATGAGTGCACCCCTGTAAGGAGAGCCACCCTGTATGAAAAAAATGCAACCTGCCCAGGAGTGGGGCCACACACATGGAGAGCTGATGAAACAAGATGACGCAACAAAAAGAGACACAGATTCCCAATGCTGCTGACAAGATACAAGCGAACACAGAAGAATGCACAGAAAATGGGCACAGAGAACAGACAGATGGGGGGGGGGGTGCATGGGGAAGGGGAGAGAAATAAATAAAAAATAAATCTTTATATATAGAGAGAGAGAGAGAGAAAGAGAAAAAAAACTTATGAAACTGTTCATTTTAAATATTTGCAGTTTACTGAATGTCAGTTATACCTAACTGAAAGTATTGGAATAAAAAAGTGTTATAGATTATTATTTTAATATAAATAACTGTATTCTTCAATGTTTTAACTCCTGTAAATACTCTAAGAGCTGGTAAATCTATAGAATAATCTCAAATCCACAGGTTACAAATGCGGTTTCTTCTTGGAAAAATCAAACTGGAATTTTAGTTCTTATGATACCTGAATTGGACCTGAAAGGGCAATTACTTGAGCAACACTTGACTAACTGTAGGCAACCCTCAAGGCCCCTGAGACTTCAGACTGGTCCAGTCATGGCTCCAGAACTAAATGCTGAGCCTGTACTTTCTCAGGCAAGCATGGATTGATCTACCTCTTCTAATTTCTCCCTCTAAAAATGACCCCTGTGGGTTTCAGATTTCAATATGAGCATAAACCCTTACCCCACATTAACTTTGATTCCTTCCAGAGTGACATTTTGTTGTTGTTGCTGTTGTTCCCATTTAGGTTAAAGAAGAAATGAAAATTCTTACCCAAGATAAAGGGGTTAACTCTTTCAAGATGTTTATGGCCTATAAAGACCTGTACATGGTACAGGACATTGAGCTGTATGCGGCCTTCTCTCAGTGCAAGGAAATTGGAGCAATTGCTCAGGTCCATGCAGAAAATGGAGACTTAATTGCAGAGGTAAGCTTTGGCATATATCAAACCTTCTATAGAAATGAAAATGGACATAGCTTTTGGTGAAGATAATTGTCTTCTTGGAAAAACAGAAATTCAGCAAACGATTTTCTGTGGTTCATAAATAGTCCAGTTTGCTGAGGTCACTGCTTAGCTTCATTCAATTGGTATGCATTTGTATGAGGGTTTCCTCCTTTCAAGCCAGCTATTAGACATCAAACATGTTTTGCTACAAAAATGCAAAGAATTTTTTCTGTGTCCCCAGCACTTTTTATTTTTAATAGCTGAGGCAGCTGATTCAGAATGCCAAAATGTGGCCAACATCAGAATAATCTGAAGATTGAAGCATTTTATTGGGCGGCTGTTCTTTTGGGAAGCTGGGTATTAAAATGTGTTCTGGAGGAATCTAAACATTGCTTTTTTCTCATGGTGGTTCCGTTATTAATGTGCAATGTGTACATCACCCGCCTGATTTAAAGAGCTATCTCTTACCCTTTTAATGAGCTGATTTTTTTTTCTTTCTCTTCCTAGGCTCAGTTGCCATTAAAGTCAGTGAGATTAAGGCCCAGTAGCCAGAAAGCAGGATGGGATAATGGGAAGAAAGCATGAGCTGTAAACTCACACAGACTGGGTTTAAATATGGCTCTTCTACTTTCTAGCTGAGCTGCACTGGTCATTTTACAACTCTGAGTATTACCTCCTGTAGTATGAGTCACTTCAACAGGGATCTAAGAATGGGGGCTAGAATATTTTGTTTTACTTTCTTTGTTCTGAACTAATAATAAGCCTTAATCTGTACACTGCTTTTCACAGAATATTATTAGAAATAACCTTTTTCAGCTTTTCAATCAAAATAAATTAATTGTGAAATATGCATATAGAAAATTAGCATATACTATTAGAGTACTAAATAATTTTATTAGTGTACTAAAATTATTTTTACTGAGTATACACATGGCTATACACATGGTCCATTTGCACACACACTCACATACATGCACACACATACCTATACCTACTCCATCTAAAAACCTGGGCATCGTAGCTTATTTAAAAGACAAAAATGGAGTTTGTTGTCATTAAACCTTCCTTGCACATGCATATGTTCCCTCGTTTTAGGGGGCTAAGAAGTTGTTGGCTTTGGGGATCACTGGTCCTGAGGGTCATGAGCTGTGTCGCCCAGAAGCCGTGGAGGCAGAGGCCACGCTGAGAGCCATCACCATAGCCAGTGCCGTGAACTGCCCGCTCTACGTGGTGCACGTCATGAGCAAGTCAGCTGCAAAGGTCATAGCGGACGCAAGGAGAGACGGTAACTTCCTGAATGTAACCTCACATATAACAGTATGAGCTGAAAAGTACAGTAAAATCATCGTGCCTTCTGCTTTTGCTTATGAGAAAGCCACCCAGAAATTTCTACTTTTTTCTTTGCTCTTTTTTCCCTTCCTCCCTTTTTATTCGCATTTTTCCCTAGTCTTTCTTTTTTGTGCACATCTTTTTTTTTGTTTGTTTGTTTATCCCCATGGCTGTCTCTCTTCTTTCAGGTTATTTCTTCTCCATATCTAACACCTGAAGTCATTTCCTTTGGTACATGTCCCCAACTTAACACCATGGCAACTGGCTTTTTAATCAGATAGTTAAATGCAAAGCTCTCCAGTTAACTTTAGAGAAGTAGCCCTCATTTCTTGGGTTCCCTGCCCTCCCAGTACCTGGGTCAGGGCCGTGCAGGGCACCTGAATTGATTTATCTGATCACAACATGGGTGTTGGAACAATAGAAGCAATTATCTAAATATTTTTATGACAGTTTTTTTAAAAACTTCATCCAAAGTTATTTTTACCTCAAATTGAACAAGTAACAGGCCTCAGTTCTCTGCCTCAATTTTCATTTTCCAGTACTGGTAAAGGATTCATGAAAAACAAATAAGGTGTATTTTAGTCAATAATTTTAGGTGCTCTCGGGATGGGCTAGTAGCTTCTATCTTCTCATCTTTAGGAATCCAGATATTCTTAAATAATGTTATAGATTATCTCAACATCCTGGATGTTTTTTGTTTGTTTGTTTTAACTGAAATTGACTATTTTTATAATATAAGAAAATACACTTGGCATGTCTATAATTGATAATAAAATATTGTCAGAATTGCTTCTTGTTGCATGAAGGTTAAGTAAGGATTTTGTGCAAGGCAGATAGATGCATTTTTAAAAACTTAATCCACCAACATCTTGTGTTAATAGAAAGCTCAGTTTCACACAGGGATTAATCAGGTCTTTTTACTGGCCATTTCTGGAGATTTCCCCCCTCACATATAATAAAATGTCAGTAGAAAGTGCAAAGCACTTTTTAAAAGAATCTCAAAGATACAGTATTATGCTTCCCCCACCAGGTGGCACTGTTGTCAACACTACGGAATTGTTTTTTCTATATTATTTGTTTTGCAAGTCTACCGCATCCTATTGCCTGTCAATCAGGTCTACAATGTTAGAATATGATCTTTAAAAAAACAACAGTAAAATCAGGGAAAAAGGTCAGTCTTAAATACTCAACAAGGTATGATTTGACAGGACTGTCAGAAAGCAATTTCTTTAAAAAATTTTTTTTTATTTTTAAAGAAGCTTTAGATTACATAAATGTTACATCAAATATATAGGGAGGGAAGTGGACTTGGCCCAGTGGATAGGGCGTCCGTCTACCACATGGGAGGTCTACGGTTCAAACCCTGGGCTTCCTTGACCTGTGTGGAGCTGGCCCACGCACAGTGCTGATGCGCGCAAGGAGTGCTGTGCCACACAGGGGTGTCCCCCGCGCAGAGGAGCCCCATGCACAAGGAGTGCACCCTGTAAGGAGAGCCCCCCAGTGCAAAAGAAAGTTCAGCCTGCCCAAGAATGGCACCGTACACACAGAGAGCTGACACAACAAGATGACGCAGCGAAAAGAAACACAGATTCCCGTGCCACTGACAACAACAGAAGCGGACAAAGAAGAACATGCAGCAAAATAGACACAGAGAACAGACAACAGGGGTGGGAGCGGGTGGGGGGAAGGGAAGAGAAATAAATAAAATAAATCTTTAAAAAAATATATATATATATATAGGGAAGGAGAACCAGCAAAATGGAAGTGGAGTAAGGAGCTCCTATAGTCAGCTCCTGCTACAGGGCAGTTAGCAAACACCCAGAGCTCTCTGGAGCTAGCTGAACCACCTGTTTGGGGGCTCCAGGAGACCAGAAGAGCATCCTGCAATATCCTTGGGGAGTGGAAAGAGGAGGCTGCCCATCTGCAGAGGAGATTCGTAAGTAAAGCGCTCCACACTCCGGAGGCTGGTGCCCATCCTCCCCTGGTGACACAATCCGCCTCGGGAGCTGTTCTGCGGCTGGAATTGAAAGCTCCACTTCCCAAAAACGGGAGAGGAAGAGATGGTTGGCACCAACTTTAGCTACTGATGAGTAAATTCAGTGGGCTAAAGTATAATCCTGAGAACAGCTAAAGTTTGAGCCTGTCCAAGTCAGAAAGAGGCTGGGAGCCACCATCTTAACTCCGCGCCTAGCATGAGGGGAAGCAGGGTGGACTGAAAATCCCAGTGCTGATGGGGACCGGCTTCTTTCCATCCAGATCATATTGCAGCTCTAGCCTAGGCCCCAGTGCCACCTCCAGCAGGGAGGAAGCTGCGGGGACCTGCGCCAGCCTCTCAAGGAAATTACCAGCCAAGCAACAGAGACTGGTGATTGTCCAACTCTGGCTGCATGAGCCACCCCAGGAGCTGTTCTGTGGCTGGAATTGGAAGCTCCATTTCCTAAAAACAGGGGAGGAGGAGACGGTTGGCTGCCTATTTCAGCTACTGATTGGTAGACTCCGCTGACTGAGATATAACCCTGGGAACTGCTGGGGTATGAATCAGCCCAAGTCAGAAATAGGCCTGTTCCCAACATAATGACTCTGCCCCAGCCTGAGGGGAAGCCAGGACCAAAAATCACAGGGACGGTAGAAACTGGTTTCTTTCACCCAAATGGGCCTGCAGCCCTAGTCTAGGTGTTAGCCCTGCCTCTGGCAGAGAGGAGGCTGGCAGGCCCTGTACCGACCTATCCAGGTAACTGAAGGTACATTTGGCTGGCACAACTGAATAGTCAGAAGTCTACCTGGGCAACTGCAGTCATCTTGGACCTGCACTGTATAGATGGCTGCCCACACTTGCATCTCCATCCCAACCCCAGGAACGGGAGAAAAGGGCATGATCTTCATCATCTCTCTGGGAAACTGCAGTCTGGGCCTGCACCACTTGGATTATTACACACAGCTGTGAGTCTGTCCTTACCCCTGGCAAAGGAGAAAGTTGGGAGAAACTTCCTCAGTCCCTTGGGCAAAGAGGGCAGCTTGAGCCTCTACAGCTTACAGCACCAACTACATGCTTGGCTCCTGCTGCACAACCACCAAGGGAGAAAGGGCAGGAAGCCCTAAACTAAAGAGAAAAACTGCACCCAGAATAAATACTCCAGTAAACCAGGTGCCAAGACACCAACAAAAAATTACAATACACAGAAACAGGAAGCTATGGCCCTGGTAAAGGAACAAGATAAGCCTCCAGATGACATAAATGAGTTGAGACAACTAATCATAGATGTTCAAACAAACCTTAATAAATTCAATGAGATGGCTAAAGAGATTAAGGATATTAAGACATTGGATGAGCACAAAGAAGAATTTGAAAGCATACATAGAAAAATAGCAGATCTTATGGGAATGAAAGGTGCAATAAATGAAATTTTAAAAAGATTGGAATCATATAATAGATTCGAGGAGGCAGAAGAAAGGATTGGTTAGCTTGAAGAAATAGCCTCTGAAAGTGAATATACCGAAGAACAGATGAAAAAGAATGGAAAAAATTGAACAAGGTCTCAGGGAACTAATGACAGCAAAAGGCATGCAAACATATGTGTCATGGGTGTCCCAGAAGGAGAAGAGAAGGGAAAAGGGGCGGAAGGAATATTTGAAGAAATAATGGTAGAAAATTTCCAAACCCTATTGAAGGACATAGATATCCATGTCCAAGAAGCACAACATACTCCCTTCCGAAAAAATTCAAATAAACCAACTCCAAGATGCACACTCATCAGAATGTCAAATGACAAAGACAAAGAGAATTCTGAGAACAGCAAAAGAAAAGCAATGCATAACATATTAGGGATCTCCAATAAGATTAAACACTGATTTCTCACCAGAAACCATGGAAGCAAGAAGACAGTGGTCTGATATATTTAAGATACTACAAGAGAAAAACTTCTAGCCAATAATCTTATATCCAGCAAGACTGTCTTTCAAAAATGAGGGCATGATTAGAATATTCACAGATAAGCAGAAACAGAGAATTTCTAAGCAAGAGACCAGAATTTCAGGAAATACTAAAGGTTGTAATAGAGCCTGAAAAGAAAAGACAGAAGAGTGAGGCCTGGAAGAGAGTCAAGAAATGAAGATTATATCAATAAAAGTAACTAAAAGTGTCAAAAGAGTGGTGAAAATAAAATATGACAGATAAAAACTCAAATAGTCAGGAATAAACTTAACCAACGATGTAAAGCACTTGTATTCAGAAAACTGCAACTCAATGTTAAAAGAAATCAAAAAAGACCTAATTAACTGGAAGAATATTCCATGCTCATGGATTGGAAGACTAAATATCATTAAGATGTCAATTCTACTTAAATTGATATACAGATTCAATGCAATCCTGACAAAAATTCCACCAGCATTCAAAAAACAAAAAAATTGAAAACACTATCATCAAATTTACTTGGAAGGGGTACTGAATAGCCAGAAACATCATATAAAGGAAAAGCGAACCCTCATCTCCAGATTTTAAATCACATTACTTAGCTATAGTGGTAAAAACAGCATTGTACTGGCATAAAGACAGACACATAGACCAGTGGAACCAATTTTGTGATGCAGAAAGAGACTCTCACATGTATGGTCAAGTGATTTTTGACTAGCCTGTCAAACCCACACAGCTTGGGCAGAACAGTCCATTCAACAAATGGTGCTGAAAGAACTGGATATCCATAGCCAAAAGAAGGAAAGAGGACCCCTATCTCACACCTTGTCCAAAAATTAACTCAAAATAGATAAAAAACCTAAAAACAAAATCAAGAACCATAAAACTTCTAGATGAAACTGTAGGAAAATATCTTCAAGACTTGGTGGTAGGTGGTAGATTCTTAAAGGAGAAAAGAGGAGAACTGAGATGGACTACTGATGTTTAATGTATGTAGAAGCTTTAATTAGCTTTACTGTTAAGGTGTGAAAATGTATAGAGTAGATGGTAATATATAGTAAGTAACAGCTACTTTATAAATGGGGATGTGACTGAAAATGGTAGTCTAGGTATGTAAATGCCAGTTGACAGAATGGTAGAGAATAATCTAGGAACTGAAAGCACGGTAAACTAATAGGTAGATGAGAATTGTGGTTGATGGTAGAGATGCAAGAGTGTCCTTTGTGAGCTTGAGCAAACGTACATCACTAATGCAGGGTGTTGGGAATGTGGAGAAGCATGGGAAAAATACAGCTGGAGTGACCTATGGACTGTGGTTAGTAGAAATAATAAAATATTCTTTCATTTATGCCAAAGATATACTGTGTTGATAAGGAGGCAATATGGAAAATGTGAGCCAAATGTACACTATGGACATGGCAATAATCAGATGATATTATTTTAGCTGTAGCAAATGACATACCACATTATGGTGTGTTGATGGAGGGGTGTTGTTTGGGAAATCTGCTTTTATAAGTTTACAACTTCTGTCATAAAAAATATATTTAAAAAGTAATGATAGGGTGGGTTCAGGGGAAAACACACCAAATGTAAGATAAGGACTATGATTGGTAGTAAGCTTTGACAATATTCTTTCATAATTTGTAACAAATGTCTCACGACCATGCAAGGTGTTGGTGAAGGGTTGATGTATAGGACCCTTGTATGATGTTATGCATGTTTGCTTTGTAAGTTAACAACTTTTACTATACACTTAATTGTTTATGTATGTGCATATATAAGTAACATAAAGATAATAATAATAGGGTTGGTTGGGGGAAAACTTTCATTAGTAGTAATATTTTGACAATGCTTTTAATCATTAGTTAAAAAGGTTTAACAACAATGCAAATTATTGGTGGTAGTGTGAGTTATGAGAGTCATGTATAATGTTATATATATTTGTTTTGTAAGTTCACAACTATTAATATATACTTATTGTTTATGTATGTTTATATATGAGTGATATACTTCAATAAATTAATAAAAAAAAATACATAGGAGATTCCCATATGCCCATCCCCTCCCCTCCCACACTTTCCCCCACTAAAAACATCTTTTTCTTTCTTTCTCTCTTTTTTCTTTCTCTTTTTTCTTCCTCTTTTTTCTTTCTTTCTTTCTCTTTTCTTTTTCTTTCTTTCTTTAAAAATACTTTTTTTTTTAAAAAGATGCTTACATTACATAAGTGTTACATTAAAAATGCAGAGGATTCCCATGAGCTCCTCTCTCTATCCCTCCCACACTTTCCCTTATCAAAAACATCCTTCATTCGTGTGGTACATTTGTTACAGTTGATGAACACATATTGAAGCATTGCCACTAAGTGTGGATTATAGTTTACGTATAGTTTAAACTCTTCTGCCCAATTTTTTAAGTTATGACAGGCTATATAATGGCCTGTATCTGTCGTTGCAATATCATGCAATGATAAAAGTTCTTCCATTGCTAGATAAAAATGTTTATAGCAGAGTAAAAGTAAATCTACTCTTTTTTTTTTTTTAAAGATTTATTTATTTATTTAATCCCCCCCTCCCCCGCCCCGGTTGTCTGTTCTCGGTGTCTATTTGCTGCGTCTTGTTTCTTTGTCCGCTTCTGTTGTCAGCGGCACGGGAAGTGTGGGCGGCGCCATTCCTGGGCAGGCTGCACTTTCTTTCGCGCTGGGCGGCTCTCCTTACGGGGCGTACTCCTTGCGCATGGGGCTCCCCTACGCGGGGGACACCCCTGCGTGGCAGGGCACTCCTTCGCACATCAGCACTGCGCATGGGCCAGCTCCACACGGGTCAAGGAGGCCTGGGGTTTGAACCGCGGACCTCCCATTGTGGTAGACGGACGCCCTAACCACAGGGCCAAGTCCGTTTCCCGTAAATCTACTCTTGTCCATCATTCATTCCCTAATCTGTGGGTTCTGGGATGGTGATGCCCACTCCACCTCTAATTGAGAGGAGGTTTAGATCCCATGGGGCAGATGGATGGGACTCTCTTGCTTGCAGTTGTAGACTCTCTCTGTTCCTTGGAATGATTGTTGTCCATCATCATCTCCTTGCAATTGTCCTGGGTGAGTCTAATGAACTGGAGAGTAGGTGTTGCAACTCTGTTGATATTCAGGGCCCAGCTGGCAAATGGACAGCCCAAAGATTTAAGTCTCTTGGACATACAACTATCAACTCTAGTGATAACTGTAGGTTCAAATAGAAGGGGCAGAAGAGCCATGTGTAGGGAAACCACAACTGAGTCCAACTCTTTCACACTGGGGAGCATAAATTCCAAAGTAGGGCCCACTGGCAGGGCACCAAATGCCTGAGCCTTCTGCCCTGCCTTTAGAGTGGGGATGTATCCAGAGCCCTCAGGAGTCCCACTATTTGAGGTAGCATTTACTTTGGCTGTCAATAAGATCCTGCTGAGACGTGCATAAGCATAACATCTGGAATGACCTCCTGACTCACTTTGAAGTCCCTTAGCCTTATAAACTCATTTGTCTTTATCCTTTCCCCTTTTGGCCAAGGTCTTTTTCCAGTTGTATTACTAGTTGGTGCTTGGTAGTAATTCCTCAGTGCCAGGTAGGCTCATCACCTGGATTCATGTCCCACACTGGGGGCAAGGTAATGCATTTATATGCTGAATTTGGCTTAGAGAGAGACCACATTTGAGCAACAAAGAGACTCTCAGGAGGTAATTTTTAGGCAAAATATAGTATTAGGCCAAGTTTCAATTTCAAAAGAAAAGGTTCATAAAGAGTCATCAGAATCAAGGGCCCGTCAGTGGTCCATCCTCCTTCACTCAGTGGGTTCTCGCTGTTTGTATTAGTCAGCCTAAGGGGTGCTGGTGCAAAATACCAAAAATTGGTTGGTTTTTATAAAGGGTATTTATTTGGGGTGGAAGCTTAAATTTGCCAGGCCATAAAGCATAAATTACTTCCCTCATCAAAGTCTCTTTTCACATGTTGGAGCAAGATGGCTGTTGACTTCTGCACAGATTCAGGCTTCCTGGGTTCCTCTGGGCTAAGTTCCTCTGTTTTCTCCACAAGTCAGTTGTAGACTATGAAGCTCTCTAGGCTTTGCCTCTCTCCACAAGGTCAGCTGTAGACTATCAGATGAATAGCTCTGTCTTTCTCCCTGGGGTTTCTGCGGTGTCTAAGGAGCCGACTCTGTTCCTCTCTGTACTTCTCCTGCCTCAGGTCCTCTATTCCCAGGGCTTGCTTCTGTTTCCTCTGCGTGCTGACTTCCTGGGGTTCCAGCTTAGGACTTCAGCATCAAACTCCAACATCAAAACTCCAACATCAGAAACCCTCATCTTTGTCCTTTGCCATGCCTTTTATCTGTGAGTTCCCACCCACCAAGGGTAATGACAGGGCCCAGTCAAAGTCCTAGTCATAACTTAATCATGCCCAGGTACAGACCAGATTACAAACATAATCCAGTATCTATTTTTGAAATTCATTACCATATCAAACTGTCACACTCCATCCTTAAAGAATTTGATACTGAGGAGTGGGGAAGTGCTTTTGCAATTATCGAAATGCTGGATTGGTTTTATAAATGGGTAAAGGGTATTTTTTGGAGGAATTGTAAGATGCTTGACTGAAAAGGCCTAGAATGCTTTGAAGAGACTGTTAATAGCAGTATGGATGCGAAAGAGACTTTTTATGATGCCTTGGAAGTAAATGATGAAAACATTATTGGAAACTGGAGGAAAGACGACCTATCTGTGTATTAAAGTTGCAGAGAACTTATCAAAATTAACTCCTGGTGTTTTATGTTAGGCAGAATTTGAAAATGGGGAGCCTGGGCATTTAGCTGAAGAACTTTCCAAAGTAAACTCAGAGAATGCAGCTTGGCTTCTCCTTGCAGCTTATAGCAAAATGCTAGACAAGTGAGATAAACTGAGAACTGAATTGTTGGCAAAAAATAAAACAGAAACTGCTTCTGGAAATTCCAAGCCTCTGGAAATCAGGCTCCCAGATGAAAGTGCCCCATTGGAGGACTTAACTAAACTTGGAACTTATAAACAGGATGGAAGATGCAGTTATGTCAAAAAGACTTGTGGAAAGTCTTACTGTCTGATGGCTTGGACCCCTGCTTCCTGCATGCTAAACCAACAGACTTTTTGAGAAAACTCTGTGAACAAAACCACTGTCAGCCTGGAATAAAAAGGACATGGAAAGGAGAGATTGAAGGAGAAACAGCTTTAAGAGGAAAATCTTGGAAGCTGAGATCTGGAATTAGGACATCACCTTGGGCAAAGAGAGAAACCCCACCCATGTGTACAGAGAGAGTGAGTATGCTCCAGCAGTTGAAGAGGGTGAATGTTCCCGTCCAATGTTCTGGGAGCGTTTTGCTGCCCCAGGGTACAGAGAGAGTAGAGCACATTCCCCAAGGATTATGGCGGTTAAGGTCAGCACCCCACAGGTCTGAGAAGGGTAGATCTGTTCCCCAAAGCTTAGGGAAGGCCAGGTGGTCAACTTGTTGCTCTGAGAGGGTTGAGCCTGTATGCCAAAGGTTAGGGGGAACATTGTCTTCACATTAGCGTACTAGGTGGGTTAAGACTAACCCAAAGGTTGAGTAAGGTGTCGCAATCACCCTAATACTCTTGGAGGGAGAGATCTGGAGCTTGGTTGACACTGAGATGCTTGATGAGGGTGGAACCAAGAAAATGGCCATTGGGCAAGCATGTGGAAAGGGTGGGTCCCCCCAATGGTCTCAAGGAGAAGAACCATCATCTTAAGAATGACTCTTAAACTGAAATCAAATGGTGGATGTCCCAGGTTTATTGAACTGTACAGGACCCATGACTCATGTTTCCCTCCCAATTTCTCCTTATTATAATGAAAATGTTTACCCTTTGTCCATTTGTGTATTGGAAACAGATAAATTGTTTTATAAGTTTCATAGGTCTATAGCAGACAGGACTTTGCCCCAAAACAAACTGTATTTCTTTAAATTGATTGTGATAGGATTTATTACTTGCATTGTTACTGATTTAAGTTTTTTCCGAATCTTTTAATGTCTTTTTGGAATTCAGAGGGTGGAATGTAGCAGTTTGATATGGTTATGAAGTCCTAAAATAGATATTGGATTATGTTGTAATCTGGTCTGTACCTGAGCGTGATTAAGTTATGATTGGGGTTTTGATTGAGCCATAGATAAAAGGTATGGCAAAGGACAGAGTTGGGTGTTTTTAATGTTGGAGTTTTGATATTGGAGTTTGATGCTGAAGCTGGAGCCCCAGGGAGAGAGACAGAGCTGTTCGCCTGATAGTCTACAGCTGACCTTGTGGAGAGAGGCAAAGCCTAGAGAGCCTCATAGTCTCCCACTGACCTTGTGGAGAAAACAGAGTCGCTGAGCCCAGAGGAACCCAGGAAGCCTGAACCCTCACAGATATCGGCAGCCATCTTGCTCCAACACGTGAAAAGAGACTTTGGTGAGGGGAGTAACTTAAGCTTTAGGGCCTGGTAATTTTAAGCTCCAAGTAAATACCCTTTATAAAAACCAACCAATTTTTGGTATTTTGCATCAGCACCTTTTTGGCTAATACACTGTCCTTTTAGAGACTGTGGCAGAACTCCCCAACATGGGAATTTGATATTCATTTGTTTATTGTATGGCTCTCCACCCACTGTGACAATGCCTCTTGAACATTTGAACTGATTCATATGCCTATAGGTATGCCCCAGGTAAACCTCCTCCCCTGCATCCCCCATCACTGACACCCGGCACCAAAGATCCTCCCCTGCCATAGAACATCCTTCATTTGTGTGGTACATTTGTTATAATTGATGAACACATATTGAAGCATTGTACTAACCATGGACTATAGTTTACACTTTGCTCCGCACAGTTTTATAGGTTTTGACAAAATTTATAATGGCCTGTATCCGTCATTGCAATGTCGTGCAGGGCAATTCCAATGTCACAAAAATGCCCCCATATTACACCTATTCTTCCTTCTCCCTCCCCTCAGAACCTCTGGTGGCCACTGCCTTTGTATCAATGATAAAAGTTCATCTATTGCTAAAATAATAAGTCTACTTTAGTCAATCAATAGTTGTTTTTCCCCCTTATGTTTGTTCATTCTTCAATCTTGAGGATTTGAAGATGGTGATGCCCACTCTGCATCCAATTGAGAGGGGCTTAGATCCCATGGGGCAGATGGATGGAACTGTATTGCTTGCAGTTGCTGATACTCTTCGAGGAAGCAGTTTCTTGATCTCAGGTGTTTATTTTTCACTGGGATAGAATTCCATTAGGATACAAGAAAAAGCCTAGGGAAGGTATTAAACTATAAGGCATAGGAAAGAAACTATTAAACTTAAGTATGATCATTTTAACTTTATTTTAAATTATTTTTTAATTTAATTTTATTTCTTGTAAATAAAATTAATAAATATAAACCATTTATATGGTCCCAAGTAAAAATTATATGTAAAACATACATTTCCTTCCCTAGCTCCTTCATCCCACACTCCATAAGTCACCATTTTACTTTACTTCTGGGCTCTCCTTACATGATTTCTCTACAAAATAAGAACATCTATTGTGATGGTTAGGTTCTTATGTCAACTTGGCTAAGTTATGGTACCCAGCTGATTGGGCAAGAAGCACTGCTCTGATTGTTACTGTGAGGACATGTCATAGACTTAAATCATCAGTAAGTTGATTATACCTATGGCTGATTACATCTGCAATCAACTGAGAGGATTGCCTTCAATCTAATCTAATCATTTGAAGTGAAAAGAGAACAATGATTTCAGCAGTCAGAAGAGAAAATTTCCATCTCTACTTTAGCCAGCTAGCTTCTCCTGGGGAATTCACTGAAAATCCTTTTCAGAGTTCCCAGCTTACAGCCTGCCCTATAGAATTTGGACTTGTGCATCCCCACAGTCATATGAGACAATTTTTATAAAAAATCTTACAACTCTGATTAATATATTCATATATTCTTTTTTTTTTTTTAGGTACTGGGGCTGGGGAACCTGGGACCTCATATGTAGGAAGCCAGCACTCAAACACTGAGCCACATTGGCTCCCCTGAATTCTGCTTTTTTTGTTTGTTGATTGGTTTTAGGAGGCACTGGGAACTGAACCCAAGACCTCCCATGTGGGAAGCAGCTGCTCAACTGCTTGAGCACATCTGCTCCCCTATATATTCTTATTTCCCCCTCTTTTTGACACAAAAGGTAGCATTGCTATTACAGCACTCTGGTCGGGGTTTTTTTTTTTCACTTGAAAACATGTCCTAACGGTCAGACCATATTAGTTATAGAGATCTTCCTCATACCTTTTTATAGGTGCAGGCTTTGCCCCAGTATTTATTCACTAAATCACTATTGATGGACATTTGGCTTATTTGCAATCTTTAGCTATTAGAAATAAAGTTACAATGATAGCCTTGTGCATATGCTATTTCATATTTGTAGTAAGTTTACTTCTCTATTGCTGCTGTAACAAATTACCATAGTCTTGGGGGCTTCCAGAATGCACACTTATGATCTTACAGTTCTGTAGGTTAGAAGTCCAACACGGGGCTCACTGGGCTTAAATCAAGTTATCAGCAAAGCTGTGTTCCTTTCTGGAAGTTCTAAGGGAGAAGTCATTTCCTTGCCTTTTCCAGCCACCTACATTCCTTGGTTAGTGATCTGAGTTAGCAATGACAGGTCAAATCTTTGTCACATTACATCACCCTGACCTCTTCTGCCTCCCTCTTCCATTTTTAAGGACCCATGTGATTAGACTGGACCCATCTGAAAAATCCAGGATAATCTCCTCCATCTCAAGGTCCTTAATTTAATCCCACCTATAAAATCTCCTTTGCCATATAAGTAATATATTTGCAGGTTCCGGAATTAGGACATAGATGTGTTTGGGGGACTGTTATTCTATCTACCATAGGAGGGCATCTTCAGGGTAGATTGCTAGAAGTGGGATTGCTGGTTGACAGGTAAATACATACGTAATTTGGGGGGATATTGCTAAACTTCTTTCCAAAGGGATCGTAAAGGGCATATTTAAAATGTCACCTAGGTGTCTAGTTGAATCAGGTTTATTGCTATAGTACTTGTGAAAATACCCTAACGCACAACTGTAAGAGAGACAGCAAAGCTCCAGAATAAATTAGCATGAGAGATTTCCCAGTCCCTCGCATGTGATCCTTTTGCACATGTCCAAGCAGGAACCCAAAGGGGCAGGGGGCAGGGGCTGGACAAATGCATTTCCAAACTGTTCACATGGTGACTGCATCAACAAACCCCAGGACAGATCCCTGGGGAATGAGTTCATGTGCCACAGTGACCGCTAAAGGAAGATTCATCTGCACTGGCTGTGTTTACTTATTAGCTCATGTAACTTTGGAAAATAAAATACAGCAACACAGATTTATCTTATTGAAATAAGAAACAATTTAGTCTTACAGATTTAGAATCTGTAAGTGTCCCATTTGTAAATATTTTTGCCAGCTCATTCTATCATCTAGGGTCTTGTCCCCCACTGTGGTCCCTGGAATGCAGCCTCAGCGTCACCTTCGAGCTTGTTAGAATTGAAGAAACTTGGACTCCATCCCAGATCCACTGAATCAGAATGTGCACTTCTAAGTAGAACCCCCGATGATTCATATGCATATTAAAGTTTGAGAAGCACTGTTCCCGGAGGCACAAAGATATCCAGTTATTGATCGTCTCTATTGTAGTAACCTAGACATACACTGTTATTAAATTTGATTTTAGTATTGAGTTGCCAACTATATATCCAGAAGACAGCAATGTGAACAGTTGTGATTATAGCAACTGACATTGTTGAGTGCTTAATGTGTGCCTGGCATATAGTAGTATTTTAATATATCTTATTTCAAGTTTTACTATTTATTATTTCATCAGTGTGTTTTAATATAATTATCTCTTTAAATTGTCATAACAATTGCTCCAAGCTAAATTTTATTTCTATTTTGTGACGATGAAGCCGAGGCTTAGGAAATATTGGTAAATTAAGTCCAAGAGCACTTCACTGGTAAGTGTTAAACCAAGTCCATCTGACTTCAAATTCTAAACATTTTCCGTTACTTCTGTTCAAGGAGAAATGGTTAACAGAACTAAGGAAACTTGGATATCAAGTTTTCAGTTTTAATCTTACCTTTCATATTTTAGTTAAAATATTATCACCATTTCTTATTTTTAAAATCATTATTAAAAGAATAACACAGGAATGTATATGGTACAGGATATATTAAGTGGAAAGTAAATACCTTCTATCCCTCTCAGCCCTCTCCTTGGGGCTAACAATTTTTAACCATATCTGTCTTTAGAGTTTTGGTAATTACCTCCAAAATTCTAAACTACAAGCTCGTAAGTAGTAACTTATTGTTTTAGCAGTATCAGTTGACTCCCAACTAAGAAAAATAAGCTGGTTTAGTTATAAAGTCTTACCTCTCACCTCTTGAGCTGTGTAAGTAATAATTCTCACTCAGTATACTTAAATTTATATTTCTTGGCTATTACTTTTTGTGGTATCTCTTGATTCCCTAATAGGTTGAATAAAGAAATTAGAGACCCCACACAACTCCCTTTCAGCTACCTCTGTCTTCTAGCAATTACATTATCATCGTTACATGGATAGGGTTTACAGTTGACTTTCTAACCGTAAGTAGGTCTTTCATGCTTTGTCTATAAGTTAGTCTAAAATTGAGAGCAATTACAATATTTGGGTTGTGTAAATATTATTCTCTGTAGAAGCAATTAGTGAGATGAGAACCTCAGAGAAAGTTCTTTCACTAACTTAGAGTGCAGTTTAGTGGAATTCAAATTAACTCTTAGAGAAACAAGTTATAAGTGTCAAGGCCAAGTGGTTTTTTTTCTTATACTCCAATAAAATTTAAAAGCATGCCTTATTTTAGTTTGCTACATATTTGGACCATTATTCCCTTGTACAGTTTTTTATTCTTCCTGGAGCTCTCATCCAATAAGCTTTTTAAAAATAGATTGAGAAAAGAAACATACACCTTTACCACTCATGAAGTGTTTCCAGTTTCTTTACCATATATTCTATTGAGTGGAATCAGTTCTTATGCCGAGACTTTTTTGGGCCTAGACTCTTCTTTCTATTTCCTTTTGCTGTTCACTTTCCAAGCCTGCTGTACATATTCTCATCGTGGACTTTCTCTTCATTGTGCTTCTAGGTTGGATATACTGTTTCTTGGTTCCCATATCTCCTCTTTTCTTGAATTACCTTGAAAATGCTCAGGTAATTTTTTAGGGGTGGGGCGGAAGAGTGTATAGAAAGTGATTTGCTGATGCCTTGTCCTCAAGCTTGTTTGGCCATTTGAATAGGCATAGAATTCAAGGTTCAGAATTATTCCCTTTTGAATTTTGGAGGCATTATTTCATTCTTTTCTGGCACCAAGTGTTCCTGATGAACAGGCATGCCAAAATAATCTTTTCCTGTTTTCAGTAAATTTTTTCACCATCTGGAAGTTTTTCCCAATTTCTCTTCATTTTAGGAGTCCAGAAATTTTGTTAAAACTAGGTCTTGCCCTAAAACTAGGGCTTTTCAAAATTCACCTTCATGCTCAAAAGCCAGTTTCAATCTGAAGACTCATTTTTGATTCTGAGAAATTTTCTTCTATTATTTCTTCCATATTCATTTTCTGTTTCTGGAATTCCCCTATCAGACCTCCTGGATTAATCCCCCATGTTGTTTAACTATTTTCACTTTGTTTTAAACTTTGGATTTTGGTTCTACATTTTAGGAAACATTTTTTACTTTATTTCATTTGTCCTACAAATTACTTCTGTTTTGGTAATAACATTTTTATTTCCAAGAAAACTTTCTTGTTCTCTGGTTGACTTTTCTTCATGGTTGCTTTTTTTTTTTTTAATGGATACAGTATATTCTTGATCTTTTTAAGAGCACTAGCAAAGATTTTCTTTGTCTTTTGTTTACTGGATTATCTTTGTTTCTTTATGAGTCAGATATTCAGGTTTAAAACATCTTGGTCCTTCTTTTTGTGCTGTTTCCTTTTCCTTCAAATTTCAGATGATCCTTTGCTGAGTGTATTTATGACTGGACAGTTGATTTGGTTAGTGTAGGTAGGTATAGATCTGTATCCTGAGCAGGTCTGTCCCCTGAATAGGAGGGCTGGCTGTGAGCTCTGTAAACGTAAGTGGGTCATGGTCACTGGTGAGCCCTAAAGTGTGGGAGCTTTGCTCTGTGGCATCAATACCCACCTTCAGAAATCTAGTTCCCCAGGCAGAGTAAGGCCCTAACAGAACTTGCATGCACTTGAATTTACTATTTTCTGGTGCTTTACTTTGCTTTAAAAGATGATGATTTATCCCAGTAACTTACTTGATGCTCTACTTGATGTATTCCTGTTATAATTTGCTTCCCAATTCCCAATTATTACTGAAGTTTTCAATGCTTTTTTTTTTTTTTTGGTTTTCAGTTTAGATTATTTTAACTTGTCTTTATAAAGTTTAACTCTAATTTTATATCCATGTTCCTGTCTTTAGGGTATAAACATGACTCTTATTTGAACTTATTAATAAAATGTTTTCTTTATGCTTTATGATTTTCATTAAAACTGTTATGGGCCCCAAATACATGATAGACACTGTGCTGTAGGTACTGGCTTTGTAAGGATATTAAGATGATTTTTGTTCTCAAAGAGCTCACTGGACTGCATTATGGTCAGTTTTTTATGTTTGTTTGTTTGCTTGATTTAGTTTATTTTGGTCTTGTTTTTCCTTTTAGTAGAAAGCCTTACTTTCCAGGCTTATTGCTGTAAAATGTAAATATCCATTTCTGTTTTATTTCAATTCGCATCCTTACATGTCCCTCTTGGGTTTTAAAGATGAGGAGAAAGGCCCACGCAGTGGCCACTCTCCCCCACAAGGTCATGCTGACTGCTGCTTGCTAGATGAGCAAGCGCAAACCACATCCCATTTACATAAATATGATGGGTCGATGCTCAGGAACCAGTGCTGAGGGAAGCATTAAGTGTAGAGTGAGGCAGAGTAGATTTCAATCTCAGGCTTTCTTTTTTCTTCCTCACACACAAATATCCAAACACCCCATTTAAATTTAGATTTAGAGCAATTGCAAAGCACTTCAAAACTGTCCATTTTAAAACATTTCTAAAAATAGAATTAAGGAAACTAACATTTAGGAATGACTCCAGCACTCCAGGAAGATGCCAGGCACTTTCATATACATTAATTTATTTGATGCTTACAAAATTGCCTTTTGAGAAGGATATTGGGATCCCATTTCACAGATGGGAAAACTGAAGCTGAGAATGAGGACTCATTGTACACAAGGTCACCAGCTAGAGAGCTGCTACATCAAAATCTAAATCTGTGGGATTTACCATGCTGCCTCTATATATTTTCTTTCTCAGTTATTTTCTTCCTCTACAAAGGTAATATTTCAAATTAAAACAGACCCCCAAAAGTTTGCACTCAATATCCTTTGAGCTAGGAAAAATTTGTTTTATAAGCATGTTTAGCTTTCTGTTTTGTAGCCAATGCTTCCACCCCTGGGGCACTTACGAAAGGCACTTGTACCTTTCAACCTTCTCTAATAGATCTTGTGACTCCAGTGCTGCTTCCAAATCCAGATGAGGTATTGACATTTGCTTCATCACCTTCATCTAGTAAATATGTTATCTGGTCAGGGAGGAGCTTGGATCAGTTTGCCATGCTGCATCATTTGGAAATCTCAGAGGACAAAACTCCTTTAAAGTGTGAGATTGCATCATTAGGCAGAGAGTCATTTCTTTTTGGGTTTTAAGCCAAAGCATGGAGAAAGAAGGAGAAAGGATATTAGGAAGATAGGGTACAACATAATGTGAAACTTGCTGAGACAGTGGGAGGAGATTAATGATGAAGTTATATCTCTCTCCCAAGAGTTGTTGAAACCATCTGGTGGTGAGTGTAATCAGGAGAGTACCAGACTCTGAGCACTTGCCCTGTTAAGTGCAGTAAATGAAATCAGTAAGTGAAATTGGAAAATTGCTCACAAATAGCTTGTGGTTGATTTAAACATTTTTAAAAATCCGTGCTCTTTAAGCAAAAATGACACTTTTCCTGGTGATATAATGCCTACGATATGATATCAGAATACTAGGATTCTAATTCTGGCTGTAACACTCACTATGGGTATATCTTGAGCAAATTACATAGTCTCACTGAGCATTGGTTTCTTTTTCTGTCAAACCAGCATGAGGGAATTGCCAAGAAGGTCAAATGAGATCACATGCAAACTGTAGTGTTCGGGGTATGTTAGCTATTTTTATACTTACTTTATTTTTAGACCAAATCTAACAGAACCCTCAAGTTGGCTGAATTATCCAGTTTGATTCTTATGGATATTCCAGGTCCCCTATTTACCTTTGTCTTTTTAAATACTTGCATACATTTTAGTCCTTTGAACATGTCTTGAAACTATCATGAAATTGGGGGAAGGGTGTTAAGAATTTGCTACTTTTTAATTAAAAAAAAATTTTTAGTTTTTTGATGTTTGTAGAAACTTAGCAGGGAGAAAGCTGAAAATAGCCCAGTTAACAAAGAGCTAGTTGTCTATACCCAAAAAGTGGCCTGTCACATTTTAAAGGAGCTACAGCCTCCTGAGGAAATGACCTGACATCTAGTTTCAAAACAGACTTGGCAGACTCCTGGTAGATGCTGACACTTTTAATTTTTCCTGAGAGCTATTAAAATTGTAGAACTTTTAGAACTGTATTCCGAGATCACCTTGATGGGCCGAGTGATTGAATAGAACAAGTGATAAGGATCTTTCCTGTATGATGAAGCACCAGGGAAAATCCTGACTTGGCAACTTGAAAAGTCATTGCAGATCAAGCCTCTGAGTTTGTCATTGTCCGAGCATCTGTAAGACGTCTCTTGGAATAGGAAGGTCTCTTTGTACTGGCAAATAAAATACTGTGTCCAGTAGGTAGTAAATTACCTTTCAGTTTACATTAAAAATGATTGCTGCTTATTCTACATGCCAGAGACTGATGTTAGTGGTTATTTCCTCTTTTCTGGGAATAGGACAGTAAGAAAGAGGAGGGGCAAAGAATTCACCCAGTGTGTATGAGCACCATGAAAGTGAAGGATCTTGGTAGTTGCTCCTGGGTCACCGGAGGATGGCTTTTACATATTAGGGATTGATATTGGGCTACTTAAGCCTCAATTCCTAGGCTAGCTAAAGGAAGAAGGTTAGTATGGGGGGGAAATGATCTGTAAGATTATAGGGTGCTACATTCCAATTTGATATAATTCAGACAGCTGGTAGACATCCACTTTCAGTGCTCTCTTAGGAAATGAGTTAATTTCTGTTATATATCAGGATTTTAACTAAAATTTGACATTTGGTTAGCCAGAGTGAACTAATTTGGTATGCCAGTATCTCTTTTCCGTGCACTCTCCCTTTATGATGGCTTGGATATGATCTGATTGATGTAAGTGAATCTATTAGTCTGACAAATGCTAATCAGAAATTGAGTCTGATTTTAAATTCAAATTTACTATACACTATTAACTTTTCTAACATTGTGTGTTTCTTTTTCCATTTTGTGCTTTTGATGATCTCATGTACATGATTTTTAAAATATGCATTTCTAGCTGTAATTTTATTATCTGAGAGTTCTTTTATTTAATGTAAGTTTTTAAGAAGAGTTTTTAAAAAAAGGTGTGAAAAGATTATCAATCTATTTGCAACAGAGAGATGCTGTGGTTGAACTCCATATGACTTATATTAAGAATCACCTGTCATCAGGGTAGTATAGCAGAGAGTTTAGGACCCACTGGAGGCAAAATGTCCGTTTTCAAATCTTACTTTCTTTACTTCACCTAAGTGAGGCATGTGTAATGTAACTGTAAGGAAGTTATTTAGCCCCGTAAGCTTTATCTTTATCTTTTAATGAGGATAGTAATAGCGTTTACCTGATAGGATTTTTGAGAAGGTTCAGTCTGAATGGCCCCGGTATCAGCCAGCTTTTGCTACGTTATGCCGCAGTAACAAACGAATCTAAAATATGATTCATATTCATGTCCATCGTGGGTTGGCTCTAGTTCCATTCTATATTCTCCTCATTCTGGGACACAACTGAGGGAACAGTGCCTGCCTGGGGAAATTAGTTTTATAATAAGGAAAACTGGTCATGGCAGAACCTCTCGATGACTTTTACAGCTTCTGCTTGGAAGCCCACATAGCACTTCCATTCATATTTAACTGGCCAATGGAAGCCATGTGGCCATGTGGGTGGGTGGTGTAGTCTACCACTATGTGCAGTGCACATTTGACTGGAATTGATAAATGCTCAATAAACACTGGTTGTTATTTTATAGATTAGAGTTTGGGATTCACATTATTCTCTGCTAGGATACAGAAGACAAATGTTTATGCCTTTGTCAGGTAGTTCTCTCTTTTTTTTTTAAGATTTATTTATTTATTTATTTATTTATTTCTCTCCCCTTCCCCCCCCCCACCCGGGTTGTCTGCTCTCTATGTCTATTTGTTGCGTCTTCTTTGTCTGCTTCTGTTGTTGTGAGCGGCACAGAAATCTGTGTTTCTTTTTGTTGCGTCATCTTGTTGTGTCAGGTCTCCGTGTGTGTGGCGCTATTCCTGGGCAGGCTGTACTTTCTTTCGCACTGGGCAGCTCTCCTTACAGGGCGCACTCCTTGCATGTGGGGCTCCCCTACACGGGGGACACCCCTGCGTGGCACAGCATTCCTTGCGCGCATCAGCACTGCGCATGGGCCAGCTCCACACAGGTCAAGGAGGCCCGGTGTTTGAACCATGCACCTCCTATGTGGTAGACGAACGCCCTAACCACTGGGCCAAGTGCCGCCAGGTAGCTCTCTTAAAAGCAAATTAAGGTGCTAAATGCTTCCTTTGAACTTTCCAGGGAAGGTGGTCTATGGAGAACCCATCGCGGCAAGTCTTGGCACAGATGGCACTCACTACTGGAATAAAGACTGGCGCCATGCAGCCCACCACGTAATGGGTCCACCCTTGCGACCGGATCCTTCCACACCCGATTTCCTCATGAATCTCTTGGCCAAGTAATCATTTAGTGGGTGATTATGTGTTGCCAAAAGAAGGTGGTTTATGAGTGAGTCTCAGTTTTGAGTAGGAGATCTCGTCCTACCATTTGGTCCTTAATTGACCTCCCGGTATTGTATATACTTGAACTGTTAGACCCAGGGGAATCTCTAACCTGGGCCAAAAAGTATTGGCTTAATTGTGTTAAGATATGGTGTCAAAACCTCTCATAAACAGAGAAAAATCAGATAGTTTTTACTGAAATTTTACTCTTTCCTGATATTTTTCCTTCTCTTCTCTATCTGTTGCATCCCAGAGTGTGAGCTCTTCATTATGCCTTATTTTTAAAATTAGACTATTCTTGAATTTTTTTCTATATTTTTTTGCTATAACCTGTGATCTAGATATACCTGTTACATGGGAAACAATGTTACTTTCTAGGATGTTGCAGCAATTTTTTCTTGAGACTTACACTATTTATGGACATCCTGACACTCCTCACACACAGACACTCATATTGATGTTAACAAAGAGCTTTTTTTTGTAGGAGGTACCAGAAAATGAACCCAGGACCTCATATTTGGGAAGCAGGCACTCAACCACTGAGTTTCACCCGCTCCCTAACAAAGAGTTTTTAACAACATACTGTGCAGGAGTTGACTTGCTACCTCCTTTCAGCTTCCTTCCTCCTTCGCATTTCTGCATCCTCGAGATAATTTACTGAGCAAAATGGGATTCCTGTTCCTGGTGCCACCAGCATTCTCAGCAATCTACATCTCTGTCCACAACAATGTTGTCATTTGGCCAGGGGCTGCCCTGGAGGCCCTGCCTTCCCTTCCTGTGGGACACCATGGTGATAGCTTTGTGTAGTACTCTGCTTACAAGGAATTTTCACAGATCTTATTGCCAGCAATCTGAAATAATCCTTACCAAGTAAGTACAATCATCAATTTATAAATGAGAAACTGAGTCTTAGATAACTTCATAATCACAGAACCAGTAAGTGAGGGAGCTGGGCCACTAACTCAGGTTTTCTAACTCATGATCCAGCATTGTGCTTCTTCTAAAAGTATTCTCTAAAAGTGCTTCTTTAGCAAGGAAAAGAAAACAAATCCCAGAATTAAAATGAGAGTGGGGTGAAATATGTACTTGAAAAAGCTACTCAATCAACATTTTTCTGACTTTCCGTTGAGCCGAGGGTCAGGATATTAAGAAGTGTTACAGTAGCTTCCTCCTGACATACTTTATTTTCTCTTCTCCATCATCACTCTCATGGTTTTTTCTTGTCACAGTGATGATCTGACCACAACAGGGACTGACAACTGCACTTTCAACACCTGCCAGAAAGCTCTTGGGAAAGATGATTTTACTAAAATTCCCAATGGGGTAAATGGTGTTGAGGACCGGATGTCAGTGATATGGGAAAAAGGCGTGGTGAGTTTCACAGGGTCCAGCCCATTTGCCTAAATCTTCAGCCAAGATAAAATTTAAATTAGAACTAAATATACAATTAACAACGGATAGCTGTCATCTACTGCAATCGCATATGATTCTGGAAGGATGGGAGAAATTAGTGGGGTGTTTTTTCAAGTTGGTAGTTTTTTGAAAAGTCATCTTCAGGCTTATGAATGTTATTCCAGTGTCATCATCATCACCATCATGATTGTTTAAGACTTAACAATATCTACACATATGTTCAGCTGCACAATAGAAGAAATTAGGTGTCATTCTGTTTGGTTCTTAACAATTTGAGTCTTGTACTTTTATTGATAGGAGCTTTAAAACTATTTGACCTTAGAACAAATACATTTTCTTCCTTGAATTGTTTTACAGCATAGTGGTAAAATGGATGAAAATCGATTTGTGGCAGTTACCAGCACAAATGCAGCTAAAATCTTTAATCTTTATCCAAGAAAAGGAAGAATAGCTGTAGGTTCAGATGCTGACATTGTGATTTGGGACCCAAAAGCTACAAGGTAAGTAAGTCTAAGTTCTTTTACTCGTTGGCTTCAACACGGAGAAAAAGCACTAACTTTCAAAGAGAGTATGCATTGGCCTTAATCAGCCATTTCTTATTTCTTATTTCTTATTAGGTGATTTATTTAGCAGTGTTCAGGTATTTTGAGTCTATGCACAAGATAAAGATTTTTGTGTGCAAGTATTCATTTGTTTTTCTTGGCACAGAGGATGCAAAATTTGTGTTGCTTACCATTCCCTGGAAATTGATATGTATATAAAACCAATATGAATTTACTACTTCAATGCTTGGCAAATGCTGGACTTCACATGGAGGAAAGGTACAGAGCAATGAAGAAAATAAAAGGCCTGTTTTGAAAAAGGCTGAATTGAAAAGTTGAAATAATTACAGCCTTTTAAAAGCTTTCAGAGAGAAAAATTCCAGCACGAAGAATGTCATTTTTAGTTAGCCAGATTTTCCAGTTGAATTCATCTTGAGCCTGTCATTCCCAGTAGACTCTAGCTTTTGTTTCCAGTTTCCATAATTCTATGTTAATATTGCAGGCCTGGCAAATTCCACCAGCTCGGAAAGCATTCAATGGAGGCTGAAGCTCTGCTAATTTATCCTTATAGGATATTAGCATGGGCAACACCTGCATCCTGATTTGTGTTTTCCATAAACTTTGCAGATGTGATGGAGAAAATCCCACATATGTTAACATCTGTGTGTATATGTGTATGTTTGTGTAAATAGGAATACAATATGACTATCTTCATTTTATAGGCATTTATTGAAGGTTTCTTAGGTATTTTACTATAATAAGAAGAAAGATGTAGTTTCTTGTGGATGATATTGATACAAAACCCTATTTCAATTGAAGTGACTTCTGGACTGGCCCCTGGTAAAAGAAGACATTCTAGAAGCACTAAGCTATCATCTTTGTGAGTCAAAAAACAAGCCCCAAATAGTCCCCTGAAAATACTTGCCTCTTTTGGCTGATGCTCTCCTCTGGGCACTCATTGTCCCAACTCTGGTACCACCAGTTCATGGTTGATAGAACTTGGTCATGGTTAATAGCCTTTAGTGAAATAGTCAGCATATTACCTCATTGGTGGTTTATGATCTGTATAATGCACTGCATAGTGGTATGAACATCTTACTAACATAAATGCCCTAAGATTCCAAGTGAGCACAATTCAGGGCCTGTGTTTTTGTGTTAACAAGGAATTATTACCCATTTAAGACCTACATATCTGGTTGTCAAATGGTCTAGGTCTCTTCTCCTTTTCTTTCTCCTCCTTTCATAAGAAATAATGACAAGTTTAATTAATGTGGGCAATTTCTCTACTAGCCTAGAAAAATTGTACTTGGGAAAGCAATGGGAAAAAAATTGCTTGGGTATGGATCGCTCTGTGGATGAATTGAGCTTTGCTGTGTTTAGAAGGCTTGGGATATCGTAGGTATCAATCTACAGAGGGCTGTATGCCCAGGAGAGGCCTCCTAGCATCCTCTCTGCTATAATTCTAACAATATAGGCTGCTTCAAGTGCTAGCACTAGATAGAGCTTTTGAAATGAATTGTGGCTTACGGAGATGTTGAGACTTGTTTAGAAAACCTAGACATTTCTAAAGTGAGAATACTATCATATGGAAAAAATATTTGTGAAAAACTTGAAGCATAATATCTGGGAAAAGTGTAATACTGATAGTAATTATTTGCATTTGCACAGTTCTCACTGTTTTTTATGCTTTGGTATCTAAAATGTGAGTTAGGAGGGAAGAGAAACGTGATCATCTTAATGACAATGAGAAAATTAAAACTCAACAGTTTAAGGGACAGGTTTAGTAAGAGAACCCTGATCCAGTGAATTTTCAATCTCACGTGCCTTTCCTGAGATTCAGTACCAGGATAGCTCCTGAAAATAGGAACAGAACCTTTTATGTTATACTTGATTGTTCACATTCCACTTCAGCATCCTTCCAGTCAGGTGGGCCAGTAATGGATAGATTTTTTGTATTTGAGTTAATTCTCTGTTATTTGTTATGGAAGTTTAAGGAGAAATGAAAACACTCTAGGGGAGCAGGTGTAGTTCAGTGGTTGAGCACCCACTTCCCACATACGAGGTCCTAAGTTCAATGCCCGGTACCTCCTAAAAAAATAACAAATTCTATGTGTGATGTGGCTATTGAGTCTAATTCCTTATAATGTTGGAGAGCCTCAGGAGACCATGCCCTGTGGTTCTTCTTTTTAACCCTACGCCCGGGCATCTTTAGCATTGCGCAGCCTTAAGAGTCTCCTTGGCTGTTTTAATTTTGGAGGACATCAGAGCAGGTCTTAAAGCATCATCTTCCTTAGACAGCTGGACAAATTGAAATGGCTTGAACCTAAGGTTGTGAATAACTGACTTACTTTATTTACCATGTATTGTTGCTTGGAAGATATTTATAGGGTGTGACTATGTCCCTTTGAGTCATGTTGTTAGCCTATATAAATTTAGACCATTTTATTTCTCAAGTATTTTAGATACTGATTTCTATAACATTGTTCTGTCCTTTCTTGCTATTCTTTTGTTCTAGTATAGCGTGTAATGATCCAGATATGTAGCTTTTTAAAAAGATTTATGTATTACCTGCTTAATTTCCTTCATTTCTAGTCTAAGAATAACTAAAGGTCAAACTAAAAAGCTTTCAGACTTTTAAGTTTCTTTCTCTTTCTCTCGTCAGTTTTTTAGTATTTCTTATGTAATACCCACCCTTCATTTTATACAGTAGCGATAACAGAAAATTGAATATTTAAATTTTCATGTGGGTCTTTTGTGATAAAGATAAATATTTGGAATTTAATTATTAGCATGAAGTCTTCTTAATCTATGCCTGCTTATTGTTATGTCTAGGCTCTAGGCATAATGAAAACAAGCACAAGCTCCAGAGCCTGAATGTGTAGTTCTGGTCCCAGTTCCAACCCCTGCAGGGTAGAGGACAAAAGCAGGCATTTCAAGTCTCGGAATATCTCTGTCAAATGTAAAATGAGATTATTGGTAATTGTCTGCCTGCTTCCCAGGGTTTTTGTTAGAATAATAGGAGATAATATATGTGAAAATGCTTTGTAAACAAAGAAAGTGCTACACATGGGCAAAATATATATTATTATTGTTATTTTGTATTTATCCTGGCTGGGATCACGATTTGCAGTACATTTTCATTTTTAGATGTTCTCAGCTTTTTTGCCTGTAGTGACCAGGGAAGCACTGAACCATAGGGTTCTATTCCTCTGGCCCTCAGGTCCTTTTTAAAAACGGGAGACCTTTTGAAAATAATTCTCTCTAAGCTAGCATCCCTTTTTTCCACTATGGTTATTCATCTTTTTCGAATTCATTGCAGAATGTGGGAACCAGGAAAGAAGGGACGGTTGAGGAGGAAGCTTCACAGACTATGAGTTTTCAGGAATATTTGAACAAGGAGAAACTGTGTTTATTGTAGTAAATATTAAAAGAGAGAGTGTCTGATCCCAAAGCTGTTTGACTCCTTTTTTTTTTAAAGATTAATTTTTTTATTTATTTCTCTCCCCTTCCCCCTTCCCCCCCGCCCCAGTTGTCTGCTCTCTGTGTCCATTTGCTGCGTGTTCTTCTTTGTCTGCTTCTGTTGTTGTCAGCGGCATGGGAATCTGTGTTTCTTTTTGTTGTGTCATCTTGTTGTGTCAGCTCTCCGTGTGTGCGGCGCCATTCCTGGGCAGGCTGGACTTTCTTTCGTGCTGGTCCGCTCTCCTTATGGGGTGCACACCTTGCGCGTGGGGCTCCCCTATGTTGGGGACACCCCTGCATGGTGCAGTGCTCCTTGCGTGCATCAGCACTACACATGAGCCAGCCCACACAGGTCAAGGAGGCCCAGGGTTTGAACCACAGACCTCCCATGTAGCAGATGGACGCTCTAACCATTGAGCCAAGTCCACTTCCCTTGATTCCTTATCTGGGTCTAACACAGCACCAGGCTTCTCTCTTCTTGGCCTGATTGTCTTGAGAGAGTTGCTCATTTGGGCTGGCTGTTCCTGATCAAAATTTATGCTGATGACCTCAGGTAGGACCTTTTTGATGCGCAGTAGTATTTTTAGCTTTTTCTATCTGTCTGCACATCATCCATAGCTTTCACTGTCTTTAGACACTACCCTTCCCCCTTCACGGTCTGTCTCTTCTCACTTTGTAGTCTGCTCTCTACTGAGTCCCATGTACCCCATTTCTAGTACTGTACTGCAGACTTTATTCACTTGTCTTTCTCCCTCATTAACATCCATGAGTTCTACTTCCTTTTTTTTTTCTTTTTAAAGTAAATGTTATATTTTAGAAGAATTTTAGATTTACCAGAAAGTTGCAGAGATAGTGTAGAGAATTCTCATATACCCTATACCCATTTTCCACCCTTATGAATATCTTACATTATTCCGGTACATTTGTCACAATCTACCAGTATTGATAAATTGCTATTAAGTAAAACCCACACTTTATTCAGATTTCCTTAGTTTTAATCTAAAGTCCTTTTTCTGTTCCCAGAACCCAGATGCCACATTTATATTTAGTTGCCATGTCTCCTTAGGCTCCTTTTGGTTATTTCTCAGGCTTTCCTGTGTTTGATGACCTTGATTGTTCTGAGGAATACTGGTCAGGTATTTTATAGAATGTCCCTCTATTGAGATTTAGCTGATGTTTTTCTCATTGCTAACCTGGAATTAGGGTTCTGGGGAGGTAAAATGCCATTCTCATCTTGTTGTACCCTAACAAGAGTACATGCTATCAGTATGACATATCACTGTTGTTGATCTTGATCACCTGGCTGAGGCAATGACAGTTACTCTTTTGTCCCCCTTTCTGTACTGTACTTTTTGAAAAGAAGTTACTATGTGTGACCCACAACTTATGGGGAGTTTTGCTGTAGTGTCATGTTTTAATTTATTCTGTTTTCCTGGGGCATAGTCCAGTTTAGCACAGAGTAGGAGCAGATAAATTTTGAATGCATGAGTGTGAAAAATATAGCCTTCCACCCTGCATGCAAGATTAATACAACTAAGAAATGGCATAAAGGAAAACTTGAAAGATTTTATTCAGTGTCAGTTGTGATGAGAGGAAACTGCCATAAAAAGAATAATAGTATTTCCTCACTTTGTGTTTTTAATTTATTCTAAGTGATCAGTGCATGATTGTTGAAAGAGTTAATTAGAAAGGATTTTCCAAGGAGATGAGGAAGAATTATGTAGAAGGTCTTAGTTTCTTTAAATGTCCCCTTAATTTTTTTTATTGAGGTGAAATTCACATAACATAAAATTAACCTTTTTAAAGTGAACAGTTCAGCAGTATTTACATTCACAATGCTGTGCAACCACCATCTCTATCTAGTTCCAAAATATTTTCATCACTCCGAAAGGAAACCCCATTCCATTAAACAGTTGCTTCCTGGGGTCCCCTCTCCCCAGCTCCTCGCAACCACTATCTGTCTCTATGGATTTACATATTATGGGTATTTTATATAAATGGGATCATTTTGAGTCTAGTTTATTTCACTTAGCATAATGTTTTAGAGGTTTAACCACTTTGTAGCATGCGTTAATACTTCTTCACTTTTTATGGCTGAATAGTATTCCATCCCATGTATTATCATAAATTTTACCTATTTATCTGTAGATGGACCTATGGGCTGTTCTACCCATTGGCTATCATGAATAGTGCTGCTATGAACATTCATGTACATGTCTTTATTTGGGTATCTATTTTTAATTATTTTGTGTATATACCTAGGAGTGGAGTTACTGGATCATGTAGTAATTCTGTGTTTGACTTTTTGAGGCCAAGCCATTTCACATTCCCGCCAAATGCACAATTTCTCTACATCCTCACCAATCCCCTTCACTTTTGAGTTTGGGGAGAATTTAAGTTGTTAAGCAGAGCTCTTAGAAGAGATGAAGCTAAAAGAGAATTGGCTTCACGTGCTCCCTCATTCCTGTATAAACTGAGGCACTGATGGAAGGGTCAGGGAAGAAGTCGTTAAGGTGGGGTGAGAGACTGGCAGGTTCAGGCATCTGGAGGGAGTGGGAAGGTGAGGGGGTGGTAGGCTGCCTCTCTCCAGTGTTAATTTTGTTTATTACAAATGGAGATAATTTTAATGAGAGCCCACCCTAATGGGGAAGCATTATTTAGCCAAATGAATAACTGTGTAGCTATGGATTTTTTTCTTGCCAAAAAAACCCACAAACTTTCATCTACCCAATTTTAATATTAGCTGCCGGCTGGAGATGGTCAGGCCTTCCTTCTGATCACATCTTTAGTAGCTGGCCCAAATTTTCTGATGACATTTCCTTCAAGGGTTTTTAGCAAAAACAGCAGCCCAGCAGACACTCACATTTCTCTCCAGATCCTGAAGGGGGCGCCCACAGCTCACACTGCACTTGGTGGCTCCAACCAGGCCATTGGAACTGCTGGTTATACAAGAGCAAGCCAGCCTCTGGAAACAGATTCATTTGCAACCCTTTCATGGTGCATAGCTGTTTGGGGTCTATTTTTATTCTTGTTACTTATTAATGGCATGTAGAAGTAAGCATGCTTGCAGCGCAATCTCTCACCTTAATAATGGTCTGCATTAAAGTTAGCGAGGGAGACTGGGGAAAAGAAAAGCAGCTCAGCTGCAAAAAAGTCTCATGATTCCAGGGTGAAGAATTTGACATGTGATGATGGATGGTGAGAGAGAATTGGGAGTGGGAGTCTGTAGGGAAGGTTTGGAGATTCTGATGTAAAATTACTTACCATATTACCAGCCTGTAAAAAGTCCCTGCAAAAATCAGCCGCAGTAACTCTTCTGTGTCATTGCTCAATAAGAACTGTATTTGGTACAAACTGTATTTGGTACATATGGGGCATTCACCTTTTCCAGAAGTAAAAAGACTGCTGTGTTCAGCCTGATGGCTCACTGAGCCAGTGTCTATTGCTTGTGACAGAGCATGTCCTGATTGGGTCAAAGCTTCAAATATAAGGACATTTCCTACCTAATGTTTGATCCATTTCTGTAGACTATCTTGGTGCTGAGAGTAGGGGGTGATGGGGGGAATTGGCAGTATGCTTTTCATTCACTGTGCAAGGGTCCTTTCATAGATACAGCCAAGGCGGAGACGTGTCAAATCTGGTGACTCGTTAAAAATCTTATTAGAGAGAATAGCATGTAAGTTATTTGCCAGCCCAGAGCAGCAGCAGTAACTTACGTTCTGGCAATTTCAGACTATGCTATGAACTTCAGTTCTTCGGTATTCATTAAATAGCACTTAGTTACTATGGTAACTTCCTTTTCAGTATTTATGAGCTACAGGACATCTCACAGAATCTCAAGCACACAGCTAACACATGGATTGCACTGGAGCATTTCATGAAAACTTCTAGCTGGAATGTATTTTGCAGAGCAGGAATATTTTGCTCATCGTAATTTTTGTTTATTTTTTTGCTCAGTTATATCTAGCTTTGACCTTGAATAGTCCATTCTTTTTTATTTTATTTTTAAAGAAGCTTTAACTTACGTAAACGTTACATAAAACGTATGGGGGGTTCCTATATGTCCCACCCCTACCCCCTCCCACATATTCCCACATTTACAACATCTTTCCTTACTATAGTACATTTGTTACAATTGATGAGCACATATTGAAGCATAGCTACTAACTGTGGGCTGTAGTTTACACTATAGTTTACACCCTGCCCTGAACAATTTTACAGGTTATGACAAAATGTACCCATACAATGTCATGCAGTACAATTCCGATATCCCGAAAATACCCCCATGTTACACCTGTTCTTTCCTCTCCCTCCCTCAGAACCTCTTGAATAGATCATTCTTGAAGGCATTGTGCCTTCTTTCCTGTTTACTTTATTTCTCTTTCTCACTGACTGGAGAGATGACTTTAAGTTTATGCTCGTGAAGAGTAATGGCTTGCAGCTTATGAATGTGCCCCTCTGGGTTCTAGAGGGGGCCTCCTTGTGTGTGAAATAAAGCAGGAGAAGAATGTCTTTCATTCTTGGAAAGTGGGGATCTGAGTGAGATGTGGGGGCAAAAGAAGAAAGAAGGAATAAGATGTCTTGGCAAATAGTGATAGTGGCTTCCTACAGTTATAATTTAGACTCAACCATTGTTTCATAGAAAATACTGAGGAATTTTCCCTTGAGGTTTCAGAGTTTGTATCACCTGACCAGTCCGTACACTGCAGTCCTCCTCAAAAGAAGCACATGCACACCCACTCACACCCATTCACACACATGCATGTATGCACATCGACACAACAGCCTGTGATTCGTCTTAAAATTTTGTCAGCGTGAGGACTCTGCTTTAACGCCTGCTTCTAAGAGTCTTTTTGACTAACACCTCCACAGTCTCCAAACCCACAACCATCCTAGAGCACATTGTGTGTGTTGGCGGGGACGGGACATAGGTGTGAGGGTGGAAATGAAGAGGGTTTATGCCATCATTTTTCGGTTTTGTCTTGCTTAAATTCATGAAGGCAGCACAGCCTCAAGGCCACTCCTCAGGGTTGCCCAGGAGGCACTTTTGCACAGCTCAAGGAGGGCCCTTTACAGAGCAGTTATCAAGATGTGTATAGTAATTGCAACCATATTCTGGCAGATGATTGCAAAGACTCTTTAGGAATTAGTGTCTTTTCCAATCCACACAAAATCCAACTGTCCCAGGTCCCCCTGGAGGAGAGAGCAGCACCATAGCGTAAAGAGGAAGGCCTTTGGGTTAAATTCCTACTTTGCCACTTACCAGCTGGGTGTGATTTGGGGGACATTATTTAAATTTTGCAATTTTCAGTTTCTTTATTTATAAAATGAGGATGATGAAATTTGTTTTGTAGCATGGTGGTTCCTTTTAAGAAAATATACATAAAATGCTCAGTACATAATGTTTAACAGTACTTGGATGCAGTAGGGATCCGTTAGTAGCAGTAGGGGTCGGTTAGTAGCAGGAGGTGGTCAGTTAGTAGCAGGAGATGGCCTATTTCTTAATCAATGGGAGCTATTATTAGCTGTAGTTGTGATTCAGAAGTCCTTGCAACAATGACATATTCAGACGTAACCTAAAGGTTCTAGAATGATATTTTCATATAAAAAGTCCATTCCCCACATTTCTTGAATACCTGAAAGTTTCACCAAGAATAACTAAAATTGAAAAGATTGGATGTATTATATTGGCTAAGATAATCTGATTAAACCAGAATTCTTAAATGCCCTCATAACTGACACCTTTAAAAAACAATCTGCAGTAAAACTGTTCAAACAAACCACCCAAGATTCATTTTGTGACCTTCAGAAAACATTTGCTTAAAAAAAAAGTTTGGACTATGCATGAAAAAGGCTAGCTTTGCTGTTTACATATGGGTAAAATTTTAACCACTATTTATTCCAGGTTATTTATTTAAACATGTTCTTATTCAACTGAACCTTTCAAGTGAACTAGAAATGATTTCTGGGGACTTTACTACTAATAGCAGCTATTTTTTATTCAAATTATAAAAGAAAAGCAGCTTAGGAATGGATCACAGCAACCCATTCTATCATTGATCATTTGCCTTTGCCAGAAGTAAGCACAGTTTATTTTAAGCATTAGGAATTGAACAATAGATAAGCACCAAGGGGCGGTTGTTATGTGAAAAGCACAGACTTTTCCAATTAAGCACTTGCTGTATTTTTCTGCTTAGTACTTTTCAGTACCTGGTATATATTATATATTTTTCTGTCTTTGGCATTTTCCTGTCTTATTCACAGCTGTATCCCTAGGTTTCAGAACAGTTTAAGGTACATATAAGAGCTCAATAATTATATGTTGGATGAATAAGTCAGATACTAGTGGTTTTAGCTAGTGAACAAATATGTGATTTTTAAAATTTAGTTGGGCTTTGTTTATCTGCTCCTGGAACTGGTTTGAGATCTGTGTTTAAAATTTTTCCCTTTCAGTTAAAAAGATAATTCTCTGGCACTTCTCTCCTTTCCTTCCCTAAGCAGGGTTTAACGAAGAAGATGCATTTCAGAGTCAGTGGCCAGTTAACATCAGACCTGGCCATCACTGTGACTTAAGTCAGGTTAGAGCCTCGTACCGCTCAAACAGCTCAGATTTTTGCCCTCAGACTGACCCCTATTCTGAACAGGCCTCTTAAAAACATGGGCCAGTGGTCATGAGGAAATAGAGGAACAGAGTGAATATAGCTCAAAGGAAAGTTAACCTCAGTGCCTGAAAGGAATCCCAGCATCGTTATCTTTTAATGCACAGGAAAGAGCTATGGCTTCCTACAGAGGCCTTTGGAGCAGCATCAGGAAAAATGCAGCCCTTTCCTTTGGAAGAGAATCACATTGAAAGCATCCTGGAGGCAGTGAGCAACCAGGGTAGGGCAGGCTTTTTAAATGGCCAAAATAAAACTCCATAACACTTATTTTAAACTTTTATACCTTTTATTTAGAGCAGAGATTCTCAAAGTATGGTCCCTGGACCAGCAACATCGGGGTCATCTGGGAATGTATTAGAAATACAAATTATCAGACTCAACTCCACACCTGCTGCATCAGCAATCTGTTTCCACAAGCCCTCCAGCTGATTCTGCTGCACTCTCAAGTTTGAGAAGCACTGGTTTAGAATCATAGAGTTGGGTGAAACTTCGGAACACGTAAAGTTCAAGCAACTCTCCACAACAGAGTTCTCCATATCCCTGCTTGATAACAGCTAGTTTTAGAGAACTTGCCACCTAACCAAATAGTGCAGTCCATTCTGGGGTTACAGAAATTGTTCAGATGTTCTTCCTTTGGCAGAATTATAAATGACCCTCTTCCAGCTCTTAACCTGTTTGGCCCCTACAGCTATACAGAATATATCTACTCTCTCAAATGGCAGTCCTTCCATTCATTTCTTAACTCACAAACATTTGAAGAAAGCTACTGGTCCCCTTACCATCACCAAGATGAGCATTCCCAGATCCCTCAATTTGTCCTTAGGTCCACAATTAGCAGAATTCCCATGTTCTGAGCACCCTATTGCTTACCTGCTTCTGAACACACGCCCATTCCCCACTAACGTGTGGGCCACAGAACTGGACATGGTTCTCATTGACAAACCAGCAGGCCAAATAATTGTCTGGAGTGAGGGTCAGCTGTAAAGACTCCATGGAAGATGGGGTTGCGTTTGAGAAAGGTGGCTGGCTTTGAACCAACCTGATCCTTAAAGGACGAATAGGTCTGGACAAGAGGACAGGGGTCTCTGAAGCCATTGAATGGGAGAAGTCATGGGTAAATGAGACAAAATGGGAAAGATACGTTTAAGGAGCAATAAAGAAATTGTTATGTTAGTGCAGGAAAATGTGAGGCTGATTCATTCTACACTAAACATAGAACTTTGCATTTTTCAATTACATTTTATTAAGATGTACCCTATGAAATTGCCCTTTTGGTAGATCAAAAAACAGTGAAATATGGGCAACTGCCTGAGGTTCTAATATTGTATCACATTCATTCATTCAGTAATTTAAAAATTTAGATTGGATCTTCTCCTCTTTGATGTTTATTTTATTATGATAAAGATGACAGTAAATGGTTGTTTTTCTTTCCCACACTTTTAAGTCCCCTTGAGTCAATTAAAATGTTCATACTTTAAAAAATGCAATATTTAATATAAACAAGAGATAAAAAGAATAATGCAGTTAAAATTTGTGTAGTAACCTCCTAATTTAAGAACTAACACATGATAAGACCTCCTCCCAGCCCCATCTCCTTCCTTCCCCACAACCGCTTCCCCAGATTTGGGGTTCATTACTCCCATATATTTCTTTTTGTTTGTATTATCTATGGATGCATTCCCCAGCTATATGGAATTGTACTGTACAATACAGATTACAGTGAAACTTTTCCAATGTTATGTTTATGGGACTTAGTCATGTTGAAATGTGTGGATTTGTTTCATTATTTTTCACTGCTACATGGTATTCTATTTTATGACTATACCTCAATTTATTATGCATTCCTTTGCTCCTGGACATTTAGGTTGTTTCCAGTTTTCACTATTTCAAACACTGTGAACATCTTTGTTTACATGTGTGAGAGTTTCTCTAGGGCATCCATCTAGTCCTTGATTTGTTTTAAATGAATTGCTGTCAAATTTTTCCCAACAGAAACATAAAATTGTTTTTTAAATTATATGCAGAACTTTTCATTTGTCCCTATTACATTTTACCTTGTTTCACATTTGTTTACTCAGTAATTAAAAATTGTATATATGTAAGGCACCATGGTAGGCAGCTCAGGACCAAAGTGAATAAGACATCATCCAAGTGTGTGCCCAGTGTGGCAAAGGCAAGGTGGCTAATGGTGTGGAAGCTTTTGCTTACTCCTCCAGACGTTGGTTTTTGAATTATGATTCTGACATCCCATGTATTGGCTCTTGCTTCCAAAGTCAGCCTGCCACTCTGAAGACTCTCTGGCCAGATCAGCTAAAAGAGGACTGCAGCTACACAACCTGCTGGCTCAGTGACCACAGCAGAGGGGCTGAAATATGTGTGTGTGCGGGGGGGGTGGAAGTGGAATTAGACAGCCTGGTTTCAGGACCCCTTCTCTTCCTCTAAGGTGACACAGCCAAATGTTCATCTTCAGACCTGGGTCTATACCCTACTACTCTTTGAAATGTAGAATTTTGGCATCTCCCCATCTACCCACATAAGACATGTGCAAGCAGACATATAACTGGGGACTCTGGTTATAGCCACACTTTTTTTGCACAAACATAAATGTTGGCCTTTGATTTCCTGTCCCATTGCATACAAAAGAGATTAAACAATGTGTGTGTGTGTGTATACAATTTATAGAACCCAAGAGACAGTTCTCAGCTTTACATTTTTATGTTTGGGAAGAATAAATTTGTTTTTACTTCTGAAGTATCAGTGATAGTCTATACCAAGCTTTTGTGTTCAGTGATCATCCTTGTTAGTCATTCCTAATGTAATTATTTCACAAAATTATTTTTTATTGTTGATTTTTACTAATGCTCACAGTTTCAAAAACTATGAAACTGCCAACATCTTCACTGCCTTTAATATGTTCTCCATCTTTCTGGGCAAAGCATATTCTTTTTTGGCCCTAGCAAGGAGCCTTTTGGGCCATTAGGCACCTGAATTTGAACCCTGGAGTGAGCGGTGGATTGGGGAAGCAGTGAGCTGATAGGGTTGAGAGTGCCGCCTGGGAATCCACAGTCAGCGTCCCCTGCCTGGGTCCCAGGGCAACTGGTCGCACACCCTGTCCTGGGTTGCAAGTGTGCGCAGGCCAGCATGTGGAAGGGTCCCTGCACATTCACTAGCGCTCATGGAGGGTACTTCCCAATACGTCCTGCTGGCAGTGGGGCTTCTTTGGATAGCAGGGGGCAGCTAATTTTTGAGAGCTCCCACGTGGCACCCTCCCTAAAGGAGCTACTGTGTGCAAAGCAAAGAGAGCTTGGGAAGGAGTCAGGGAACATTAGGTTTATTTTGCAGCTGTAGCTGGAGTCACATTAAACCTACTGTCTAATTTCCTTTGTCTAACTTGATTTCTGTTTGGCCAGGAGGCAAATGGATCAATATTGTTTTTATGCTGAGATTATATTGCCTGAAGGAAATTTTCCATGCATTCACGGTGCCTGCCTTCAGCCATGAGATGGGGGCTGCAAGCTTTCTGGGCAATGAAGGGCCTCCCCAGACCACCAGTGTGCCATCTGCACTGACCCCCTCCCCCGCGCCTGTGCAGGAGCGGCCAGAGGGACCGCAGCTCAGAACTTGGACTGACACGGTGGATTGTGCACCTGATTCTTCCGGCTACATTCTCATGTATTATAGATAGCTTCGTTTCATTTTTTTTTTTTTCCTGTAAAGCTCTTTTTCCTCTACTTTGCTTCAACATCTTCTTCTATTTTTGGAATGCTCTCTGCTGTCTCAAAAAAAATTGTAAAGGTGGTTTCTTTTTACATTTGTTACATTTTCTTCCTCTCTTTTTCTCGCCACAGTGATTCTGCCCTCTTCTCATCATCGGGGGTGGGGGGGGTAGGAGGGGGAAGGGGAGAGTGAGGGAAGATGTTCATACTTTGCTTTCAATTCTATGCTACCAGTCATTTAAGGAAAGCAAAGATTCTGGAGGCAGAATATTGAGAAGGCAACATACCCATAAGAAAAAAAAGAATTGGAACATTTATTTGTGGGAAAAGGTCGCAGAATTCCTAACATGGTAGAAAAAAGAAGACGTTCATCAGTCATGGGTACACAAATATTTTTTGCATGCTCACCAGATAGAAGAAATGTCTAAGAAATTACTGAGTGCTGTAGGGGATATAAATAAAAGATGTAACACGGGCCATCAGAGAGGTTAACTTCTGGCTGGACAGATAGGAAGTACACATGGGAAAGGATAAATAACTCTAGGAAAGAAAAATGGGAGTTCAAAACATGAGTACAAGATATGGGGAAAGCCCCCTGGGCTTGACTCCTTACAAACCAGCAGGCCAAATAATTGTCTGGAGTTGGAGTCAGCTGTAAAGACTTCACAGAAGATGGGGTTGCGTTTGAGAAAGGTGGCTGGCTTTGAACCAACCTGATTCTTAAAGGATGAATAGGCTCTGGACAAGTGGACAGAGGTCTCTGAAGCTATTGGATGGGAGAAATCATGGGTAAATGAGACAAAATGGGAAAGATACGTTTAAAGAGCAATAAGGAAATTGGAGAGGCTAAAGTGAAGGGTCAGGATGGCAAGCAGTTTGAGATAAAATTAGTCCTGACTAGAATGCCAACAGCTTTGACTGGGCATGGAGGATGTTGGGTTAGGCAGCATGAACTATTGAAAGTCTTTGGGTGAGGGTTTGAGTTCATCTGAATCTGTGTTTCCCATTCTTTACATGACACAAGTTGAAAATGACATTATTTTTAAACTATAATATTAAGGAGAAGATTTGAAGACTAGAAGGAGCATGTAGGGTAACCAACTTATTCTAGTTTGCCTGAAATTTTCCCAGTTTTAGCACTGAAAATGCTATGTAATGGAAACCCTCAGCCTAAGTCTAAATCAGGATTCTGTCATCCTACGAGTATTCTTCTAACCAAAGGTGATGAGTCTGAAAGCTCTTCCTCCGTCCGGCCACCCTAAGGTCTGAGAGTTCCAATCTAGTGTCTGGGCTCATCACTTGGGAAACACTGATTAATAGTATTTTAGGGTGATGAGCATGTAGGATGGATTGCAGTCAGGGAGAATGGTCAGGAGGCTTTTGTCAAATCTGGCTTGAGAGGATAACAATTCAGACAAGTTTATAGATCAAAAAATTTTTTAAAAAGAAAAAAGGAATTGATTTAATAGATTTTTCTTGGAGGAAAAATCCTCCCTGACAACTTGGTGAAAGATTGGAAATGGAGTGAGGCAGAGGAATCAGAAGTGACTTCAAAAGAACTGCAGCTCTAGTCCATCATTCGTTCCCCAATCCTGAGGATTCTGGGATAGTGATGCCCACTTTACCTCTAATTGAGAGGGAGCTTAGATCCCATGGGGCATATTGATTGGATTGTCTTACTTGCAGTTTCAGACTCTCTTTGTTCTTTGGGATGGTCCATCATCATCTCCTTGTTAGTTGTCCTGGGTGAGTCCAATGAACTGGAGAGTATGTGTTGCAACTCTGTTGAGATTAAGGGCCCAGCTGGCACATGGACAGCCTAAAGATTTAAGTTTCTTGGACATACACCTATCAATTCTAGTACTACCTATAGATTCAAATAGAAGGGGCAGAAGAGCCATGTGTAGAGAAACCACAACTGAGTTCCACTCTATCACACTGGGGAGCATAAATTCCAAAGTAAGGCCCACTGGCAAGGACAAAATTCCTGAGCCATCTACCCTGCCTGTAGAGTATGGGCAGGGCACTATTTGAGGTAGTATTTACTTTGACTGTCAATGAGATCCTGCTAAGACGTGCATAAGGTCTCAAAGTGAGACCTCCTCACTCTGAAGTCTCTTAGCCTTATAAACTCATTTGTCTTTACCCTTTCCCCCTTTTGGTGAAGGTCTTTTTCCAGTTTCATTGCTAGTTGGTGCTTGGTAGTAATCCCTCAGTGCAAGGGAGGCTCATCCCCGGGAGTCATGCCCCATGCTGGGGGCAAGGTAATGCATTTATATGCTGAGTTTGGCTTAGAGAGAGACCACATTGGAGCAACAGGAAGGCTCTCAGGAGGTAATTCTTAGGCAATATATAATACTAGGCTAAGTTTCAATTTCAAAAGCAAAGGTTCATAAGTACAGTCATCAATATCAAGAGCCCATCAGTGGTCCATCATCCTTTACTAGTCACTGCCCCTGTACTCAGGGGGATTCTTGCTGTCCCATTAGAGAATGGAGCAGAGCTCCCCAGGATGGAATTCAATATTCTTTTGGTTATTTTGTAAATCTCCACCCATCATGACAATGCCCTATGAACATACTTATATGCCTCCAGAGAGAGTAGACTTACTGGTATTCTACTATAGACTTATTGTGATTCTAACAATAGAAGAAATTTTATCATTGATGTGGAAGCAGTGGCCACTGGAGGTTCTGAGGGGAAGGAGAGGGAAAAAAAGTTGTAATATGGGACATTTTCAGGACTTGGGAATTGTCCTGAATGACATTGCAATGACAAATACAGGCCATTATGTATCTTGTCATAACTTACAAAATTGTGTGGAAGAGAATGTAAACTACAATGTAAACTGTAACCCATGCCTAATGGCAATGCTCCAAAGTGTGTTCATCAATTGTAACAAATGTACTACTCTAATGAAGGATGTTGTTAGTGTGAGAAAATGTGGGAGTAGGGCATATGGGAATCCCCTATTTTTTTAATGTAACAATTATGTAGTCTAAGTATCTTTTTTAAAAAAAAAACTTTAAAGTATATTTAAAAAAAAACAAAAAGAAAAACAACTGCATCTTTGTTCATTTATGAATCAAGCATCTATGAGTGCCAACTGAATGCCATGCAATATTCTCCAAATTGAGTGAAGTTTCTTACCCTAAAAGAACTTAGGATCTAATTGGACAGATAGAAACACCTCAAATAACTTAAATAACCATGGCATAAAGTAAAAGGTCAGGGTGTGTGGCCCACTGATTTAGATTTAGAGTAGCACTGTATAACTACATTCAAGTCCCAGCCATGCCAATACTAGCTGTGGGGCCTTGGGCAACTCACTCATCTTTCTGAGGTTCAGTTTCCCCCTCAGTAAAATGTAGACCTGTTAATAATAGTACCAACCTCCAGGGGAGGCTGGAGGAGATTATACCTTTATAATGTAGGATCTTAGGGGGGAAAATTTTAGCTAAATCAACAATAATCTAAAATTCAGTTTGTTTGAATAATCATAGTCATACCCCTGTTTGTACATGTCTTCTGCACACTTAGTTTGTAGTTGACCTGTCAGTGAGGCACAATTATAACTGCAATTTCGGTAGAATGCCCTTTAGATGTTACCTTGCACAAGGCAGTTAAGCATTTTTGGATGATTCCAGTATCTTTCGAATCCTTTAATGCAAAGGTGTTCTGCCTGACAGCTTGTAACAGCAGTGTCAGGGGAAGGTACAATATCATTTTTGTGCATTAAGTCTTTTCTGTAGGTTTCATAGTCATGGCTAACATTTACAGTTTTTAAAAAAACATTTTGTTATTTTAAATCCAAATTTCTGATTTTTTCTCCCCCCGTTCCCTGCCCCCGCCCCCCATCTGCTCTCTGTGTCCATTCACTGTGTGTTCTTCTGCATCCACTTGCATTATCAGGCAGCACTAGGAAACTGCATCTTTTTTTGTTGCATCATCTTGCTGCATCAGCTCTCCATGTGTGTGGCGCCACTCATGGGCAGGCTGTGCTTTTTTCACGTGGGGCAGCTCTCCTTGCAGGGCACACTCCTTGCATATGGGGCACCCCTACACGGGGGCACCCCTGCATGACATGGCACTCCTTGTGCCAAGCTGCACTGCATGTGGGCCAGCTTACCACATGGGTCAGGAGGCCCTGGGTATCAAACCCTGGGCCCTCCATATGGTAGGTGGACGCTCTTATCAGTAGAGCCATATCTGCTTCCCTGGAAGGATTCTTAAAAGCATAATTACTGTATTAAAGGGTATGCATATTTAAATGCACACAGAGAGCTCTTTACCAACTCATGGTTCCCTCTTCAGCTTTGGGTACAGTCTTTAATTTTCTTTGATTTTACCACTACTGTTACCTTACCACTATAAATTGCATAGTTTTGAGAACTAAGGAGGTTGAACAGGTTTTCATATGTGTGTTTGTCATTGGGTTTGTTGGGGTTTTTTTGTTTGTTTTTTTGAGAAATATCTGTTCATGCTCTTTGTTAATTTTTCTTTTGGCAACATAGTATTAATTGTATCTTTATTGTTATTCATATTTCTTGCAAACTCCCCAAGGTTCTTTTGAGGAATAAATGCTATAGCTATGGGAAAGTGTTTTATGTAAACTATAAAGCACTATATGCTTGTTCTATTAATGAAAAGTTTACTTTGTTCATTGAGATATTAGAACAACCTTTACACAGAACTTGCCAGTTCAGAAATGGGCACAGCTTGTGTGTGAGCTCCATGAGGGCAGGGATTTTTGTCTTTTTGTTCACTGCTACCTCCCCAGTGCCTAGAACAATGTTTGATGTGGGCAGGTAAACCTATGTTAAATGAATGAGTATATGATAAACCTACAGATAGATATTTTCTATAATGTGCCACCAAGATGACTTCAACCCTTAATTTTCTTTTTTGCCTCAAGCCAGAAGTGAATAGAATTTCATATTGCTGATCGGCCCAGAACTGTGAAATAGTCAGCTTATACTTCTGGGCTTATGATCCTTGTTCCTTGGCACCTATCTTTTTATGGTAACACGGTACTCCTAATGAGTAAATATACCTCACTTATTTAAGTGAGAACCTAGAGAAAAAGAGTTTAATGACCCAAACATGACTTTCTACAATATGAAAAAGATCCAAGTTTTTGTGTCACATACTAGCATTTCTAATTCCTAAATAAATGGCAAATCTATCAGGCTTTTCATGCCTCATTTATTGTTTCTGGCACGTACAAAGATAAATTGTACCCAGGGTCTAAAAGAAAACATGACAATGTGCCTTAGTATTGATTCATTGTTTGCCTATTTTTTTTTCAGGGGGTGGTTATTTTGGATAGAAAGTTATGCTGCTGAGTATAATCTTCTGCATCGACCTAAATTCAATTAACTGCAGGTGCCTGTTACAATCTTCTTAAGTTTGTCGTGTTTTTATCTCTAATTACTCTCCCTTGTGTTATCTTTTGCTTTTAAGGTGCCTTAACATTTCTGGAAGAAGAGAGAGTAAAAATTTCATGCAAATATGCCCTTAGCTCCATATTTGTGTTCATTTATAGTAAGAGGCCATCTATGATAGCTAAGCACTTCATATTCGAGTCACAGAGACTTTGCTCATCTTAGGTGATTGGCTCAGCTTCCTCAGTCTCAGTTTCTTCATTGTAAAATAGGTAAAAAATATCCTGCTTCCATAGGGTTATAGTGAGGATTGAATAAAGAAATGTATGACAAGCTCCTAGCATGGGCTTCATATATTAGCATGCAGTAAAAGAACATGCAACTGAATTCTACTATTTATTACCATTTTAGATGACCTTGGCCATGCCTTACAGTCACTGAAGGACTATTAGTAAACATAAGAAAATATCAAGGGTGAATGCTTTGTGGCAACAAAAGAATGAGGAAAGACAGATCTCTGCAAGAGACTGTCCTAAAGGCACCCACACAGGATGTATGAGTCAGGGTTCAATCAGAGAAACATAGAACCACTAGGAGAGATATAGAAGTATTAATAGAAGCACTGGGAGGTAATGTATATAAGGGATTTGACCTTCCACAATGATGGGAACTGGTTATGCAGTCTCTGTAAAGCTGTTGTCTTCACATCTGATGCTGGAACTTGAAGTCTACAGGCAGTCATTTGGGAAGGAAAGATGGATGTAAAGTGATGAGCAACAACAAGCTGGAAGCCCTATGGGGAGGGAGCCAGCCCTAGAGGGAGGGAATGAAACCCATGTCAGTTCTTGTGGCCTCTGACCTTCATGGTAAGGGTGTGTGCAGAGATGGGGCCTTTGGTCAAGGGGATAAACACACACACCTGGCCCAGGAACCAGAAGAGCTGATAGAGGATCTAGGGCTAGAGGATAGAGGATCATGGTTAACCAGTCTTAACCGTGGACTCCTTTGCCAGTCATGTAAAATGAATACTACTGTAATTTATTTGTTGCATACATTCGTAAGTGAAGTAAATGCTAGATTTCAGTTAGAGGTCAGAGAAAATAAAGATAATAAGTTGATTTTTTTCAATTCAAAGCTCACGGAAATCTTTCCATGGACGCCTTGGTGTCCATTGACCCCTTGTTAAGAACTCCTGATCTAAGGGGAGGTGGAGCAGCCCCAGCCTCGAGCCAGCCAATCAGTGAAAACGAGAGGGAGCTACTACACAGCTGCTGCTTTTCCACTCCCCTGTCACTTGCCAAAGTAGATCCCATTATCAACGTACATATCTGTTTTAAAGGTGAAGACACTGAGGTTCAGAGAGGTTAAGTCATTTGCCCCAAATAACACAGCTGGCAAGGGCAGAGCTGAGATTCAGAGCAAGCCTAATTGACCCCAGCATCTGGTTTCTTAAACAATGTAAAGTTAACTGCCTCCAAGAGGGGCAGGGAAGGATGGGGCGTCTAGAGCACCTATAGCACCTAAGTTAAGACTTGGTCTCTAGAGCCAGAACACTGGGATTTGCAGTCTGGCCTCTCCATTCACTGACATTGTAACCTGTTTCAGTGTCCTCATGTGTCAAAGGCGGATGACTGCACTGCCCATAGGCTGCTATGCAAGGTCAGTAAATTACCAGAGGTGAATTCTTTGCCGCAGTGCCTAGCACTTGAAGCCCTTCATGAAGCTTGGCTGGTATTACCCCCGACGGTTCAAGTCAGCGGATTTCTGGGTGTCTGGCTGAAGAGCTGTGGGCCTTCCTAGGGTGCCGTTGGCTTTCTCTGCCTCCCTTGTGGATGGATGACTTTGCCCTTAGCGGTGCTCTGTGGTGAAGCTGAGTCAGCGTCGCGGTCTGCGCTGCTGCGGCCTCTCAGCATTCACCTCCTCGGATTCCGAGCCCTTGTGCCTGGCCCGAGGCGAAGGTGATGTGTATTTACAGGGAGTACATTAGCCTCAGTGCCTCTGTGACCCACAGTGGGATCGAGCTTCCTGGAAGCAGGTTCTTTTGGGGTGGATCAAGCTCAAGTTAGACAACTTTATTGCTAATTGGGACTCAGGAGCTGTGCTTCTAGCTCTGACACAGTCTCCAAACTGCTCTATTTTAGGAGGGTCGATGAAACACTAGACTAGCACCATGGCTGAAATAGACGACTAGCTGTCACTGCGTTCTCACCCAGATGGAAAGCAGATCATTACTATGAAAATTCCAAGAGTCCTGGTAGTCTTTTTAATAAGGAAGGAACATAGGATGGTGGCTGCTGATGGCTGGGGTGTGGTGGGAGGAGGTCGGAGCCTGCCTGCATCTCATTTCTGACTCTGCCACTTACTGGGTGACTCAGGGCAAGGCATTCAATTTCTCTTCATCTCCATTTCCTTATCTTTTAACTACAGGTAATATGGATTGTTGAAAAACTAAATGAGACAATGTAGCTGAAAGTACCTGAAATATAGCAGACTCTTAAAGGACAGTGATGGTGCCTGGAGCTTATTGAGACAGTCATTGGGTCCCTCTGCCCTTCATCTTTGGTCACCTTTCTCGTGCTCCTTTGTGTTCTTTTTATTGTTTCAAGGCTCTTCATTACACTTCCTTCTTTTCTCTCACCTTTTCTCTTCTTCCCTGCCATCTTTTCTTGAGTAGCCCTCTTCCCTGACAGGATTTTCGGTCTTCCAGTCACTCCCTCAAGACTCTTGTTTATTCCCTACTGGAAGCATTAGAGTAGGGGGTCAGCAAACTCTTTTTGAAAAGGGTCAGATAGTAAATATTTTAGGCTTTGAGGGCCATAGAATCTCTGCAACCGCTATTCAACTCTGACACTGTAGTGCAAAAGCAGATGTTGGCAATATATAAATGAATGAGTATGGTTGTGTTTCAATAAAACTTTATTTATGAAAGCAGGCTGTGGGGCAGATTTGGCCTGTGGCCCATATTTTGCCAATCCCTGATGTAGAGTTTTGTAGATTAGAGACTCCTCTTATTGAACATCTAAGGTAAGTTCATCTGATGGACACTGTGGCAGTTTGAATTTGGTGAATTCCAAAAAGAGAAAGATGACATTTAAAAATGAATCTCTTCCTGTGGGTGTGATACCTTTTGATTGCATTAAATTTGGTTGGGGGTCACTTGATTAGATTACTTGATAAGATCACTTTAGGACTTTTGATTGAACTACATCAGTGAGGTGTGAGCCAGCTTGGGTCTCCACCTTCTGGCTGGTCTGATATAAAAGAAGACACAGTGAGAGCCAGACACAGACACAGATAAAGGAAGCTGTCGTTTTTGATTTGGCCATGCAAGAGAAAGGACAACAGTATCACCCACAGCTGAACTGCAAGGAGAGAAGCCCCGGAGAGGTTCAAAGAGGTGAGGCCCAGGGAGAGATGAGCCATATGCCTGATAGCTTACAGCTGAACTTGGGAAGAAAGCGGAGGTGCTGAGACTGAGAGAGGAGGCCCAGTAAGAGACAAGCCCTATGTCAGGTTTGCCTACAGCTGCAGAAAGGTGGCGACCTGGGCAGAGATCCGTGGTTATCTTGCTACACCACATGGCAGCTGACTCTGATGAGAAAGCACCTCTTATGGTGCCTTGAGTTGGACTTTTCATAACCTTGGAATTGTAAGCTTTTATCCCAAATAAATCCCCATTATAAAAGCCAACCCATTTCTGATAGTTCATATCAGCAGCCCTTCAACAAAACAGAAACCCTGCATCTCCAGGCCATACCGAGTCACTAAGGAAGCCTTTGGCTTCTTGAAGGCCTCAAGGGCTTTGACAGTTTTGACAGTTCTTGGTCAGTATTTCCCACAGCCCAGCCTTTAGAGACTGAATCAAGTAGTGATTGGAAAAGGTTACTGTGTTATTCACTGCTGCATAGGAGATTCTAAAGCAATTCCATGTGGGTGCTCGGATCATAAATGACTGCATCAGTTCAAAACTGATGGTTTTTTTACCATGGCAGAAATATGTAAGCATAGTGCTGCCCCATGCCCTTTGCATAGGTATTGACTTGATTGTCTGAGGCAGCCTCCAAAGAGCAGGTAGATCCTATACTGTGGTTAAAATGAGCAGCTTTTCATCCTTAAAGGGAAAGCTTTTTATCTCCCAGGGCAGACCTGAGTTCAAGATCTAGCCTTGCCAGTTGCTAGCTGTGTCCTAAGCAACTTAACCTCTTTCATCCTGTTTTCTCATCTCTAAAATAAGCTAGTAATAATAATATCACAGGCTTACTTTGAGGATTAAGTGAGATAATGCTTTTAAGGCCTAAGACAGTGCTCTCACAGAGCATGCTGTCCATAGATACTTGTTATAATTATTATAAGAACATGTTTTTGACAATTTGAGAGTTCTCAGTTTTAACTTGGAAATGGAATTAAGCAGTGTTGTGTTTGCCTTGTCACCTTCTCAGGAATGCTGGATATCAGGCCTTGTCTCTTAGGACTGCAGAGCCAGAAGTTCTCTCTGACTTTTGAAAGGAAACCTGCAGCCCATCTTTGTGGATTTCACCCATTTCTCTAGGATTATGGATTTCACAGTTATCTGGCCTGGTCACAGATTTGTCTTCTCTCTCTCTCTGTGGTGGTTTGAAGCTGTATGTACCCCCAGAAAGACACATTCTTAAAACTAATCCATTCTTGTGGGTTTCAACACATTGTAAGTAGGATCTTTTGATGAGGCTACTTCAATTAAGGTGTGATCCACCTCATTCAGGATGGATCCTCTTACTGGAGACAGAATGAAGACAGAAAGAGAGAGAAAGCCGTGGGAGCAAGAAACTGAAGTCAACAGAATTCCCAGGAGAGAAAGAAAGACCAGCATGTGCCTTGCCATGTGGCAGAGGAATCAAAGATTGCCAACCACTAGTCTTTGGGAAGCTTTAATGGTGCCTTGATTTGGGCATTCTCACAGCCTCAGACTGTAAGCTAATAAATATTCATTGTTTAAAGCCAACCCATTTTATAGTATCTGCTTCAAACTATATTTCATCTGTAGGATTTTATGCTTACAGATTCTTTTTATTCCCCTCAGTAGGGATGGGGGGGCAGGAAATAGGTCATCTTTCTCCTTTCAAAAAAGAGTGAAATTTAGCAGTCCTGCCAACTATGTCTGTTATACAATTTCTCTTTTCCTTTCCTTTAGTTAAGAGCCCTTCTGTCCTTTCTTTATATCCCACTCTTTTTTTTTTTTTTTTTTTTTTGCTTCCTAAAATGTGGACTTAAACTGAACATAATAATATGCACGTTGCCTAGTCTGAATTTTCTGGAAAGATATTGTATACATTTTACCTAGTGATTTCATATAAACAATTGACATCTTTTTCTGCCTAAGTTGCTGTCTAGCAATGTCATCTTGCCAAGGGCAAGGCAGCTTCCCAGGAAGGGTGACAATAAGAAAATAAGGACCAGGAAATGGGAAAGATGGCAACTGCTCAGCGACATTAAGATCACATCAGGTGGCTCAGACTCAGGGTGTGCCTAGAACGATGCTTTGCATTTAGTGGACAATTGAAAAATACTTAATTGACTGAAAACAGGACTCTGCCCCCCCAAAAGAACTGAGGAATTCAAAGATTGAGAGGTTTGAAAGGAGGCTGCGCTAGAGTCAGCCTGGTTATCTAGCCCTTGTGATAAAATGGCAGGAGAGCTGGCTGACAAGTAGGACCATGATGCAACGAGTAAGGAAGCTCGTTTCCTTCCAGGCTTTCTATATCATTCTCAGCTCTCTTCCCAAGGTCAGCTATAAGCTATCAGACAAATGGCTTATCTCTCCCTGGGGCCTTAGCTGTTTGAGCCTTCTTTTTTCTATCACATGGCAGAATCAGAGTAACAAAGTTCTTTCCTCTTCTCAGTGTGTCTTCTTGAGTGAGTGTCCGTTTATATCGGCCAACTAAGGGGTGTGACTCAACCTGAGTCACACCTTATTGACATGATTGAATCAAAGCTCTAACCTTAACAGGTAATTTAACCAAAGGCCCCTCAACTTAATCCAATATAATCAAAGTGTATCACACCCAAAAGAATAGATTAGTTTACTAACATAATATTTCTCTTTTTGGGATTCATAAATAATCTTTAACTGTCATAAGGACCAAGGTTGGGACAAGGATGGGCACAAATGGGACAGGGACCATAAACAATCTAGTTTATCTCTTGACCAAGGAAAAGATTTTAAATGAGGGAAAGACGGATACTCTAAGCAGGTTGAGGAAGATGGACATGTGGATGAGAAGCCTAAGGCCCATCCATTATCCCTGGCAGAAGAAGACTGAGGAACAAGCTGAGGCCAAGCCCAAATTCCTCTCCAAAGCAAAACAAGAGGCTGAAGTTCTAACCTGGCAATAGCAGGTGGTGGAAGAGTGGCAAAAGATGCTTGAGGAGGAGAGGAAAAAGAGGAAACAGTTCTAAGACATGGACAGGAAGATGTTGGAAAACCCTCATGAATGTGAATAATGAGATCACAGGTTGAGGATGGGGAGACCAGCAGAAATGAGGAGGAGGAAGGGCAGCAGATGATCTGGAAAGAAAGGGATAAGAGGAATTACATGCTTTAAGGAATGTTATCCGGGTGGCACCAAGGGAGATATCTCAATGAATACAAGTTTGTCATTGAATGGGATGCTTCTAAGGACACATCCATTGGCTATAACCCCTTGTAAAAGGAATGGCAGCAAGTACAGTTGGTGGGGGAGGCTTCAATGCAGGCATTGAAGAAAAGTAGCAGGAGGAGGCAAGACTCCACAAACATTGTAAGAAGGAAGCCAAGCAGTGCTGGGATGACAGCATCAGTCCCAAAAGTGAGATGAGATGATGGACAGAAACTGGTGGATCTTCCAAAGCATTACCAAAGGTGTATGATTCCCAATCGCATCTGCTCCTGGAAAGACTCTTCTTTGCTGCCATACATCTTGGAGGTCATTGATAAGTGTGGCTACAGGGAACTAGTGCCTACCCAGCACCAGGCAATTCCCATGGGGCTACAAAATCATGACAGCATTGATGTAGCTGATACTGGCAGCAGCAGACCTATTGCTGGTCTGGATCACCACCCTCCCCAAGACTGACAGGACTGAAAAGTCAGAACAGGGCCTTTGTGCCCCCACCTATGAGTTGGCTTTGCAGATTGAGTAAGATACCATCAAGTTTGGAAAGCCACTGGGCATCCTCATTGTGCTGCCATTGGTGTTATCTCCACAGAAGACCAGGGCTTCAGACTGCTTATGGGTTGTGAGATTGTGATCACTACCCTGGGACATCTGATTGATGTGCTAGAGAACCACTACCTGATGCTGAACCTATATTCTATGTGGTTTTGGATAAGGCATATAGGATGATTGACATGGGCTTTGAGCCAGACATTCAGAACGTTCTGGAGCACATGCCTGTCAGCAACCAGAAACCAGACATGGATGAGGCTGGGGACCCTGAGAAGATGTTGGCCAATTTTGAGTCAGGCAGACTCAGTACTGTCAAAATGTCATATTCACAGCCACCATGCCTCCAGTAGTGGAGTAGCTTGCCTGGAGGTCTCTTCGGCGACCTGCTGTGGTGTGCATTGGCTCTGCAGGCAAGCCTCATGAATGTGTGGACACATCATGTAAGAGTCAGAAAACAGGAAAAGGCTGTTGGCAAACTTGGAGCAAGGCTTTGATCCACCTATCATCATTTTTGTCAACCAAAAGAAGGGCTATGAATGTGTTGGCCAAATCCCTGCAGAAGATTGGGTATAATGCTTGTAACACTGCATGGTGGAAAAGGCCAGGAGCAGTGAAAGTTTGCACTGTCTAACCTTACGACTGGGGCTAAGGATATTTTTGTGGCTACAGATGTGGCTGGTTGTGGTATCAACATTCAAGAATATGCCTGTGATTGTCAACTATGATATGGCTAAATAGAACGAAGATTACATCCACGGCATTGGCTGTTCGGGGTGAGCTGGCAAGAGTGGTATGGGCATCACCTTCATCACCCAAGAGGACCTTGCTGTGTTCTGTGACTGAAGCAAGCCAACCTGGAGAACCTGGTGTCCTCCTGCTCCCCAGAGCTAGCCAATCACCCAGATGCCCAGCACAAGCCAGGCACCTTCATCACCAAGAAGCCTGAGAAGAGAGCATCCTTGCCTGATCCAGCACTCTTCCCAATGATTCAAGGGCATGCTCTGAAGCTACCTAATGCCTGTCATTCAAGACCACCCTCACATTCCTCCTTCCATGTCCTCACTCTTAGATTATAAGGGCTTATGAAATAGTTGGACTCCCAGACCCAGGCCATCAAGTCTGAAGGCCTGGGACTGCAAAAGGACAGGAAGCTGCTGTAGGAAACAGGGACTGCAAATCGCTATAGATTTTGGCCCAGCTCTGCCCTATTGGAGCTTTGGGATTTGCCATTGGCTCTTGCCAGACTGTAAGGACAAGCAGTTGGCATCCCCATCCCCCTACTTAATAAGAACCTGGCTGCCTGGATGGGACCTCCTTCAGCACAGACTTGACTGCATAAACTTCAGCAACCCTACCCTCCTAGGTGGCCAGGGGCTCTGGCACCATGAGGATCATGGACCTTGAACTCTTCATGTCATTTTGATGACTATTTTCCATTTGGATTATGAAATACATTGAGAGCTTTTAGAGCTGGGTGCAGCTCCTGTGCCAAGGTGTGCTGTGCACTCTAGGCATTTCTCACCTAGGGAATGTTTTAGTCAGTGTGGGGCCAGGGTGAGCTGGCTATGTTCACCCTTAAGTCACTGAGTGAAATTACTGTTTTCTGTTCTCTGAGATGAGTTTGTGTGTTCTGAGAATAAATACATGAATATTAAAAAAAAAAATACACAACAAGCAAGCAAAAAAAAAAGCAAGAAAATAGGACAAAGTCCACAAACTGCCCCATAAAGTTATTTCTCTTACCAATATATCTTGCCAAAAGCCTTCCAAAACTAAATAGTCATACCTCATATATAAGCACGTATCTGTTTAATATTCATGGACCATACATCTCAGTACCATGCTAGCTTTTGCTGATTCACATTCAGTTCCCATTCCTTCAAGGCACTAAATTATTTTTAGTTCTCCACTTTCAGTAAACTAGTATATGGAACATATAATATTTATGTTAAGTAGTAATCCAGCAATTTGCCTATAGTTTTTTTTTCAGATTAATAAATATGTACACTAAATGTTTTCTATTGCTCAGTAGTATGTGAGGCACAGGGAGGAAAGGACCTAGCACTTACTGCCAAGGTCACCTTTCTAGTGTCTGAATCAATTTATCTAACCATGTTCTACACTACCATCCATGATCTATTTTACACAGCTCCAAGGATGAAATAGCAAGGTTACCTGATCAGTTTATTCTTCTAAGTCAATGTTTGGGCAGAATTTTTATGAACCTGCCTTAAATGTTTTGTCATCCATTGAGCACCAATAGAGTTCCAAGTTATTACCCAATTTAGATTTAATAACATGGCTGCAGCAATTCCCATTTTCTTTTCCATCAGAGGCAGTGGAAGAAGTCTGGATAGAGAGTGAAAGATTGATGGATGCAGTGAGCAGCAACTTTGCTTAATAATGACAATGTACTTGAAGTGGCACCATTTAGCATTTCCAGAAATGTAACTGCTTAGCCTCGCATTTACGTCACATCCAAGAAATTGACAGAAGAGGTAACTTGAGTCAGACAGTTGGAATACATGTCAGAAAAAAAAAGCCTTCTGCTTGCTCACATTGAGAATGACCAGTCAATTTTGGCTGAAGGAATTTTTTTAATAGCATCCTGATCCCTGTTGCTAAACAGAAAACAGAGCGAGAATCATCAGGAAATTTGGAAGAAGCTGCTTGCCATTTATTTTCTGGTGGCTAAAGATTTTTACCAACTGAATGCCTTCCAGGTAGCTCGCAAAGAACTTTCAAGGGACAATATTGCCCAGAGGTTAAGAACCCAGCCTCTGAAGCCGCAGGCCCTGGCTTCCTGGCTTACCTCAGCTATGTGAGCTTAATAACAGCGTGACGTGGGGCAAGTCTTTTAAAGTTTTGTCCTCATCTATTACATGGGGATAATAATAGTACCTACCTCATAGGATTCTTGGGAAGATTTCATCATTAGCTATTATCCTTTCACGTTGAATATATAAAGTGTCATATAACACAATGTAGAGAGAGGAAATATATTTTTAAAGATGCCACTAATAGCTCTGACTTGATTTTATTAACTTTTTCTGGTTCCATGGCAACCAGATAAGAATCTATCTATGCCATGAACAAAGTGACTGAGTTAGAGAAGATGTAACAAAATATCTAAACAAGTCATTTCTCTGGGGTCAGGGAGATGCATGTTACTCTAAAATTTTCTCCCTATCCACAGTCCCCTCTCTGATTGAACAATGAGCAGGATGCAGTCTCCTGCAGAATTTGCTTCAGTGATTTTCTCATCTATAGGAGCATGTGGCTCTTTGATAGAAAGCTATTTGCAAAGGGACAGAGTGTTTTCCTGCAGCTCTGATGCGAGTGGCAGCAAAGTTATTGACTTAAGTTAGAAAATTGCTTCTTGTTATCTGCAGGGCTTCTGCTTCCCTGTCGACTTCAGCCTTGGAGATGTACATAAATGGGACTCAGTAAGACAATCTTAATACCCCTCTGCAGAGAGATGAGCCTGTTTGATACAGGCTCAAAGTGAGCTTGACAAACAGCAGTTTTTCCTTCCAGGCAGAGGGACCAAGGAGAACACCCCTCCTGGGAATCTGCTAATGAAAAGTCAATGGCCCAGGAACTCCAGCCTGATTCACTGGGTGGGAAGACTTTTTAATCCCCTCCATATACTTCCTGTCACCACCAGGGCAGACCAACAACCTAGCTGTCCAATCAGTAGAAATAAAGTATTTCTCATCCATGTTACTCTTCTGAGCTGATTTATATATTCCTAAATTTGAAAAATATTAGATAATGTTTCTTGCAGCTCTTCAGTTTTACTTACAAATAGAATATGAGGCTAGCCCCACATGTGCATCTATTCTGCAGACGGATTTGCTCAAAAATATCTTCCAGGTTCCTTTTGAGTCACAGGCCCTTTGAACTCTGCCTCAGAGACACCCATGTGCACTTTCATTAAGGAAATTGACCCTTGAAAGGACGTGGACTTTATCAGTCAAGGTCTTAGGCTGCAAACCATAATAATCCACTCGAATGCCCTAAAGCAAAAATACTCTAGGAGAAGGCCAAGGGGGAGCTCACAGAATGCAAGGGATGGTCAGTAGTCCAGGTTTTAGAGGGGCAAAGACCAGGGCAGTCCTGGAATATCTGTGGCAAACCACATTTCCCACCATTACTGTTGTTTTCACTTTTCCAAACATTTAGGTTCCTGGGAAAGAGTATGTAATTGCTCATCGCTTGTAGGGACTAGCAGGACATTGTACCTAAAAGTCTTACCAGATTATCTCCGAAAGGGAAGTGTATTGGGGTGTTGACAGCAGAAGAAGGGAGAGTAGTTGCTACCTTGCATTTCTCAGGGTGGGATCAGGGGTGTGAACCACTTTACAGCTGAAATATGCTACAAAGATACACGACATCTGGTCCAATGTATCGCAGTTATCACTGAGCCTTATGATGATGTGTTATTCCATTGGTCAAATCCCCCTTTTTAGTCGGAGCCTGGGCATGTGTGTTCTTGTTTTCTTCCATCATGGTCCCCCAGCATTCAAAGCACTGCCCAGATGACAGGAAACTCACCCAGCTCTGCAGGGAAGGTTTACAAGTATGACTTTGACCTTCACCCCTCAACTTGTGTTGTATCAGGGAACCCCCTTTGGGCAATTTAGAAAAACCTGGGGATTGTTTTGTTACAGGGACAAAAAGGCACAAGAGTTTTTCCATAAAGTCCTGAGAAGGACCAATGCTCCTTACACACACTGTGTGCTGTAGTGATGATGGCCATAGGCAGGGGCTCAGGCGATGACACTTAACACTCACCTCAATCCAGACCCCTCAGAGGGACAAGGCCTGAGGACAGGTGGGCTCAGGCTTCACACTCAAGAATGACTTCAAATTTATATTTTTGAGATTATCATAAAAGGTGATTTTCTAAAAGTTCCACAGAGAACTGCAAGGGTGGGAAAAAAAAAAAAGGTGTACCCAGCAGTGTTGTGAGCTGCAACCAAGAAATCCACTCTAGGTAACTAAACAGAAAGGGAATGTGCTAAAGGATTCTGGGTACATAATAGACTCCATGAAGGCCAGGTTGAAGGGCCACCCAGCCAGGACCAGTGCCCCAGGTATATCCCAGGGCAATTCCAGTGGGGAGCCCAGAAGCTGTTAATAGGCTCAAGTACTGCAGATCACATCACTGCAGTGGGACTTGAACCCCAATGCTACAGCCTCCGTCACAGCTGGCCCTGGAGGCAGGATTTATCTGTCTCCTCCCTTACCAAAATGGATTCCTGTGGCATCTGCTTTCTGGGCCACTAGCTTGTCAGGCAAATTCTGGTGCTGGGGCACCATTTTGGAGGAGCCCAGGTCATGTGTCTGGGCTCCTAACTGCAAAGTAGGCTGGGAAAATATGTTCCTGCCTTCTGCCTTGAGGAAAATTTCCCAGAGGAAGAGTGTTCAAGGATGACAGGTGTCCATTACAAAGGCAGTGGTGCAATTTTGAATTGTATTCCATTAATCGACCAAATCTATCATCCTATACTATGAATTAATAGATTTTAAGCAAATTGCAATTATTTTATAAATTGTGCAATGAAATTGTCTTGCATTTTTTATGTTTAAAAGTGTCAGTTAATTAAAACATTGACAATGTTGCACAATTTTTTCCTTCTTGTGGCAGGGTTACAAATAGCCTTAAAAAATATTTTCAAAAAGTAAAAGTGGTTCTGACATCTCATTCAATAATTAACTGTGTGAATCATGGGCAAGCTCTTAAACAGCTTTATTTCAGCTTTATCATCTGCAAAATGTAGTAATAATACTTAGCTGCATTCTTATTAGGGTTCATAAATTTTGGTATTATTAAGTATTGATAGGTATTAATGAACAAGTGTTAACTTCATAAGATGCAAATAAAAATGGTAATTAAAACCATTTTACTTATGTATTTACTACTGATGAACTTGTACAGTTTGCTAGAAGCATTAGGTACCAGACAGAACTTTGGGGCTGGCTGTTTACATCCCATTTAATTGAATGTTCTGTTTCCAAAACACAGTATGTCCCAGAGGACAGCAGAGTTTGGAAATAAAACCCACCCGACGGTAAGGAGGAAAATTGTGCAATTCTTTTACTTGTTCATTTCATAAATATTTATTAAACATCTACTGAATGCTGGGAATAAAACAACATGGTCTCTTAGAGTGCTCCGAGTAGGGAAAATATGCGGAGATGTTTTTCAATACCTTGAGAAAATGTTCAGCCAGAGGAAAGATGGTCAGTTCTGCCATGGGTTATGAGGATCTGCTTCTAGGGATGAGAATTCTTTGGTGGAGTCTTGAAAAGGAGGGGAGCAGAAGAGAGGAAACCTTCTGGGTAAAGAGAAGTGCATGTGCAAAGATTCAGAAGTGTGAACACTCCTAAGGAGTTGGAGAATTAAGTGTTTAGGCTGGAGGTAAAAAAAAAAAAAAAATGGGGTGAGAAATAACACCCTGTCAGACACCTTTGAATGTGAAAGTGGAAGCACATTCTTTTTGCTGTTGGTGATAATACCTAAAATTTACTTTTTGTGTTAATTTAGCCTCATTTACATAATGCCTTATTATAAAGAATCATGTAGATGTTGCCTAGTTCTCTTATTCTTGCTAAGTCAAAGCTGAGTAAGTCAAGGTAATGACCTTCATTTGGCAAGAAGCTGAGAAATCTGATTGGATATTTTGCTATGCCAACCTCATTTTAAAATCACGATTTAAATCACAGAAATGGTATAACAAGAGCTCTGAAGAGAATTCAAATTTCCCATATTCATTTCTCTTTAACTCACAAAAAACGTTTATGTTGAGTATCTCACTTCGTCTTTGTCCATATGCGTATGTACTTTGCTTGTAGGCATAGTGTACATGCTTTCTATAGCCTGCTTTTTCCATTTAATATTACATCGTTATTGTTTTCTTTGCTTCCCCAGAGTAGTCATAATTCTAGTTTTCCATAAATGCCTATGATTTAGTTTGCCAAAGGGCTGCTGATGCTAAGTACCAGAAATGGGTTGGCTTTTAAAAGGGCATTTATTTAGGGTAAAAGCTACAGTTCCAAGGCTGTGAAAAGTCCAAACTGAGGCACCATAAGAGGTGCTTTCTCAACAAAGTCAGCTACTGTTGAAACTGTTCTCCGGGCATGTGGCAAAGCAAGATGGCCTCTGATCTCTGCCAAGGTCTCAGCCTTCTCTCCATGCTCACTGTCTCCACTTGGGCTGCGCCATGGGCCCAGCCTCAGGGCCATCGTGCTTATGCCATCCTCTAGTCCTCTCTTATGTGGTGGGATCAAATATGGTGACTTCTTTTTCCTGTGTATTTGTCTCTCTGTGTGTCTCTGGGTTTATATCAGATCCAGCAAGGGAGTGGACATTCAACTTGAGTCTTGCCTTGCTGAGGTGGTCCAATCAAAAGCCCTAACGGGAGCTTATCAAGTAACCTAATCAAAGGACCCTCAACTGAATTTAATGCAGTCAAAGGGTATCATACACACAGGAATAGATTCATTTAAAAACATAATCATAAAATAATCTCAAACTGCCACAGCCTAATATCCTATCGACAGTCATTGAAAAATTGTTATACTTCAATTTTTCAATAGTTTAAGCAATATTGTAATGACAATCTTTGTGTATAAAGCTTATTTTTTTTATCAGATTATTTTCCTAAGAACTTCAATCATTTTTAACTTCCCTTTAGGAAAGATAGTTTTTATGATTTAGAATTTCCCTTCTCCCCTCTCCCATTCTTATATTTTGTTAACTATTTCAGCATGGATTTCTCTTCATATAGCAGCCTTACTAATGTGTCAGTACAAACATGTTTGTGTAACATCCTCCAATAACAAGCCCAAGAGGTTTTGCCATCAGTGGAACTAACATGTAGGAAAGCAGCAGCCCAGACATTGAAAAGATGGTGGCAGAGACTGTGATGGTCATTGAAAACTTACTTTAACCTAAAACTCTAAAACCCCTCTATATTGTTTTCTAGATGTATTTTCTTTGAGTTTGTATCATTTATCACCACCTCATGGCTCATCACATCATAACTTACCCTATCTTAGTGTCCTTTAAAAATGTTCCCTATAGTGCTTTTACTTAAAATTTCATCAATATTCTAACCTCACTTTAGTATTTGAAATTCTAATTGTTGTATTTGTTCCTACCTCCTCTTCATTATTGATCTTTTAAAACTTTTCTTTATATCAGTAAGTTGACTTCTATGGCCACTGAAAGCTCTTTTTCTTGCAGCATACACTTACCATCTGGCCCATCAATTCCACTCCTGGGAGTTTACAAGATGTGTTCACACAAAAACACATATACACATTTATAAGTGCTCTAATCATAATTGTCAAAAACCAGAAACACCCCAAATGCCTTTCACTATATGAATGGTTAAACACACCATGGTACATCCATACAATGGAACACAATTCAGAAATAAAAAAGGAACAACTATTGAATACACACAACAACTTGGCTGAATCTCAGAGAAGCCTGTCTGAAAAGGTTATAAACTGTGTGGTTGCAATTATGATATTCTCAAAAAGACCAAACTATGGTGATGGAGAACAGATCCGTGGTTGCAGGGGTTAGGGATAGGGAAGGGTTTGACTACAAGAGGATAGTATGAGAGTCTAGGGATGTGGGATAGCTATTCTGTATCCTTGAGGTGATAGTAACAAAAACCTATACATGTGCTACAAGTCATAGAACTATACACCAAAAATAAGTCATCTTTATTGTATGTTAATTTAGAAAAATAAAATCCAGTCTTATCAAACTAGTCATATGTCCTTTGGCAAGTTACTTAACCTCCCTAAATTTCAGTTTATTTATCTGTAAAATTTGGAAAATACTTCCTGCTTTGAAGAGATATTATAAAGATTAAATAAGATATAAAGTGTCTACCTAATACACAGAATACAGGAGAATCTCAGCAAAGATAATTGTGTTCAATAGCTACTATTTTCCCTTTGCATCCTATATCTTATAATATGTAGATTCTTTTATTATTATTACTTTGATTTGTGATTTTTTTTTACAGTTCTTTAACTCTTGGGAAACAAACTGGAGCCATTGGAGATTTGAAGCAGGAAAGTAACATGGGATCTTTTCAGGGTACTCTAGAGAAACAATTAATAAGAGATCTCTGTCAATAATATGCGATTCATAAGAGTCTCTCATACAGCCGTGGGGATGCACAAGTCAGGTTCCGCAGGCAAGCTGCAACCAGGGGCTCCAATGACAGTCCAATGAAGGTTCTTGACAAGTTCTGGGAAATGTTGACTGTTCAAAGAAGAGCTGGGAAATTCTCTCTCAATGCTGGAATCACTTCCCCTTTTAAGGGATTCAACTGATGGGTTAAGTGTCACTCACTGCTGATGGCAATCTCCCTGATTGATATAATTATAACCAACTATCTATGATTTACCATTGCGGTAAAGTCAATGGTGACTAAAGTCCATAAATGCCTTTGTATTACAGTTAGTCCAGTGCTTGCTTGACCAAACAACTGGGCACAATTACCTGACTGAGTTGACACAATAGCCTAACCATCACAGATCTGATTCTCATTTTCAGAAAGATTATTTGAACAGATTTGTAGAGAATGGATTGTAGGAGGTTAAGAGCTGAAACAAAGAGGCCAGTTAAGAGGCAATGTGATAGTTCATGTAAGAGGTGACATTGGCATGGATTCAGGTGGGAGCGATGCAGATGAGAGAACTGGACCAGTTTGGGATTTGACTACTACCAATTTCAGGGTGGTGGTTGCCTCTGGAAGGGAGGTACAGGAATGGGATATGGGGAGGAATATAGAGGAAACCTCAAGTGTATCTGCAAAAAGTTAAAATGCTGTAGAGCTAGGTGTTAAGTCAATGTGTGTTCATCAGATTTATCTGTGTTTGAAGTGTTTTATAATTAAAAATTGAAAATGAATATATTTTTCTTCAAAAACATAAATAAAAATAAATTTAGAATCTCAACATGAGTCAATGCCTTCCTTCTACCCTAACCTCATTAATCATCTTAAAGAATTATCTGTTCGTTCTTTTCTCAGAAAATGTAATTACTTTGTGATGAAATGTTAATGCTATTTCTATTCTTAAAGTCACTTGTTACAGTGATGAAGATGTACTTTAATGGAGTTGCTAAATTTTCTTCTAAGCTGTTCTTCTTTTAATATTTTATATTCATCAAGTGAGCTTGTGATGATTTGGAGCTTTTTTGTTTTTACAAACACAGGACTATTTCTGCAAAAACCCATCATCAAGCTGTTAACTTCAACATTTTTGAGGGCATGGTTTGTCATGGGGTGCCTCTTGTGACTATTTCAAGAGGCAAAGTGGTGTATGAAGCTGGAGTTTTCACTGTCACAGCAGGAGATGGGAAGTTTATTCCTCGCAGACCATTTGCTGAGTATATTTATAAACGAATCAAGCAGCGAGACCAGGTGAGTGTGCTGCAATGTGCTATTACCAAGGGCTGAACTAGACCCAATCCTGGATGTCTGGTTTGTTGTTGTTGCATCACACTTTTTTAACAGATTCCTGGGATATTAGGATTAATGAAAGATTACAGACAAACACCAGTTCTCAAAGGATGAATCATTCTTGGATGGATCCATTTTCCCTTGCAGATGCTTGTCTATTCAGCATTTCTTGATGAGCCAAGTCATATATTTTTACCCAGTGTTCAGGAGATGAACCTAAAGGGGTGGGTTTATCAATCATAAGGAGATCGATAGAACTGGGTGTTAAGATCATGTGTCCCTTGAAGATGGAGCCAAGGCTTCTGGCAGTTAGTTCCAGTTGTTTGCCACTAGGGGCACTAGACCAAAAGAAAACTCCTGACAGACTATTTAAATGATTTACTTTGTTTTAGTCTTCCTCTTATAGAGAAGATAATTTGGGAAGCCGAGATTACCAAATGACTGGTTTCTTCATCAGTTCTCCTTTTCAAATTGTTGTTTTGCTTTCTGTTGTCAAAATTGACTATCAATTTTGTTTCTTAGTATTTTCTGATATCAAGTTGTTAGGCATTCTGGTGCATTATTGTTACTACAATGACTATAATACTAATAGTTTGTTATCATTATTATTATATATTTTTCTGAGCACTTACCATCTACCAGGCACTTTAATAGGTGGCTTATATTCATTATTTTACTTAATCTGCACCACAAGCCATGCAGTAGATATTATCATTACCATTTTGCAGAATAGAAAGCTGAGTCTCGATGAAATTAAGTAACTTTCCCTGGGTTAAGCAATAAGTAGACATAAGAGCCAGGATTTGGGTTAAGGCTATTCTGATTTCCGGTGTACCATGTGACCTCTAGAGAGAAAAAAGAGAGAAGGAAATGATTGTGAAAATCAAACCATTACATTTGTTAAACTATGTTAAAAGCATGCAATGTTAAAGAAAATGTTTTTGATGTGGAAAAAGTATCAAATAAAATGGATAAAATAAAATGTAGTGATAGTCCAGAGACTTCTCTGATTTTTATCCCCCAAGTTAGGCGAAAGTAACTTATAGAATAAAAATATCATTAAGGCTAAGAAAAATAACATTAAATTACCATACAATTAAGAAAAAGAGCTGTTAGGAACTCTAGATTTTAAACTCACGTGAATTTATTAGAGCTCAGGAAGGCCCATGTTGCGCTACAAAATTCTCTTTCTTTTCAGTGTTCTCTCTGAATGCACATGGGCTTTGATTTTCTTTTAAAATGCTCAAATTTCCTTGTGAATGAGGATGAGATTTGGAGGCAAACAGAAATAGCCTATATAACATTTCTCCTGTTCACCTGTTACCTTTCCCAAGAAAATTAATTACTTCCTGTTCTGGAAGTACAGATTATAGAGACACATCAGTGTTTGCTAGCTCCAGAACTTTGCTGGTCTCCCAGCTAAAGTGTTAGTTCCTTGAGGGCAGCATCTTATTCTATTTATGCCCAGCACTTGGTACATGGTAGGCATTTGATAAACTGTAAAAAGAAGGAGCAAAGGCACTAGATTCAGAGTGCATACAAGGAAGCTCACATAAATTTACCTAGAAGATTGCCTCCTGTCGCATCCCAAATCGTGGGGGTTATCTGTGAGTTTGATTCTTGTCCAAGATTTTATCACTTAATAAAATTGATCAGCATCATGCCATCTAGCTATCCCTGCCTCACATGTTGTGAGGAACTTCAAAGGAAAGGAAAAGTATTTTTATACAATTTTACAGCTTTGGGGAATTGTTAATTTATTTAAAATTTAAACAACTGATCCTTAAGGGAAAAATTTATACCAGAAGGTGAAACTCAACCTTTATTTAATAAATATAATTTTTAAAGTATTTATTTCAATTCTATGTAAAAAGTCACTTAAAAAAGAGTGCTAAGAAATGCAGGAAAGAGAAATAAGTGTGTGGGGAAGGGAGGGTAACAGCAACTTAGGTGTTGAAGACAATCATGAAAGAATAGACTCAATTTATATGTTACTAATTCTTCAGTGAAAACAATAACCCATTTGAGCTTTTAAACTCAAATGGGTTATTATTTCTAGTATTATGTGTGTGTTTACAGTGTTGTAATTTCTTCCAAAATTTGGAAGTATAGACATTCTTTGTCATTTATTTTTCTCTTTTTTCAATAATAAGGAACCCCAACCCATTCTGAAAAATAAGGAACACATTGCATTTTATAGAGAAACAGGAATAGCTTCATGGAATAATTACAGTTTCAGAATACCGCTGCCAAAACATCTGAACTGGGCTGTATCTTTGCAACTATAAGCCTAATTTGCCTTTTAGATAAGATAAAATTGAGCACATGGCTGCTCTGACCCTTGAAATGGGTGTTCTCCATTTCTGAAATCAGTTTGTAGAGGTCTTCCTCAGCATGATAGCTTTTGAAGGTAATATAAGACATGCCACCAACTGTCATATAATCTTAATTTTCACAGATTGGCTGCTAATAATAATAAAACCTAATGTATGTGCTGAGGCTGACTCATCCTGGCTTGTGATGATACTGCGCACATCTCTCCCCAGTTCCACATTCAGTGGTTCCACATTGGTAGCATAAAATGAGTCATGGTAGGAGTGTTTACACCAAAGAAGTAGGCAAGTGCCATCTATATACATCTAGGCTTCTGAGGCAGAGGTCTCCGGGTGGGGAGTGAGACAGGTAGAGCTAGTTGTTAACATTTACCGACACACCACTGCATACGGGGCACTTTGTAAATACTCTCTTTTCGTGCTTATCGACTCATTCAACATTCATCCTATAAGTATTTATTGATCACCAATTATGTGCCAGGCATAGTTTAATCTTTACAACAACCCTCTGGGGTGAGCAGTAGTGTCATAGTTTTATAGATTGGAAGTTGAGGCTCAGAACTACTACTAAGCTACTAAGTGTCAGAGCCAGAACTCAAACCCAGATTTGACTATGTCCAAAGTCCATCCTTCTAACCCTTCCCACTGAAGTTTATTAATCACAAAGTATAGTCACCATCCAAACACCCTCGGCCTCCATCTCCAGGAGTATCACACCCCCACTCTCTATTCCTACACATAGAGTTCTGTTAGTCTCCGGCCGGCAAACCTACCAGAGGAGGGAGCTCTCAAATGAGAGGATCCAGCTTTGAGGTAATTCCTTGAGAAATAGCTAACTGGAAACATTTCACGTTCTGGTGTTTCATAGTCCCCAGATAGCCCAGTTCAGTGTCTACTGAGTCCCCCCTAAGTTTGCCAAATGAGGCATAGATTTCATTCTCAAGGAGTTACTGTCACATGCATTTGGACTGCCTGGTGTTGGGCCAGTGTGTGTTCTTATATTTTAAAATTTCTCCTGTCTGTTTTTATATTTTAGTGTCTAAGCCTCTGTGAGTGGCATTGTATCAGTAACTCCTTTGGGGTTCAGGGATTCTTCTCTACTGGTTCTTACTAGTCTCAGAAAAATCTAGCATCCCAGCACTCCACTCTCTGTAGATAATACTGTTAAATTTTCTATTAACTTACAACTTCCCCTTTCTCTGGATCAGCTAGCTAAAAAGCAGTTCTGCAGTTCTGCAGGTTTAATGATGATTTCAATTAATGTTTATTCACAGTATTATATCTTGTGATGTAATTCTCATTTTATCTTTCTATTACCTCAATAGACAATCATCATTACATAGTATGAACTCAAATTGAGTTATCATTTATCAAAGTAAACCACCAGTGTCTTGCTAGGCAAGGTGCCATCAATATTTCCTGTGTTATTGAGGACAGTCTCTCACACAGTTTTACCTTAAAACCAATTTATTTGATTATGGTACCATCAAGCTGGAGGCTGACTTGGTGTGATCATCCAATTTTGATCAGCAGTATTGGGGAACAAAGATGCCACAACCCAGATCAATCTTTCTGAAGGTGTGTTTCTCAGGACACTAGTCTCGTGAGGTCCTCCCTAAGAAAGCTGTCGAATAATTCTAGAAAATGCTACTAGATATCCTATTGCTCAATATCATATTAAAAATTCTTAGAGTTCCTACAGTAAAGAAATCTTCCTTCATTTGACAAATGTTTGGTGAGTACCAGGCACTATAGTAGGTGCTGAGGATGCAGGCATGAATAAGACAGCAGTTGCTGAACTCAAAGAACTTAAAATCTACTTCTGTTTCAACCATAGAACATAGTGCTGAAATTTTAGTTCTGTTTGGGATGCTTATTATACCTCCCTGCTTTGAGATCAAGGAACCACTTAGATAAAGGAGTCCAGAGATCTGGAGGAATCAGGACTGGAGATTAAAATCTGGGAATTATAGGATATAAATGTATTGAAAACTGTAAATCTAAGTCCACTAAGGTGACCACGGGGCAGATGGAGCTTAAGATAGAGCTCTGGAGCCTCCACCATTCTCAGCAAAGGACCTGAGAAAGGTGTCCAATAAGTTAGGAAGAAAACTGGGAGAATGTAGAGTCCTAGGAGACAAGAAAGGAAATGCACTTACTTTGTTAAATCCAGAACCCTCTGATTTTTCCTCATGGTCTTTCTGTGGGTTTTATGCTGTATTAATAGCTCCAAGAACAAGACACTGGTTTAGTGGGGAGAATCAGGATGAGTCCATGTTATTGCTACTCATTTGGGATACCTTGGAAAGAAGTACATTTGGGTCCCAACTATTAGGATAACCTACCAACAATGAGCCTTTGTCCCACCAGATGCTGGGACCCATGTCAGATGTTGGGAATTTACCTTGCCAGAAGGAGATTTGCCGTTGTCACTGGAGAGCAGGAATAAGACTGGTTTTCCTAAGAGTCATAGGTTAAGTCTACTTACAAAATAGATGTGCAACTGAACTTCTGAAGAATGGCAGTGATGATTTAAGATTCTGCAGACTGAGTGCCATCATCTTTCTATTTTGTCACAGTGAATATCTATTGAGTTTCTAAAAAATGCATAAAGTACAATGCCATGGGCAATGGAGAGCACAAAGATGAATAAGATATGTGTCTCGCCACTAAAGAGCTTATGTAACCCACCTCTAAGGACAAGAAAATATTAAAGGTCAAAAGTGCTGGAAGGCTTGAGATGAGACTTAAATTGTCTTTGCTTCCTGACAGCTTATCTATCAATAAGGAAGATTTTGAAGTGTGGGACTGAAAAAGACCCCTGAGAGAAGGATGATTCATTTCTGAGTGGCAGTGTGGGCGAGAGTGGTTTACTTTCCAAGGTCATTCCAGCAGGAAACTAGTTCCTGCCCACCCAGAGTCTCAGAGCAGATAAACAGGTAGAGAAACATACATGCAGATTAGACCTAGAGCCAACTGTGTTTGCTTGGTCGGTCAGAGACGTATGACAGTTGACGTTCAGGGTAGCCAGAGTGGCCAGTGAGAGTAAGAGCTACCTGTCATGTTGCTAGTACAGGGACCAGGCAGCTAGAGAAGGGCTCTCAGAAACCAGGTGATCCAAGACCTGCCCATAGGAGGAAGCCACCAGGGAGAAAGAGCAACCTGGAGAACAGATGAAAGGTGAAACACTCAAAGAGAATATGAGGGAAACTGATTCAGCCCAGGCCAGGGCAACCCATAAAAAGAGGAAATAAAGCTTAAGTGGGGAGTCCCTCCCTTTCTATCCTTGGTAGGAATTCATTAAGTATTTATTGAGTACTTGTTACTGCTGTAGAAGACAAAGAAATAAATAAACAATTATAGAACATCTGGTAATCATGATAGGAGAACAATGCACTAAGTGCTAAATTCACAGAAGGTGAGGGTGGAAAGGGAACAACCAGCGTTGGTGTGGCAGGGAGGGTTAAGGCTTCTCAGAGTGCTGAATGTCTGAGCTGAATCTATAAGGTAAGTCAGAGATAGGAGCATGGAGCCAACATGCTGTTTGGTGTTGGGTAGCAGTGACAAGAGCCATGATTAGGGAGGTGAGGTCCTTAGGTGACATATAAAGAAGTTTGGTTCTTATACCAGGGACTTCAAGAGACCTCAACAGGTTTTAAGCAGAGGAATGTTCAGTAATATTTATGTTTTAGAAAGCTTGCATTCTGGCAGAGTGAAGGGGAACTAAGCCTACGGAGGCAGATACAAATGAAGAGCCTTTTGCAGTAATCCCAGCAGAGAATGATAAATTTCTGTACTAAATAGTGACCATGTTAATGGAGAGAAGGGATGGCTTTAAGAGTTACTTAGAAATAGAATCATCAGCAATTGATGAAGTATTGGATGCAGATGTGAAAAAGAGGAAGGCAGCTAACACAATTTCCAGGCTTCAGACCTGGGCAATCTGATTTTTTTGTCATTCACTGACAAGAGTTCTTGGAAAAATAATAGGTTGCTCACTTGTTAAAGGAGGCATTCTTATTTAACTGGGGGTAGGAGGTGAGAAAGGTGAATGTAATATGGAAGTATAATTTGACGCAGCGTTTGCACATCCATGTAAATTTGACTAGGAAGAACCAGATATACAGATGGTGAGCTCAGGAAAGAAAACCAGACTAGAGATGTAAACATGGGAATCATTGTTGAAATTTGGTAAAGGCAAGATTGATCAATAATAGTGTATAGAATGAGGAAATGAGTTTGCTAAAGACTAGACGTTGGAATATCATCACATGTGTGTATTTATTTATATGTATCTGTATCTGCATATGTATATATGGAAGTGGGAGGGCAAAGATTTGAAGGAGACCAAGAAGGAAATAAGAAGGAAGTCAAGACAGTGTGGTGTTACAGAAACTGGCAGGAGAGGCAATGCTAGGATGGAAGGAGCCGTTGATACACAGACTGCAGTTGTTGGAGAGGGGTCCTTGAAGGGCTGGGCTAAGGCCCAGAGAGATTACCTGGCACCAGGGGAGTGGGGCAGGCTGAGCTGAGTCCCCAATGATTTCCAGGCAGTCAGGGCAGTTTGGGTTGGTCTAGATAAGACTTTATGTTGCTAAGTGAGACAGGCAAGCTGTGAGGATTTGGAGGGGCATTAGCGTAGAAGTTCGAAGTTCGAATTGGGTTACTGAAAAGGTAGGAAGAGGAAAGAAATTTTGGAGTGGGGTGGGGTCTGAATAAGACCATTCCCAAGGGAAAAGCTGAGCTTCAGGAGTCACTTTGGTGAAGAGAGCAGATTTCTAACAGGAATGTTTAATGGACTGTTTGGCTAAGGGATGTTTCATGTACCCCCTCCTCTACTTCCCACAAAGTCCTTAATAAAATCTTTGATACTAAATTAGAGGTTGTTTTGGAATGCAAGCTGTTTTGCAAGGAGTGGAACAAGGCATCACAATGAGTCTAATGTGGGCATGAGTGAGGGGGGACATTGAAGCAAGCCCAGCCTATGGGAAAAGTGGCTCTTCCTCCACTGTGCTGGCAGTTCAGTAAGCTCCTAGGTCTGAGACAGGAATGTATTGTCTGATTATCTAGATGAAATAGGAAGGGCTATTGTCTGCCAAGAGTACGGGTGATACATACAGTTTAGAACAGGGATAAATGCCTTGAGAGGGAACAGAGCCCAACTCTAACCAGCTGAAGTCACAAAAGGACATTTATTGGCTCCTGTAACTGTAAAGTCTGAGGCCCTACGGTGCCTGGCCCAGTTGGATGCCAGGCCTCCGTCAGCATCCTGGGTGCTGTGTGTCAGTAGATTTCTGCTCAGAGGCATGATGGTCTCAAGGAGCCCAAGTGCCATCTACCAGCTCATCTACCCCAAAGAAAGAGCATTCCTGATGGCCCCAGCAGAAAAATCCCAAGACTGTCTCTGACTCACCTGGTTTGGGGTCATGTGCAATTCCTGAACCTGCTGCTGGGTTAGGGGAAGGGATCCTCTGAGTGACCGCGACCTTGGAGAGCAGACCCACCCCCAAGTGAGGAGGTTAGGGTACCTGAAAGGAGTATAGGTCTGCAGGAGACAAAAAAGTAACAGCTGTAAACCACAAGTAGTAAAGGTTCTAAAGAGAGGGTGGAAATTGTTGAGGGACATGCAGTAAGAGCGCAGGGTGACACAAATATCTGCCCTCTTATGTCCCTTATTTTCCAGGGGCTCTCAGCTGCACAAAAGGCTGGTGACTGATCTGAAACAGACCCAAGTTTTGCTGAGTGTGAATGCCAAAAACAAAGAGAGAAAGTCAAGACCCTCTAGACTGTACAGAGAATGCAAAAGGTTGTAAATAAGTCCTGGTTTGCTCAGATAGCCCTAGTTTATGCCTGTTATGTTTTGTACCCATTTCACTCTCAGAAGCATCCCAGTTTGGATGATAAATGATACGGTTGTGGTTACCGTAGGTTTAAGGATACTGTATGCAGTCTGGCTTGGAAAGTAAAGCTGGGAGGGGACCCAGACCTGGAAGTTCTGATGGAGCTGGGAGTGGGACTAGAAGGGTGGGAGGATGAGGTCCAAGAGCACGATGCCAAGGGAGTTTAGGCTTCAGATATGAATCCAGGTGACCTCAACATCCAGGGCTGGGTGGCAGAAATGGCGGCTGGCTCTCATTTCCCACAGTTAGTATTCTCAGGATAACAGGATCCAGGGGGAAGAAAAGGACTATAGAAAGTGAGCCAAAATTCAAGTCCGGCAAACCACAGAAAATGGATAGAGGTTTGGACTGGGAAGAGGAGTGTGGGCAACCCTCCCATCCACAAAGGCTTAGTGCAGGCAGATGCTATGCTTCATGTTCCCTGCCTCTAGGGACCGTGTCTGTCTTGTTCATGCATGTATCCTCAGTGCCTGTCAAAACATCTGGGGCCATATGTATTCAATAAGTATCTGTTGAATGAATGCAGGGAATTCTTTGTATCTGGGAAATCTTATGTATCTGGGAGGTGAGTTTTTTTCCCTCCATTTCATAGATGAGGAAGTAGGCTTGGTGGTGTTAACTTGCAAGTTCCCTACGACTAGTAAATGGCAAAGCTAGAATTCAAACCTAGATCTGTCTTACTCCAAAGCCCACATTGTCAGTCATTACAATAAGTTAGTTTGGTGGTCAAAATGAGACCTGAAATAATTTATTAGTTTTCGCATGTGTATATGCATATTTGCATACATATATATTTGTATTTGTTAAGAGATTTTTATATGCTAGGCATTGATCTAAATACCTTACCTATATTTAATCCTTATGATATTCAGTCCTCACAACAACCCTATAAAGCAGGTGCTGCTATCACCCCCAGTTTACAATAAGGGAATGAAGCGTGCAGTGTTAAGTTATTTGCCCAGGCTGTCTGGTTCCAGAGTCCACACTCATAATCACTGTGGTCTGGAGCCTCTTGACTTGTCAATGACTTTGTGTACAAGTTTACAAACAGTGTAATTTAATTACTTCTCATGCATTCCTTTGTCTATAAAGTCCAAGTTTTAAACTCTGCTAAAGCACTTAATTGACTCTAGCTGAATACAATGGAGGTTTCCGCTGCACAGTTGGTCATTGAAAATGGGTGCTTAGAGATGTGATATTCTGTGGAAAGCCTGTTACTCACAGGGGCAATTAGGAAAATAAAACACACACACACAATTACTACAATCTGAAGCAAAATGTCCCAAGAGTGTTAGAAGAGATACAACAAAGCACTCTGGGAACACAGATATCTGGGATTGAAACTTCAAGAAAAGGTAGAGTATTTGAAAGGACAGTAAGAGATGGCTCTAGGACTCAGAAGGGCGTGAAGATATGGCCAAGGCCCCAATCAAAGAATGATGGTTAGAAAGGGTTTCTTGGACATTTGTCTGATGCAGAATAACAAAGAATGGATCAATGCAGATACTAGGAGGGTGGGAGCCACATGACAAAAATACAAGATTCTTTTTTTGCTCTTACACCTCATAAAGGAAACTACATTTAGCTTTGAACACAAGAAACAAATACACCTCAAGAGATAAATGAAATGTTCTATTTCAGACTTGTACACCTACCCCCGTGGAGCGTGCCCCCTATGAGGGAGAAGTTGTCAAATTGAAATCCAGAGGGACAAAAGAAGACTCCACGGCTGGGACAAAGAAACAGGCCCACCCCTAACCTGGGCACTGCCAGGTAAGGGTCGGTGGGCAAAGTATTTCTGCACAACAACCTATGGAATTAACTCTCTTCCTTCAAAAGCATTTGAAGAGTTCAGGGTCAAAAACACCAAGGTGGTATAGAATGAAAGGTGGTTGAGCCAAGGGAAGATCAATAAAAGGATCTTTTGGCATGGAAAAATTAGATGAGCCTTCCAGATTGAGGAAGAAGGCTTTGGGCTAGCTAGAGATTCATTCTCTGAGATGTTAGGAAACATTTAACAGCCATGGAGAATCAAACATGAGCAAGAGCCAGTAGTCTGTTAACAGATGGAGGGACCTATTGTGAGGAATATTGGCACTTCTTAAAGCAGGGAGTATAATTTCAAGGCCAAATTTTATAAAATGTTTGATTAGGACTTTATCTGGAAAAATGACTCTGTATTATGGTTGCAACTATTTACTAGAACTGAGAATGAATGAAAAATGAACCAAATATTGCTTTTTTGGGTATCAGTTTTCAAGATAATTATTTGATAGTATTTGATGTACTTAATTTCACATTAAACTTTTTGATATTATAAAGATGTCATATTTGCAAAAATATTTGAGTGCTCCATCTGTTTTCTCTTAGTCCTGTGACATTCATATCTTTCTTTTTTGAAGTTATCTGTTATCATTAAGTTTGTCAATTTTTTCTTCAATTACTTTGTGATCCAGCTCAGCCAGTTCCCTATGAGTCAGTGGCTTTGCTGTGATTTAAGTATCTCTTTAACATCACTTCCAAAGACTTCCATGAAACACTTGCAGTGTTCCTTTTCATGATTGAATGGCATGAGTCTTTAGCAATGCCAGAAGTTTCAGCCTATCATTTCCAGGGAACTGGAATTATTCTTCCAAGCCAGGAAGAATGTGTTAAAAATTAGAGGAAGATTAACAAAAGGGAGACATGTTATTAAATGCTATTAATGGCATTTGTAGGAGCAGGATTCATGTTTACTTTGATTATAGCAGTGGCAGTGAGGCTGGAGTTCTGCATCTCTTTGTGAGGGAGAATGTTGCACTGAGTTCCTTTCATTCTGTTCAAAGGTAAAATCAGTGGAAAGGATGCTGCTGTTCCATCACAGTTAAATGCTGTCAGCTCCTCGAGAAACAGGCCTGATTTCAACTCCCCTTGATCCTTTTGATAAAATAATCGCTCTAGGATCCTTTCATTTTCTTTCAGAAGCAATTGCTGTCCTTCTAACTGTGATTTTGTTGCTGTGAAACATTGAAGATCTAAAAGAATATTATTGTGATGGAAAGTCTGTGTGAAAATCCATTGATACTTTAAAATATCATCATTGCTTGTACTAGATTTTTTACTTTGAATTTTTAAAAAATCATTTTCTTCTAACAAGTGTTTCACACCAATGAAAGGTACTGGTGGTGGGGTGATGTATGGAAGTCCTATATGTTATGCATGATTGTTTTGTAAGCTCATAACTTTTCTAATTAAAAAAAAAAGACTGCATTTGTTTAAAAATACCAACTGTGATTTTATATTTTATTATGATTAATAAACACTCAGATCTTCATTTTATATCCATTTCCTGAATTATGTGTGTCTCTTTCTAACTAGTGGGATCAGGATGGGAGGTTGGTTTTCATTTGGAAGCATGATTTCCCAAGCGGCTTTTGCTTCAACAACTCCTGGAAATCAGGTCCCTTAGCAAACCCCATGTAATCAAATTGGATACTCAACCTTAGAATAACTCTGAGGCACATTATCCAATCACACTGATGAATACAGGGTTTGAGGGAATTAATGGAATCTGCAGGACTACAAGATACTGCACTGATACCTACTCTCCCCTAGCCACTCTGTGCTGTGACTCTTCTGCATGCACCATATTTCTTCTCTTAGGTAACTAGGTCAAGAGACTTTAAAAACATGGAATAAAATCAGGGCATTTATAGTCTCATTCCAGGTATGTCTACCCTGAGGTATTCACATAGATTGGGGTATATTTGCACACTTGGTAAAGGGGCAGGAATTCTATTTACCCATTTCTGTTATACACATAGAAGAAAGGGCAGTGAGCTGCACCTGAAGAAGAACCTTCTAGTTCAAACTGCAACTTTTTTTTCTCAGTTAAGAGATGCCTTAAAATATTTTTATTATTTTTCTCCTCCCCTTCAGTTGACAATGGAAACACCGCAATAGGACTGCTGAAATCCTCTGAAAAGAAATAATTAAATTGCTTCCTAGAATAGCAGCCAATTCCCACTCATCCTTTCCTATTCAGCCTAAACATCACCCCTCTCTCAGACTTTCCCAAACCTAGCTCGATAGGGATAGGTCCCTTTTCTGCGCTCCTCTCTAGCAGGGCCCAGCATATACCCCATCACACCACCTCTTCTCTTTACCCTGTCATCACCTGATTACTTTTCTAGCTACTCCAGGAAACAGAAAGCTCTTTGAGGGCCTTGTTCACTATTATTTCCCAAGAATCTAAGCAGAGTGCTAGTGATTGGCAAGTGTTCAATGAATATTTGTGACTTTTTAAATAAGGGAAATGTGAAGGAGTTCCTGCTGAGTTCCTAAATGGACATAGATGAAGGTTACTGAGAACTCTCAACAAAATAGGGATTAACCTTGTGGGCTTTTTTAGTGTAAGAGTGTTTTAAATGGAGTTCATTATCTATTTGGCAGACCCACTTGGGAGAATGAAATGTCTATAGGATTCTGCATCAACAAAGTCATTTAAAAAGGATGTGAGGTTCCTTTTGTTGTCTTTATTAGAGTTTACAGCAAACATTTTGTAGAAACATACTTCTAATATAATTCAATGGGAAAACATGATCCAAACTATTAATTTTAATGCCGTATTTGCAAGATTGCCTCTAGTATGCAAATTAACATACCTTGTCACTAAACAGTGGCACTTTCAAGGTCTATACAAAGAGTCAATATTCACCCAGAATTGTCTGCTTCCTCCAGGGGCAGAATGATGTTCTGGGAGGCAGCAAAGTGTGAGCTCTAAACTTGGCTCCTCTGCTTACTAGTGGTGAGGTCTTAGGCAATTTTTTAAAAATTAAAATATGCTTTGAGATTAGTAAAACACACTAAAAACATAAAAATTAATATCATCACACCTATATACTTATGATCGCATGTAAGAAATAGAACTTGACCAATTCAGTTAAGTCCTCTCCCTCTTCTAGCGCTTTTCCTCTTTCCAGGTAACCAGTACCCTGAGTGCAGTGTTGCATTCCCATGTACATCATTTATACCTTTTCTGTATATGTGCATACCTCTAAGCAAATATATAGCATTGTTTTGCATGTGGTTAAATATATAAAATATTATACAGTTTGTATTGTTTTGCATTTTGCTTTTATGCAGTCAACCTGTTTGCAAGTTATTTGTTTTGATAGGTCTAGTGCTAGTTATTTATTTGATTGCTACTCAGAGTATTCTGCTGTATAACCTTACCACAATTTATTTACCCATTGTCCTGTTGACAGACATTTAACTTGTTGCCGTTATCTTGCCATCACTGATAGGCTACTATCAGAATTTTCATACAGGTTTCTTTGTGGAGAGTTTCTCTAGGGTACATGCCTTTACTATAGAGGAGTGGAATGACAGATCCCAAGGCCTAGTCCCCTTACTTAGATACTATTTAGTTATTACACAAAGTGGCAAATTGTGTCTTCACTAGCAGAGTAGAAGAGTTTCCACTGATCCACATTGTCACCAATATTTGATAATGTCCAATTTATTAATTTTGCCAATCAGGTAGGTTTAAAGGTATTTCATTGGAGTTTTTAATTTGCATTTTTCTGAGTGTAAATGAGGTTGAGCCCCCTTTCATTGTGCAGTTAAGTTGATTTTGCTAAGCATCAGTTTCTTCATTTATAAAATGGGGATGATGATAGTATCTATCTAACATATGAGGATGCTGTAAGGATTACAAAATACATATTGAATGATCAGCAAATCTAATCATGATTACTTCTTTTTAAAAAAGATTTATTTATCACCCCCCCCCCATTGTTTGCTGTATATTCTTTTGTGTCTGCTTGTTTTCTCTTTAGGCGGCACCAGGAACTGATCCTGGGACCTTCCAGAGTGGGAGAGAGGTGCTAAACCTCTTGCGCCACCTCAGCTCCCTGGTCTGTTGCATCTCTTATTGTCTCTCTTCTGTGTCTCCTTTTGTTGTGCCAGCTCTCTGCTCAGGCTAGCTTGCCACGCAGGCCAGCACTCCTGCCCAGGCCAGCTCTCCACTCGGGCCAGCCTGCTGCACGTGCCAGCATTTCATGTGAGCCAGCTCACCATGCAGGCCAGCTTGCCTTCCTCAGGAGGCCCCAGAGTCTGCTAAAACCTTGACTCTTCTCTCTCAGGGGGGATGTTCACCACACTTTGGAATACCAGTTCCTTTGGAAGCTAAAGGAGCATGGAAGCCAAGACTAGGAGGGTGGAGGTTGAGACCACACAGTGGGTCTGAAGAGGGTCCCTGGGGCCACATGAGCCAGCCGTACATGGCACAGACTGAAAGATGGGAAATGGGTGAGGCCTGGCTCTCCAATGACACTTGCATGTCCAGCAGGTGCCAAATGTTGGCATCAGTGTCAAGGCCAGCTACAGCTGGAAACTTTTTCTCTCGACATTTTACTCTCCCTGTGTCCGCCCATTGTACCAGGAGGCAACATCCTGCAGGGGAAAGATTGTGGGCTTATCATTTTAAAGTCACAAAAGATGGCTTTGAACAAATTCAGCAAGATGCTTAACCTTTCTGAGCCTCAGGTTCTCTATGGAAAATGTGGGAATAAATATGATCTCCTTTGCAGAATGTTTGAAAGAATTGGTAGAGTTGACAAACGTAAAACCTCAGCTTTCCCCAAATGATCGGTTAACTTCGTTCTCTTCTTCCTTTCCCTTCTCCACACCAGCTTTTACTGTCTTGTTTTGCTTCTTTCCCATCTACCTAATATTAAACCCCTGGAAGTCTCAAGTTAAAAAATAATTACATTTGTTCTTGTCAAACCCATATTCTTTTTTTGGAGAAGAGCCATGAACAAGTTTTTTGTTTTTGTTTTTGTTTTTTGTTTTTAAGCAGTGGGTCATTTATTAAACACCCACTGATTACAGAACAGTGAACCGCAGCCATTCGTTGGCTGCCATTGCCCCTTGAATGCTTGCACAGTGGCACAGAGGCACAGAGAGTATGCTCAAAAAATCCTTGTGGGTGAAGGAATTAACCTTAGGAATATGAGAAAATGATGATGAAAGAGGAGCAGGAGACAATTCACGAATGAAAATTAAGACTACAGCAAATCATTATTTGAATTCTGGCTTCAGAATGGTATTTGTCTCAAAAACTATCCATTCTATTAATATGTCAGTGAAGTTTATAAAAATATAATGGCCAGCTTTAAAATATATTTGTCCCATGTCCTATCTCGGTATAAAATAATCTAATGGGATAAAATAACTAACACTATTTATTATGCAAATTAAGACATAATAAGCTCCCTGAGGGTGGGGCAGCTTCTTAATTAGCAGCTTGTGTGCCAAACAATGTCAGCACAAAGATTTATACAGGGTGGACCTTTGTGATGGTCTTGGTGAATTGAATTTTTTTTTTTTAAAGATTTATTTATTTATTTAATTCCCCCCCCTCCCCTGGTTGTCTGTTCTTGGTGTCTATTTGCTGCGTCTTGTTTCTTTGTCCGCTTCTGTTGTCGTCAGCGGCACGGGAAGTGTGGGCGGTGCCATTCCTGGGCAGGCTGCTCTTTCTTTTCACGCTGGGCGGCTTTCCTCACGGGCACACTCCTTGCGCGTGGGGCTCCCCCACGCGGGGGACACCCCTGCGTGGCAGGGCACTCCTTGCGCGCATCAGCACTGCGCATGGCCAGCTCCACACGGGTCAAGGAGGCCGGGGGTTTGAACCGCGGACCTCCCATATGGTAGACGGACGCCCTAACCACTGGGCCAAAGTCCGTTTCCCATGGTGAATTGAATTTAATGTTTCATAGCTAAAGGGATTTAGAGGAAAACATCTGAATTTAGAAAGGCTGCCTGAAGGAAAAGCATTTAAAGTCCTGTTTATGAAGATACCCATTGCCTTGCAGAGGGGAGGGGAGAAAGAAAAACATTTTAGGGAGGGGGCAGCAGAGCAAAAGCCAAGTGTCAGCAACAAGCAAGTGGCACACACAGCTGGCGTTCAGGCCAGCTGCAGGGACTGATGGCTGCAGGGATGCACCAGGACTGACCAGGGGCGGGGAGTGGGTGGGGGGGGTGGAGGGGGTGCTGGCATTCTGTGGGCCATGGGTAAAGCTGTGGAAGTAAAGAATCTGTACTCGTTTGCCAAAAGGCTGCCAATGCAAAGTACCAGAAATATGTTGGCTTTTATAAAAGGATTTATTTGGGGTAAAGGCTTACAGTTCCAAGGCCATGTGTAGAAGTTTGATATAATTGATGAATTCCAAAAAGATATACTGGATTTTGTTTGTAATCTGATCTGTAACTGGGCATGATTGAGTTCTGATTAGGGCATTGAGTCCCCACCCACAGATAAAAGGCAGGGCAAAGAACAGAGAAGGGAGTTTCTGATGTTGGAGTTTTGATGTTGGAATTTGATGCTGAAGAATTTAACTAGAGCCCTGGGAAGTCAGCACGCAGAGGAAAGAGAAGCAAGCTCCAGGAAGGAAGGAGCCTTGAACCCAGAAAAAAGCAAGCCCCAGGAACGTTAGGAACCCAGGAAGCCTGAACCCTCGCAGACTTTGGCAGCCATCTTGCTCCAAATAGACTTTGGTGAGGGAAGTAATTTGTGCTTTATGGCCTGGTATCTGTAAGCTCCTACCCCAAGTAAGTACACTTTATAAAAACTAACCAATTTCTGGTATTTTGCATCAGCACCCCTTTGCCTGACTAATATACCATGAAAAGTCCAAACTGAGGCACCATCAGAGATACTTTCTCACCAGTGAGCTACTGTTGATCCTGGCGTGTTGCCACATAGTGAAGCAAGATGGCCACCGATATCTGCAAGGTTTCAGCCTTCCCCTCTGTCTCACCCTTCTCTCTTGAGCTCTGTGGGCCCTGCCTCTTGGGGCTTTGTTTTTAAGTGATCCTATAGTTCTCTCTCTCCTGGCATAGGGCTTGTTTCTTTGCTGGCCTCCTATCTCGGCTGTTCCACTCTCCCCCTAATTTCAGCTGTTAACTATCAGGCAAATGGCTCATCTCTCCTCGGGGCCCCAGCTGTTTGAGCCTCGTCACACGGCAGGATCAAAATGGCAGAGCTCCCTCTTCCTGTGTCTGAGTGTCCACTTACATCAAACCCAGCAAGGGGGCGGGGACTCAACCTGAGTCACACCCACCGATGTAGTAGAATTAAAGCCCAAAGTAATCTCATCAAATAATCTAATTAAAGGTCCTTCAGCTGAATTTAATGCAATCAAAGAGCATCACACCCACAGGAATAGATTAGTTTATAAACATAATCTTTCTCTTTTTAGGATTCATAAAATAATCTCAAACAGGCACAGAAGCGTTCACTGGGCTGTTTCTTGCTTTGCTCTTTGCCTTCTAGTAGGAGGTGGTCTCCATAGGAGTACAGGACCTTTGGCCTTCTCTTTAACGAAACTATGAATGTACTCAACAGATTCATGTTTCTCTTTTTTTTTTTCTTTCAACATTCTTAACAATAATATTTGTTAGGCCCTTTTTAGGAGCCAGGCTCAGTCCTCTGTAGGACACTATTGTTGAATTCCCCTTGTAGCCCTGTGAGGTGGAGACTATTATTCTCCTTTCCCAGATGTGAAGACAAAGGCTGAGAGGTTACATAGTTGCCCAGAGGCACTCACTCATTTGGTAGGTGGGGGAATTTGAACCTTGGTCCATTGGACTCAGTTGACTGTCTCATGTGTTCCTTAGTTAAGATGTCAAAAGACCCATTCCTGAATGATGTACAGTTGTCTGAACATGGTTAGACATCAGAAAAAAATAACAGCAGCTAACACCCATGACCTGCTGAGGCCCCAAATGCCCTACAAGCATTAGTTCATGTGAGCCACCACTATCACGAGGTGGGGACTGTGACCATCCTCATTTCACATATGCTGGGACCTGAGTTACAGGTACATTAACTTCTCAGACCCCAGATCCTGCTGCAGAAGGGAGTTTCCAAGAAGAGTCTTTTCAGTAAACAGAATTCCCCCATTCCACCCACGTTCACACTGGTGGAAGTATGTCATCTACACAGTCTTGTGGCATACTTTCTCCACTAAATGAAACAAGAGGAGCATAATGAGCAGTTTTCTGGAATCAGTGGTGGTTATTTCTTAGTCTTCTAAGAAACCTAGCAGTCAGGTAAGGAAAGTTTCTCTTGGAGAAGTCTGAAGGTTGGGTTTTCTTCCTTTTAGGCATTTTGTTTATGAGAATTACGTCCTGATCTGTTGTTTCTCCCTGGAGTCTAAAGTCAAGAACACAGGCGGGCAGGCGGTGGGTGGGACTGAGTCATAGTGCTCACAGTCTCTGAGTGGGCTGCTTCTCCAGGTTGGGTCACTCAGCTACTGCAAAGGGCTGTGGATCAGTGGAGCCTGGCAGTGGCCAGCCCCTCCAGCCCTTGGGGGATGGAAGCGGAAGCAGCGTCCACCCAGCCCTGCCATACCAGGCGCTCTTCCACGCACCTGCGCCTCGTCCCCACTGTCAGTAGGTGCAGGTGCAGCGGACTGTGGAGGGAAGGTTTCCAGAGCATGAGCTCTAGAATCAAACTGGGTTCAGAACTTGCGTCTGTCACTCACCAAATGTCTAATGTTGGCAAATTACTTAAATTCTCTCAGCCTCATATGTCTCATCTGTAAAATGAGGGGACAATAGCACTTCCCTTCTAGGGTTTGGTGGAGAATTGAGATGAGGAATAATGAGATGAGCACACACTGAGTGCTGAGTCACCCTCAACCAATGTGAGCTGCTAATACTTCTTTGAGTTTGACTGCTTTATTGTTCTACCTCTGGGCAGAGTGAAGCCACCCAAAGAGAGAAGGCCATGTGGACAAACATCTTGGAGCTCTTTGATGGCCTATAAGTCACAGTTTCTGGTCAATGTTGCTCAATAGTAAAGTTACGAAAACTAAACCGGAAAAACTAAAACCCTTCTGCAAAGAGGTTCCCTAGTGATGGATTGACTGATATTTTCCTATTTACTTTTGTTGGTTCCCTGATTTTAAGGGTTGCATATATTAACTGTTGAGGCACACAGAAGCATATCCTTTACCCCAGTAATTTATGGAACCTCTTAAAGTCAAGAGTAGGCCTTGTTTTCTTTTAAAATGTTCTCATGTATCAATTAAGTCTTTCAGTCTAATAAAAAACATTATTTGGTTAATTACTGGAATGAAACATGAACAGTACTGAATTAGAATATTTCTGCAACTAATTCTTACAAAGGGATAAATGTTTTGAAATGTTATTTTCACCTAAACCAAACAAACTGAGGGTATTTATGCCTGAAAATTTGTGTTTGAATATAATAGGACAGAGGACAGAGGAGAGTAAGAGAAAGAGTGGCTAAGGCTAGAAAGGCCTTTTAGCCCCACATCCTAGCAATGAGGCCTAGAGGAAGTATTGCCCAGAGTTTCAGTCCTGACTCCTCCATTGACTCCTACCTCATGCCCTTGAGCATCTCATATTTATCGAGTGTTAATTATGAACCAGGCATTCGAACCAAAGATAAAATTGTGGACCAAAGTGAACATGATCCTGGCCCCCATGGACTTGACATCAAAGTGAGAAAAACAGACACAGAACAAATAATCACAAACAAGCCCAAATCTCAAACTGTGACAAGTGCTACAAAGAAGGGAACACAGAAAGGTGAGAACCTGAAAGAAGGGATTTGGTCATTTGGAGAGCAGTCAGGGAGGATTTCCAGAAGAAGGGGATGTATGAGCCAAGACCTGAAGAATGAGTAGGAGATAATCCAGCAAAGAACAGTAGGAAAAGATTCTCTGCAGAGAGCTGTGCATGCAGATGCCCTGAAGCTGGGGATGGGGTCAGCAAGACGTGTAAGTTTGAGTAAAGGAAAGAAGGTCAAAGTGTGGCAGAGAGAGAGAGAGGAGAGGAAGAGAATGTGTGGGGCTGGAGAGGTAGGCAAGAAGCGGGGCAGTTTTCTTTCATCCTAAAAGCAAAGGGAAGTCTTTGAAGGGTCTTAAGCAGAGGGGTGACCCTCTGCATGGTAGAAAACGCTGGAGCTATAGCACAAAAGATGGATTGGAAGGGATCAGAATTGAAACCTGTAGATGAGAAAGGAGGTTGTTGCAGGTGTCTAAGTCAGAGATGGTGATAATTTGGGCAAGGGCGATAGAGGTGGTGATCAAGGTGGAAGTGAAGAGAAATGCAGATTCCAGGGACGTCTTGTTGGAGAAATGGACAGGAAATTGTGACGGATTGGGCCAGGGAGAAGAAGGCATCAAGGAAACTCCTCTTTTTCTGGCTTTTGAAATTGGATAGGTGTTGCTGCTATCCTAAGACAGAGAAAAAGGAATTAGAGTTAGTAGTTGGAATTAGATGAAATAAAAATGCCAGGAAAGAACTTTTTAGTAATAATGTTTCCATAACTTGTTGAGCTGCCTTTTTCTGTTTTGTTTTGTTGGTTGGTTTGTTTTTTGAATTTGAAATAAAGTTGTTTTTTTTTAGAGATAAAAGGTACCAGGTTTGGGGAAATAGCTAAAAGGCTGGGATCTGGACATAAATTTTTTAGATGCTTGTGAGATATATCCAAGTAGAAAGATCAAGGAGGGGCTGAATATATTAGACTGTATCTCAGAGGAGAAATCTAGGTGTAAGTTACAGTATAAACCCGTTAGTCTGCTCCAGATAGAATAGATTTAAATTTTCTCACCTGCAAATTGGAATCATCATAGTGTCCACCTCAGAATTAAATGAAATGGTGGAAACAAATAATTCAGCATAGTGGCAGCACACAGTAGGTGCTTGGTAAAATTCAGCTGTCATTATTACCAGGAGCTTATTCCCTAAAGCCCACAGCTAGTCTGTCACTTGAGAGTAATGGCCCTATAGATAGTCATACAATTCTCCAACTCAACCGTGGCTTCAGTGGGGCAAACACCTAACCCACTGAAGAAATGAGAAATAAAGGTTAGTTCCTCTGAACTAGAAACTCCAGTTTCTGAGCAGTAGCATCTAATGCTGCAGGTATGACCCATGTAAAAGATCTCAATTCACCATGTCCTCATTATGAGCCAATGAACTGAGCTACTGAAGGTGCTTCTGTTTTGCAATTTAGAAACAAATATAGTAATAATATTGGCATCCAGGCAATGCTGTGAGGACAACGTGAGGTAGCATTTCTTCAAAAACGTTTCTGAAATGAGATGGGTGTAAATAATTAAACTATTTCTAAAACGTGAAGCAGTGAATGTGAAGTCCCACACTGGGGCTGACATGCAGAAGGCTCCAGGCTCTTCCCTGGGGTGTACCTGTACCCTTGGACCCGTAGCATGTCATCCATTCATTTCCTCAGCGGATGTTTCCTCACTTTTACTCTCTTCCAGGTAATGTGCTAGGCTCCAGGAATATGAAAGCTCCTCTTTAGGAATGCACTGGGTTTTGTATAGAGCGATTTTATTCTTTCTTCTATGAACCTTTCAAACCCACTCTCCGGATTCATTCTCTGCTTTCCCTTAGGTTAAATCTTGGGCAGAGCCCATAGCTTTGGTGAGCATGCTAAGATACCAGGTCACCAGGAGCTTCGTTTTGACATTGGAAATTATATTTCAGTCTAATGATCACATTGAACAACAGTCCAGCCTAGGATAATAATTTAAACTCAAATCCCTTATCCTGGTTAAGTCAGTTGAAACTTTTCTGCAGCCATGTCCATCTACTTCTCTCTTCTCCTGCCATTTTCTCCCCACTCACCTGCTTCACTTTCTGACTCCCCACCCCTGTGACTTCGAACAAGTCACTTAACTTCCATTCTTCAATGCCATTATACCTAAAATGTTAATAATTTTTTGTCTATATAGCACAGGATTGTTAGGAGGCTTCATTAAATGAAAATATGTAGAACAGTGACTGACATATGATAAGCATTCAGGAAGTGTTAGCAATTACTATTATTAATGACCTCCTTCCTTCTCCTACACAAACATGCTTAAGTTTTTCCTGTCCCAAAGGTATTCCTTGACCCTATTTTTGACTAAAGCTATAGTCAAATTGTCTTTCCTTCCCAGTCCAGTTTCGAGGGGTAGCCTGTATTTACCTCCACACTAGCTACCCAGTCCTCAAAACCTTTCATTCTTGGATCCATCCCCAACTAGACTAAGACTTGTCATCTGATGCTCACCAGTTGCCACATCCAATGACTGTGCAGGTTGTAGCCTAATCACCCACTTTATTAGTCAGCATTGTTCATATCGCTCTTGTTGAAATTCACATTTCCTTTGACTTCAATGACACTGTACTAATTCCTTAATTAAGTTAATGAACATTTATTTGTGTATCCTGTGTCAGCCACTGAGCTTGATGTTAGGGATATAAGAAGGCCCATAAAACTAGACAGGTAAGCAAGTCAGCGACTCTAGGATACAGGTAGGTACTGTGGCAGTGGCAAGGACTAGAAAGGGAAGACACCTCACCAATCAAAGAATATCTCCAGCAATCCCCTCTCAATCTTCCTTACCCACCTCTCTAACTCTGCCCTCTCTCCTATGGCTTCCTCCAGCTCTTGCAATTCTTGTGTCTCATTGCAGTTATAGTTAGCCCCACACGCAGGACTCCGTAGATCTGTCACAGCGATTATTTTGCACTTGCTGGGTCTACTCCTCCAATAGAATGTCCTCATTGCCAAGAGCCATATCTTTCACTTTCTGTTTATCCCTCATTGCAACCACTGCCACGATGGGTAAGATCATCACTGCTCCCAAGGGTTAAGCACAATCCCTGGTGCACAGTAGGTAGCCAGTAAATGCTCCAGAAATAAATACACAGCAACGGCGAATCATAATGGAACAGAATTAGTGTAATCAGTAGAATATCTTGAGATCTCTGGAGAATATGGAGCCAACTCTTTCCTGAGGTTGAGTCTTTTAATATCTTGTGCTTTTCCTTGGAAAGATGGTATGTGTGGAGAGGTTGGGGGGAAGGGAAGAAGTGGCTGTAAATCAGTGGTAAGGCTTACCTTTCTTCCTGTTTCTGTGTCTATTCCAAGCCCCAAAGCAAATTTACTTCCTCTGTGAAGCTTTGCTTGACGTGCACAGTCTGTTCTATGAGCTTCAATGGCAGAGTTGATCAGTCTGACAACCATCAACCAGGAGTATTCTGGGAGAGTTTGGAGTTCTACTGTCCCATAGCATGGCCCACGTCAGAGTCTTTGCCATCACAGGGACTCTTAATGGTTTGGTTTGAGCAAAGTCATTGACTATAAGATCCGATTATTGCCCCGACCACGTGTCATCTCCCAATGGGCTGGAAATTCCCAGGGCAGGGACCTGTCTTCTTCATCTTTGCATCTCTAGCACCCAACATGCTGCCAGACAAAGAACAGACACACATCACCACTATGCAGTAAACTGACTACTCTGAGGGGCTTGGGAGTCTAGGTGGTTGGAAAGGTTGAGGGAAAGATGGAGACAGAAGTGTTGAAGAGTGACTATCTCCTAATGACAATAGAAGGCTTTAAGAAGCCCAGCTGCACTGTCCCTCGGTTCTCTTCCTCAGGTTTAAAAACCAAGTCCTTCCAGGTGATCAGAAAGGGACTATGACATGGGCTGAGGCTAGCAACAGCCACAGATACTGTGAAAATATGATTAGAGTCAGACTGGTTTTAGAAACAGCTTTATTGGGATGAAGCTGATATAATGGAGTATTTTCCTAAGTCACTTTCATACATTAATTCAACAAATGCCTCTGTATCACCTCTCCGTGCCAGGTAATGGACCCTGCATACCCTGTCCTACTGTCTCATCACCAATGCCCCAGCAAAACCCCATGGAATGGGCCTCTGAGAACTGACGTTGCTCATGGCCATGAGAGTGACCACAGAGTTGGTCCATGTGTGGGCTCCAGGGATTAGTCTCTGGGGGTCTATACTCTATGCCTACCTCTGCTCCTTTCTAGCTGTGTGCTCCAAGGCAAGTCACCCAACCTCTTTGAGCATTAATGTCCTCAACTGGAGGTGATAGTCCAGTCTACCTCACAAGGTGGTTGTGACGCATGCATAAGAGTTTGTGAAATTGCTTTGAAACCTATCAAATACCCAATACAGGCAATGGAGAGTGCCGTTTTTATAGTGGTTAAGACAGGCTGCCGAGAGAACTTGAACAAGAGACTTAACCACTCTGAGCCTCGGGTTCTTCAGTGGAAAATGGGGGCACTAGTAACATCATTAGAAGTTTGTTGTGAGAATTAAATAAGACGGTTCACGCAAAGCAGCCAGCATGAGCGATGGGTAAATGATGGCAACTGCAAATTCTGCAGCCAGTGCCATTTCCCTGAGTCACTGCAGGCCACTAGAACGAGAATGCAGGAAAGAAAGCCAATCCCTGCAGCTTTCCACACACCCCGTGTTCATTCTTCACCTGTTCATTGACCGGTGATATCCCAACTGGGCTTGTGGCCCATTCATCCTTCATGGGTGCAGCCCCCGCAGCGCTTCGCAGGCCCCTCTGATTCAGCTGGCCATTGTGATCGGCAGACTTCTGCCTGCTACTCCTCTCTTTGCAGAACCAGGATCTTTCTAGGCTTCTCTCTCAGCACTGTAGACGACATCTTGGGAGTCATTTATTCCCCACTGTCTCACCCCCACTCCCATTCCTGTTTTCTTAAGCAGTTTACAATACACTGGGTTGCTTTACACCTTATGGCCAATCTCACCATAAATACTTTTCTTGTCTTGGCCATTCTAGTAACAAGATGATTTGCTTTCCCCTTTGAAAAGAACATGCACACTCCCGCAAATCAATATTTCCTGGCTCTGCATAGTTCTGGAGAGAGAGACAAAGTTTTACAGCACATTGGGAAGACATGGACACAGCCCAAAGGGAGCTCAGCATAAAAACGTTACAAGGGAAGGAGTCTAAGCCGCTAAGCAACTCTGGCAGTTGCAGGCTTGGATACAAGACTAGCAATCCTGGAGTGTCATGGGAGTTCCTGAAACAGGGGAAGCCTCTGAGGATTTTCTTGTCGTGGTGCTTTGGTTTGGTTTGTTTGTAAGTGAAAAAAGGGCAAACGGAGCTTCCTGAATCTTAGTTGGAGGGTCCTAGAATCTACACATAGGGCCAGGAGTCTAATGGGAAAAGAAAGGTATGAGGTGTGTTTCTGTTTATGGTGATTCTTTGAGGACACTGGCTTAATGCTAAGAGCAAGGATTCGTAGAGTAAGAGTGGGAGATGGTGGGGCAAAGACTCAGATCACAAAGGCAGTGCCTCCTGCAGCAAAGCACGCAGGAGGCAGGTGAGGAGCCTGGGCTTACAGTGAGTGTCATCCCTTAGCGAGTGGCCTGGACACAGCAACTTCACCGCAGTGGGCTTCTGTCTCTTGATCCGTGGAATGGAGATAGTAACGCCTGCCCTACTTACTCTACTGCATTGGTAAAAGAACCAAATGAGATCAAGTTTGTGAACAATAAAGCAATATGAGTGTAATATGAGTGCCATATAATTACAATATGAGTGTATTGTCCAAAAAGTTGGTAACTCTGGAAAGATGGTTTGTTGGGAAAAAAGGCGCAGCATGAGAGGGATTGTAAAGGCTAGGGGAGGATTAAAAATAGATTGTTGAGGGGGGCGGACTTGGCCTAGTGGTTAGGGCGTCCGTCTACCACATGGGAGGTCCATGGTTCAAACCCCGGGCCTTCTTGGTCTGTGTGGAGCTGGCCTGTGCACAGTGCTGATGCGAGCAAGGAGTGCCCTGCCACACAGGGGTGTCCCTCCGCAGGGGAGCCCCACGCACAAGGAGAGCTGCCCAGTGCGAAAAAAAGTGCAGCCTGCCCAGGAATGGTGCCGCACACAGGGAGAGCTGACACAACAAGATGATGCAACTAAAAGAGACACAGATTCCTGTGCCGCTGACAACAGAAGCGGACCAAAAAGAACACGCAGCAAATGGACACAGAGAACAGACAACTGGGGTGGGGGGCGGGGAGGAGGAGAGAGAAATAAATAAAAATAAATCTTCACAAAAAAAAAATAGATTGGTGAGGCCACAGTAAAAATAGAAGAACACATTCAAGGTGAGGGTGCCAAGAAATGGAAAAAATGTCTGAGAAATTAACAAGAAGTTATCAGTGGCAACAGAAAGAGAGGTAGATGGTACCGGATCCCATTGGAAGAAGCTGGAGGCTTTGTTCACTGGCATGCAGAGCAACGGACTTGGGGTAACAGCTGGTCATGTGAGCATTGTCCCTGAGTCACTGTACCTTCCCAGCTGAGGGTTTCCATGGGAAACCACGTCTTATCTTCTCCATAGCCTCAGTTGCCTAGCACGGTGCCTGGCCCACAGAAGGAACGCAATCGTTTGTTAGAATGACCCAACAATTGAATGATACATGAATAAGGTCATGTTCAAGACACCCAACAAGACTTAACTTTCATTCTTGTTTTTGGTGGCTTTTAGCAGTCCTGGGCTTTCTTTCAAGTACCACTTAACTAATGCGAAGTCTACCCTTTCTGTCCTACCTGAGAACTCCTGGCCATAGTCGTGTTCCACGTGGTGACTTGTTTCCACGGCAACTTGCTTTGACATCACTCTGTACTCACCCTGCCTCCAGTTGCCAGGTGTTGCTGTACCTCGTTCAGATCTCTAACCACAGCAGTTCCCAGTCATGTTTACATCCTGTCCCAATACAGAATGTCTTCAATTAAGGGAACATTGTCTTCTCAGAAATTAACTTTCAAAATGCATCAAAGCACACTATGACATGATTTTTTGTAATGGGAAATATAAAATGTCACAGTTTCCTTATTGAGAAACAACTTTCCCTGTCAGCTGTTTTGACTCTTTTCAAAACCATTTTCTCCACTCATGTCGTAAGCCAGGCTTGAAGAGTCTCCCGTAGAAGCATTTGGTTCCAAAAATAATGTGTGTCTCTCGGTTTCCACTCTCCTCTGTGGGCACTCTCCCCTCCTGGACACCATCACAGTCAGAGCACCAGCTGTCCGTACCCAGTCCTGGAGAAGACTGGAACCCCATCTCAAGCAATAAAGTCACAATGAATGCTTAATTTTATTTTACTGCCTCATTTTTATCATTTTTATTAGGCTGGCCTGTTCTGTTTTATAAGGCTCTTGGCATTGTTTTCATTACTCCACTGAGGGAGTATCTGTCTGAAACAGTCTTAGAATTCATCTTCTCTGCTCATTGATGTGCTCTTGACAATGGTCTCTTCCTCAGTAGTAAAATTATGGGACCTTCAAGAAACAATCAGATGGGGCCCACAATTGTCAATCCATGATCCGCTTATCTTTTCTTTTCAAGGTGGAATTTCAAATCTGCTGGCAGAGCTGTCTGATGCACATTTACCACTCTCAGCCAGTGTGGTGCAGGCATGGCCTCGGTCCTGCAGGTGCTCCTGTTCCTCAGTTGACGCCTTTAAGCACCATTCCTGGGCTTTCCTAAAGTGCCGTCTTGATTCCCCTGATTGGTATCTCACTCAAAAGGCATTGCTGAGGTCTTCTAGCTCCACCCTTTCCTCAGTGCTCAGTGAGCCTCTTAATAGCAGACTGTTTATTGTAGCAAAGGTATAGTTCCAGATCCCTTAAAACAACTTTCCTCTGAATGTGAATCCAAAATACATTTTTTACTTTGAGAGCTGGAAAATGTGCTTATTGAAATTTCTTCACTTAAGTAGCTTTGAAAATTCTAAAACTAATTAAGCTGTTTTTCTATTCATCTAATTTAAGAAGTTTACTCTTTGGACTTATGTCCCTAAAGGATATTAACCAGACCTTCTCAGTTTTGCTTACAGGAATAAGATAATGTCTCAAAGCAAAACCGGACAGAATGGTGTAAATCTATAATTTTTCCTATAGTCGAAAAGTTTGTCATCCTTGAGTAGTTGTCTGAGAAGGAGCCATGGAAGCCTTGCACTGCGTAACTATATCCAAACTATGGTTTATTAGCCACTGAAATCAAGTACAAATTGGATGTGCTTGAGACAACCCAGGACTGAGAAATTGCATTTACCCTCCTCACACATTACTCATTTTTTATTTTTCAATTGTATTTCTTCCCAACTAATCCTTTTCTTTTTTCTTTTTTCCTTATAAAAACCCTAGCTCCCATTTTCACTTGGAACTGGTTTTGGGAAGATTCCCCTAGTTCCTTGCTTGTACATTCGCAATAAATCACCTTCTCACTAAAAGACATGTTTGTCCTTTGCAGCACAGGATTGGGCAGACCTACTGGAAATAGCTGCCCTTATGGTAACAAGTTCTCCTGCACCTTTCATGCCTGCATTTAGAGCTAAACTGCACCAGAAGCTCTCTAAGTTTCATTCTAACTGTGCAGCTATGTTATGACTGACCTGTAAAAGATAGTTTTTAAAAAGCTGGCTCTGCACAATGCACATAGTGTCATTCTCATAGGGAACATCTTCACTGATTATTTGCCAACTGAGAAACTAGGTAGAAAGAAGAGGTTTGACTCTGGAATTTTGTCCTGCCTCCAAAGTTGAACTCCCCTGAGAAGAAGTAGGGATTTGCCCAGTTTGTTTCTTAGATAAGTACCTTTCTGAACTTTGGGATTTCTTCCTCCCCTGACATTCAGTAACAACACTGTCCATGACACATTCGATGTTTGAGATACTGCCCAGAGCTTTACTCTGCAGATATGAATACCTGATGAGGAGCTACTTGAGAGCCACAGTGGACCATGCCATACACCTTCCCCTCTCCTCTCATGTCCAGCTGGTGACTTAAGCATGACTGGCTGAGTTGATTGGTTCATGGTAAGGGCAGCAGGCAATTTGGTGTTGTATGTGATAAGTAATGGAGAGTCACTGTAAATTTTCCTCCAGGGAAAATCTATAAACAAAGTGCTTTTAAAATTGATTTTTGTTTTGTTTTGTTTTGTTTTTGGAGAAAGGGTTCCAGAGTTGAGTGGTGATGAGAAAGGATTCTAGAGTTGAGTGGTGATGGGGAAGCTGGGATAGGGATGGAAGCAAATACAATGGTTTGGTAAGGAAATGATGGTGGCCATTGACACTGGACTAAAAAGGAGACTAAGGGAGGCTGCAGCAATAGAATGGGTTTTGTGTTGGTTAGATGTATCCAATGGGTTGGAAATTTAAAAAGTTGACTCTAAACTGAGAAAACCAAGAAAAAATTTGGGTCACTAAATATGGTGGAAAATTGATCTTTGAGATCAAGAGAGGGCAGAAAGGGGGGAAGAAAATGAGTATCTGTCAGATTCACAGGTTATTAGAAGCTGGCATTACCTCTGAATGTCACATTTTACAGATGAGGAAACTGAGACTCAGGGAGGTAAGGCTATTCAACCAAAATCCCACAGCTAGCAAATGGCTGAGCCCAAAATCAGAATCCAGTATTTCTGTCATAAACCTGTACTCTCCCCAAATCAGAAACCAAGACCTGGAAAAAAAATGGGAGGGTTTAGTCCTAAGGATCTAGATTTTATAGGATTTTACTTACAATCATGGCAGCATACACAGTCCCCAAAGGAGAGTGTATGGGGAAATGTTGTGTATTGAAATGTTCTTAATGATCTTGAAGTCCCCAAATCCTGTAAGCATGCTGACCACAAATAGAAGGTAAACAAATTGAGAAAAGCATGTTTTGTAATACATGGTAACCAGACATTTGTGTGAGGATGTGATATGGACTGGCTTGGTGCCAGCCAAGAAGGAAACTGCCTCAATAAAAAGATTGATGACCAGACCTCCGAGGTATTAAAAACCCAGTGCAGACGCCACTCCAGTGAGCGTCAGGTATAGGTAGGCCGACACCCAGTTGCTCCCAGCTGCGATGGCCACGCTGTGCTGCGAGGCTTGCCAATCTCACCACGACACTCAACCAGCGCCTCCCACCATCAGCTTTGGAACCTCCATTGACGCCGCATCGGACCCGGCTCCAAGACCACTCGTTTAAGGGCCTGTCTTCTGTTGGCCCTCGAACCTATGGATTTTAGAGACTCTGGTACCCACTGCCTTTAAATGTGTTTTGTGCCCTCGACCTGGTTATCTAATGGTTGTGTTGGCAGCTTGTGATTAAGCAAGCAAATAAATTGCCTTGAGCATCCAAACTATTGCTCTGTGGAATCCACTTTCAAGTGCTGAACTGACTTTCAACTTGATCTGCTTTTGGTTTGTTATGACAATTACATTTACATGACAGAGAGGCTACAAGCAAGTTTGACCTCTACTCTTATTTTTTTTAATTAATACAATTTAAAGACTCAAGAGGTCCCATAAAAATCTGGACTTCCTGCTGTTGCAAAATTCAGTTCACCTGTCAGAAGCTGAGTAAGAGCTGTCGCCGCCCTATCTTAGGATGGGGCATGTGCAGTCCCTCGCCCCTGTCCACCTGGTTTGTGTCACTAATTTACATTATCTGCCTGGCCCCTGCAGACCTTCAAGTTTGCAGCCCCTGGGAGAAGGAAAAGAAAGCAGAGGCCCAGAGCCACGACTGGCAGATGGAGATGATAAGGGGAGGGGGTGAGAGGAGGGAGCAGAGGAACTCATACACAGAAAGGATCAGAAAGCCTGGGTCGCAGAAGCAAAAGGTCTTGCCCGAAGATTCAGGGATGGATTTTTCATCTATTTCTGGATAAAGAAACAGGATGTGGGAGCCAGAAGAAGTGGTCAATTCTCCAGTACCACACAATGGCAATGACTTCTGCAAAACATCCTCTTTCCTATTTTTAAAGTAGATCACAGAAGCTGCGTCAGAGGCCTTGCTGCTGACTAATCCTGTCGAGGCTCCGTTCTCTGAGCTGCATAAAAGGCATCGACACAGACTAAAGAACACTGGAGAAGAAGAACCTGTAAAGACGGCTGCACACGAGGCATTGCTATAAATAGTGTGTTCTGAGTGGGATCAGCGTGTTCTGGGCCACAGCTTTCCAGAAGGTGCCTAGGATTTCAAGGGTTGAATGATGCAGATATTCAAAGAGGAGTCATTTGTTGTTCAGTTACGCTTAATCAATGACCCTGTGATTTATGCACTCCCAAATAAAGTGAGGACTGTTTTCCAGTGTAGATGACATGGAGAATTACGCTAATCTTTCAGCAAAACAGTTTCCCAGTTGTGTAAATATGGGTTATGATTTCCACTTCCCCGTGTCCTGGTTCCAGCCCCAGAGGCTTCCCCTGCAGCAGGGATGGGCAATTTATTGGAGAAAAGGGGTCCAGAATGAGAGCGAAGTGTTCTCAATGCTCTGTAGACAAGAACCACGTCGTGGGAATGACGGGACTGGAGGGTCAGCCCCGACCTCCAAGGCCCCTTCCCGTTTTCTGAGGCTGGCAGGGCCCAGCCCAGACCCCTGGACCTTCCCACCTAGGTGCTCTCCAGCACCTGCATCTCTTAGCTTGAAGGTTTTCTCGTAACCGAGGAAAGCCCCGCTGCCTTTGCGCAGTCCAGGAGTGGCGGGGAGCGAGCGCGCCCAGCAGCAGCGGCAGCCCATGGTCAGTGTCCAGCAGGGCTTGGGTCGGAATGGCCCAGGCCCTCTCCCCTTGGGTGGGCTAAGCTCTAGGTGTGGGGTCTACCCGCTTTTTGCAGAGAAAGAGTAGGTAGGCTACAGGCTTCGGCAGGCTAATATCTCATTAGGAGTTAACTTTTTGTTTTCTCTGTGTGTGCTTGTAAATGGGTATGCATATATTGGGCGTACTTCAGAGTAGAGTCAAATTGCATGTTAACAAAATCAGCCATTTCGTGGCCTTATTCACTTCGTGCTTTGCATGAACTGGCCTTAGAAAAATGTTCTAGTCTGGGTCATTCATTCATTTACTCATTCTACATCTATTTATTAAGAGTTTTAGGTTGTCTATTCATTGAAGGTTCTATGCTGTGTTGACTGAGGGACTGTGATGGCTTGCAGCTGCATGTGCGCAGAAAAGTAGGTTCTTAAAGCTAGTCCATTCCTTTGGGTATGGACCCTTTGTTAAGTAGGAGGTTTTGGTGAGTAGAATCTTAAGTTAAGATGTGACCCACCTCATTTTGGGTGGGTTAATCCTCTTCCTGGAGTCCTTTATAAGAAAATGAAACTCAGACAAAAGAGAGAGAAGGCCATGGAAGCAAGAACCCGAAAGCAACAAAACCTGGAAGAGAAAAAAGAGATCTTGCCATGTGACAGAAGAGTCCAGAATCACCAGCAACCAGTCTTTGGGAAGACAGCATCCTCTTGATGATGGTTTCAAAACTATAACCTTTGTAAGCTAATAAATTCTCATAGTTAAAGCCAATGCATTTTATGGTATCTGCTTTTGGCAGCTTAGCAAGCTAAAACAGGGACTATACTTATTGCTGTGGTAGATAAAAAGGAAGTAAAATATACAATCCCTGTTTGTAAGACATATAGAATCTGATTGGTAAGCCAAGACAAATTAATTATCCATATGCAATATATTATAAGAACCACACAGCATGAAGCACCCTGAATTCAGAGGAGTGAGCTGTAAGATAGGGCCATCAGGGGAGTTTTAATTCATTTGCTTTCAGGTGGAAAGAACCCTAGAGGTGCCCTCATCTGGTATCTTCCTGCTTTAGGTCCCTCAGATGCCTCAGGACTTGCCACAAAGGAGGAGAGGATGGAAGGATGGCACCGGGCCATCCACCTCTATTTTAAGCAGGCACCCTGTCATTGCTGGTCTAGGAATTGGTGTTCCAAATAGTTCTTTAGGGAAAATGATTCACTACTTAAAAGAATAACAATTAATAAAAACTTTGAAAACTCCTAATTGAGTCTGACATCATTGATTGCCAGATGAGGAAATGGAACCCCAGAGAGGCTAAATGGCATTCCCAGTTCCCACAGGTGTCTGTGGCAGAGCAGAAGACCCCACCTGAAGAACTCCCTCCCTGGGCCCCTCCCCTGTTGATCTTGAGGAAGTAGGGTTTGGGTAGGGCCTCAAGGAATATGAGGAATTAGATGGGGAGGCCCAGGAGAGCACAGGTGTAAAGGGAAATGCAGAAGACTCTTCAGGGGCCATTTGGGAAGAGGCTTTTGACTAAAGCGAGGCTTTAGGCAGAGAAAGAGTGGGGGATAAAGTGGGGAAATGGGCTGGTATCAGATTGGAGGGATTTTGAAGGCCTGGTAGAAGGAGTTAACTCAGATGTGTGGGTGGATGAAGATCTCTGGGCTGGGAGATGACACACAAAAGCCATGCTTTGGGAGGTAGCACAGTATAAAGAAACCATTCAAATCTTGCTTCCAGAGCATACTGTGGGCAAGTTATTTAGCCTCTCTGTGCCTCAGCTTCCTCATCTACAAAACAGCCATAACATCAGAACTTCTCTCATGAAGTTTTGGTGAGGATTAAATGAAATAATACACTAAAAACAGTCCCTATTGAGTTGTTAGTAAGGGCTCAATAAATAATAGATATTGCAATGTTTTCTATAAAGAACTAAATGGCTGAAGAGAAAAGAACCTTGGCTAAGCTAGTTGGTAGCAGAGACAGAATAAGAATCAAGTTGTTTCCATTTCCAACTCAACACTTTTTTCCATTGCGTTGTTTTCAAACAGCATATTATTTATTTTCTTGTATGTATTAGCATTTCCACTTTCAAAACACAGTCCTTTACTGTTTCAGTACAAATATACTTCCACAATGGTTTCCTTTTGGAACATCAATTTTGACTGCTTTCTTTCACATCATAATTAATATATCACAGTTGAAGTTAGTGCACTGCTTGCTTTCAAAAAGCAAGAATTTCAATATTCAGGTCTTCAGTCACCAACATTGAAGGCTGACTTTAAACCATTTGAAAATATTTGTGATATTTAGAATGTAATAACTATTTTGATTGCTGCTTTGTGTCTGTGGAGAAAATAACATTTATTTTGACCAAATGTTCTTTTCCCTTTTCACCAAATAGATCATACTTATGACCAGAGAGCTTCTGTTGTTCTTTATGATTCATTAATCAACCATGAAAGAACAAACAAACCAAATGCTGAATCTTGGGTTACAGTTCATTGGTCATTCTCTCGTGGAGACTGCTGTCATAGACATTTAGTGATGGCAGCTTCCACAGAGATTCTTCACCTTCTATATAGATAAGAAAATTGAGTTCAGAGAAGTGATGATTTTTGCAGAGTCACCCAGTTGCTTAATAGCAAAGAGGGATTTTGAACCCTTTTTTTTTCATCACTTCCTGCATCATCTCATGAATTTCTCAAAGTCTTCTTGTATTTCAAGGGTCAGCAAATCAAACCATACTCATAGGCCAAACTGTTAGTTTATACAAATAAAGCTTTAAGGGAAAACAGCTATAATATGTTCACTTGTTTACACATTTTCTATGGCTGCTTTTGTACTACAATGGCAGGTTTGAGTAGTCTAGATGGGAAGGAAACTATATAGTTGTAAAGGCTAGATTATTTACTATCTGATCCTTCAAAGAAAAAGTGTGCCAATCCATTCTCTCTTTTATTCTTCCTTATTTTTGTATCAGACCCCATCTTCAAAAGTCAAAGAAAGTGGGACTGAGCAGGGAAATAGAGAAGGAAGAAACAGAAAGTCCTAACATTTATTTTATCTAATTTGGGCTAGAAAGTATTTTAGAGACTTTATATTTAATTCTCCTTTAATTCTCAAAAGATGCTATGAGATTAATATTTTAACATCTGCTTTAAGATCAGAAAACTGAGGTTGAGAGAGATAAGTGTTAAGTCACCCAAGTTTATATAATTAATAAAACCAAGATTTGAGTCCCACTTTTCCCATTCTAAATATATCTTTTCTTTCTACTGAGTCATGTGCTTGTCGTAGTCTGTTACCTTCCATTAAAATATATATATATATATATATATATCCCAGTCTTTAAAATGAAATATTTCAATTTAATGAACTATATTTTGTACTAAATCACATTTGGTAGACAGTTGACTATTGGGTTAATAATTTACGATGCCATCAATTTTATTTTTGTTTGGGTGCTCATTTACACAATAGGTGAACCAGATTGTAGAAGATAAGAAAATCATGTTTCTTGATAAACAATTAGCATTTTGCATTACTGAGGAAACTGGATTTGGGTTTGGGAATCTGTAATTTTTAAAGAACTTTTTTAAAATTAGAGAAGTTGTAGGTTTGCACAAAAAATCATACAAAAAATACAGAATTTCCATAAAACACTATATTGTGAACACCTAGCATTAGTGTGGTACATTGTTATATTTCATGAAAAAACATTTTTATAATGTTCGATCATTTAATCCTATAATGTGTAATGTAGTCGATCGTTTACAGTAGGGTTCACTGTTGGTGTTGTGTTGGGTTTTTTTAAACCATGATTTTGATCATCAGTCAGCTTTGGGAGCCACTGCTCTTGAGTGCCAGGGCAAGGTCTATCTTCCTCTCAGTCCTGCCTGGTCCTGCCTTTTGTCCTCTAAATTTGTCCACTTCCTGAGCCCATGATGTGTCTTTGCTAAATGAAATTGCAGGCAGCTCTGCTCAGATAATCCACGTGTTTCCTCAGCATGCCGTGAAGTAATGCAAACCCTTTCTACCTTAATTTCAGTTACTGTGGCTAGTTGGGCTTCTCTTTCTGTCATTACCAGTTTCTCTTCCATTTCCATTTGCACAAATTCCTCAAATGACAAATCTGACTCTGATTTCTTGTTCTGTTCCTTGATTACAAAAGCTGAGGTTCATAGACACTCAGAATTTAGATGATGAAAGAAGACCCTTGTCCCTACTACTTTCTTATTCATCTTCCTTTCCTCTCCTACTTTCAAAAATGTCACTAAAGATTAAAATCTAAAAGACTTTTATATTCTTAAAAACTGGGGGATCTCAGCTACCCATTGATTTAAATCTTTCCTCCCCACTGTATGGGGATTATATTAGCCTAACATAACAGGCTTTTAAATATAGATAAATAACCACACTCAATCCACATTCATTTTTTCAACCAGTTCCTTTCTCTTCTATAGCATAGTTTAAAGAAAACAATTGACTTCAATAGTCTTTGTTACTTGCTGGGAATCACTATTACTGATTGAATAAGAAGGCTACATTCATAATCCCTTAGATTGAAATATAGATAATATATTTTTCATATATATTTTTTTGGGAGGGGGTAGATTAAATGTTTACTAAACCAAGCATTTAAATTATATATCCATCTTCATTCTGTAAACAAATATAGTGCACATGTAAGTAAAAGGCTAGTAGGTCAGAACCAGTGGAAAACCTAAAGTTCCTTTGTACACTGGAACCTCACCACCACACCCTCTTTGGGCCGATGCCACGGGGCCATGTTGTGGTTAAGAGTTAAATGCAGGGAAGCGGACTTGGCCCAATGGATAGGGCATCCGTCTACCATATGGGAGGTCCGTGGTTCAAACCCTGGGTCTCCTGACCCGTGTGGAGCTGGCCTACGCACAGTGCTGATGCCTGCAAGGAGTACCATGCAGGGGTGCCCCTGCATAGGGGAGCCCCACGCACAAGGAGTGCGCCCCATAAGGAGAGCTGCCCAGCACGAAAGAAAGTGCAGCCTGCCCAAGAATGGCGCCGCACACAGAGAGCTGACACAATAAGACGACACAACAGAAAGAAATACAGATTCCCGGTGCTGCTGATAAGGATAGAAGCTGTCACAGAAGAACACACAGCGAATGGACACAGAGAGCAGACAACGGGGGTGGGGGTGGGGGGAAAGGGAAGAGAAATAAACAAAAAATAAATCTTTAAAAAAAAAAAAAAAGAGTTAAATGTAAAACCAGAAGGAGCTTATCCTGACTTCACCTCCTAGAATGGATTTCAAGATAAATCTTTGGGGGAGCGTATGTAGTTCAAGTGGTTGAGTGCCTGCTTCCCAAGTATGAGGTCCTGGGTTCAACTCCTGGTACCTCCTAAAACAAACAAACAAACAAAAAAAACCATATTTGTTCCACATTATAGTAGGTTAGATATATCAAGGCAACAGTGTAGCTTTTATATTCACTACAAATTGAATCATGACAATAAAATACATGGTATGTGAAGACTCTAACACTGTCATATTATAATTATGATTGAATGATTGATTAGGCCCTAACAGAAAGACAGCAGACATGAAATCTCAGAGGGAAGACAATGTTTAACAGCCCAAGTAGAACAATAAAAGAGTTCTATTACTATAAAGTTATTTAGAATTACTGTGGCTCGTTGTCAAGAGAAACTCATACGGAGTCAACAAGGACATCAGAATGACACTGAATAAACAAATACGGAGTCAACAAGGACATCAAAATGACTCTGAACGACCCTAATGAAATAGGGCCAAATTGGAGTGCATGAAATGAGAAATAGGGACCTAGGCTATAATGCAATACACTTTTTATAAGCCATTAAGATTAGAGGTGAAAAGGAAACTATTAGATTATCTGAGCAGCAGCTTTCTGCTGTTACAATATTAGTAGAGCACCTTTCAATAGATGTCTTAAGAAATTCAATCAACCCTTACTTTAAGTCTAAAATGGATAAATTGTAACTAAATAAGCATATTATGCCCCAAGTTATGTAGGCTCAAATAAGCAAGTCTAAATCATAATTTCGAGATCGAAATTGCCTTTTGTGACAGCACCCACCACCTTGCCAGTTTGTGCTTCCAGCAGGGAAGAAGAGTGCAGGCGCAGGACAGACGTGCCTACCGTACCGAGACAGCAAGGCCCTCACTGGAAGTCCTGTGAGGGGTTAAAAGTCACTGGAAGCAAGATTATGCCACTTCAGAAAGCTAGTTTTTATCTCAAGGAAATTAAGACCCATTTATCAATCCTGTTACGTGCTTCTCATAGAGAAGAGGATCGACAGGACATTAGTAACCACAGAGGCAGTGGGTCTCTAAACGCACTGCTTGCTCCACATCACTGGTGTTTACCAAAGGCTACTGTTTTGTTTTGTTTTGTTTTGTTTTGTTTTGTTTTAAACAGGCAAGGATGACTATATTCAAAGTTATATGTAATAGAGGAGAAAAGAGAGAAGATAAGGCTATTATAATAAAGAGACAGGGAGAGATGCCAGAAAGCTATCACATGGATTGTTATCTATTACCTAAGGGTCCATTTCCTGGATGGAAGAATTTTAAGGGCAGCGTGCAAGGCAAAATTTTCGGATATCACCAGCACTGTTCTATGTTCAAATGTTTGCTGAGGATGCTGGTGATATTGTTACTTAAATAAATAAGTAAGTTAGCTAATTAATGTTATTTAGAAACTCCAAAGCATGCAATTCCCTTTGAAAACCCAGTAGCTCATTTTGTGATGGTTAAGTTTGTGTGTCTTCTTGGCCAGGTTAGCATGCCCTGTTCTTTGTTCAAGTTGCTTGGTCAAGCAAACACTGACCTGATTGTTACTGTGACTAATACCGATTCTTCGCCTTATTTAATGTGAAATAAATCCCTCCTCTGCTGGAGGAATAAATGCAAAATGAGTACAAAAATTCACACCTTGTATCCATTTATTCATAAATGTATTTGCTTGTTTGGAAAACACAACAAAGTATAAAATCATCACCATATTTTTAAAAGCCAAAATTAAAAATGGATCTTCACTTACTTGAATTCTTTTTTGGCTGGAATTCATGCCAATTATATCCCAATTTTATCAGCATTTACCAGAGTATAGGAGGTAGAACTGGTCTTACGTGAGGTTAATAGTCATTACAGCTGAAATTGTTCCATGCTTTAATAGTTTTAGGAAATTATTAGTGAAACAGAGTTAAAAAGAAATTTCTTGGGAAGCAGCGGTGGCTTACGCAATCGGGCTCCCATCTACCATACAGGAGGTCCAGGGTTTGATACCTGGGCAAGCTGGCCCATGTGGTGAGCTGGCCCACATGGAGTGCTGGCCGGCATGGAGTACTGTCCTGTGCAGGAGTGCTGACCCACAAAAAAGAGCTGGTGCAGCAAGATGACCCAACAAAAAGAGACACAGAGGAGAGATGATAAGAGACGCAGCAGACCAGGGAACTGAGGTGGCACAAGAAAATGATCGCCTCTCTCCCACTCCAGAAGGTGCCAGGATCGGTTCCCAGAGCCACCTAATGAGAATAATAGACACAGAAGAACACACAGCAAATGGACACAGAGAACAGACAATGGAGGGAAAGGGGAGAAATAAGTAAATATTTAAGAAAAAAAAAATTCCTTTATTATAGGGTTTCTCAGATTCTTGAATTATGTCAACATGCTTTATGAATCTTCAAGGTTGGAAAATGGATGATGTGGATTTTCTACATAATGTTCCCCACGTAATTCTTTTTATGGGCCATCTAAACAGACTAGTAGGAAATGCTGAATCAGACACTTTAACTTTTTTTTAGAAAAATTTCACTATTGAAGATCTGAATTGAAAGACCTGCAACCCTGTAAAACTTCCTGGAATGGTGGTTCTCAATCCTGGCAGCTCATTAGAATCACCAGAGTAGCTTTAAACAATGCTATTGCCCAGATGCTACCCCTGAGGAACTAAGTCAGGGTTTTTGAGGGTGAGGCTGGGCACTAGGCATTTTTAGTGGCTCCCAGGGAGTTAAGACTTGTGACTGAGCAGGTTCATCTCTTCATCCTTCACTGAGGACTTCAGTGGTTCTCCCTTTAAGTTCTGTCACTTACTAGCAATATTAAGCTTTATTGACTTATTCAGTCTTTTGAAACTTCATTTTCCTATCTGTGAAATGGAGCTCATACCAGCCTTGTGAAGTTGTTGAAAAAGTAGATGTAAAGATACAGGTAGCAAGCACTGTGCCTGGCACAAAGGGGGCAGTGGGCCGAGGCCAAGGCCCTGACTGAGTGGGAGAAGACACTGGCCGGGCCCTGTTCCCTTCTTTGAAAGTAACAACTAGTACTGACAGTTTGTCCCTCAGCTCCAAGACCTGGGAGCCTCCTGGAGCCCTGCGAGACCATCAGACTGTTAGAGGCGTTTATTTCGTGGCAGTGCCGAGGTGGCTCAACCCCTTCCCGGGCAAGGTGTCGGGGACGAGAGGCAAGTGCCTGCAAACCTTTGGCAAGTGTAGGCATTCTGAGCATTGCTCAAAAGGAGTCGAAGGCAGAATAAGCTTTCAGTCCCTGTCTTGCTGTTTGTTTTTGTCTCCCTGAAGTCTTCTGATCTATAAAATGGAAATAATAAACTTCGCAGTGTGGTATGAAACATCGACGAGATAGTATGTGCAAATTGCCTACTCCAGTATCTGAAACAAAGTCTGCTCTTCGAAAAAATGTTCCTTTTTGGGGATAGTTGTTCCTTATAGTAGAATTCCAATTAATAAACGTAGAAATTATGGAAATAGAAAACCAGACACTTCAACAGTAACTTTTGTGCCCATGGATGCTAAAATTAGAGAGTGAAAGTAGGATGAGAAGCTGAATGTTTAAATAGTCTCAAAGCAATTCTCCAAGAGTGAGAATCTAGAATATAGATTACCAAGGGGTGGGGTGGGGGAAGGGAATAAGCAGTTAAGGCATAAAAAACAGTTTCTATTTGGGATGATGGAAAAGTTTTGGTAATGAATGGTGGCGATGGTAGCACAGCATTGGGAATGAAATTAACAGCACTGAAATACATATTTGAATGGGGTTAAAAAGGGAAGTTTTAGGTTGTATATGTTACTAGAATAAAAATTTTAAACACAAATCCGTGGAACTGCACCACACAAACCATGCATCCCAAGTTAAACCATGGACCATAGTTAATAGTACAATTATCAAAATGTGCTTTCATCAATTGTAACAAATGTACTACATTAATGCAAGGTGTTACTAACAGGATGGTATATGGGAGTCCTATAATTTATGCACGGTTGTTCTGTAAGCCCACAACTCCTCTAATAACAAAGATACTTACTCATCATAAAGAGAAAAATAGTAACTGGACAGAGGAAGAATTCAGCAGACACCGCCTTAAGCAAGGCATCAGTGGTGACCTCCAGTAATGAGGTGCAGCAACGCATGGGCCTCTGGTCCTGAGTGCCCAGAAAGGCCCATCATCGTATCTGCCCCAAAGTACATCACCTGAATTTAGTCATGAGGCAACATCACAAAATAACTGGCCAGAACTCTTCGAAAGTGTCAAGGCCATAAAGGGGGGTGGCGGGGGGGAGACTGAGGAACCGTCCCTGATTGGAGGAGACTAAGTTAACATGACGAGTAAATGCAGTGGGGTACCCTGGCTTGAATCAAGGACCAGAAGAGGGATATTAGTGAGGCAACTGACTCAACAGAATGAACTCTGCAGGTGTTGTGTTATCAGTGTTCATTTCCTGGCTTTGATAACGGGTCTAGGTTATGTAAGATGTTAAGATTTGGGGCTGATGGGTGAAGGATAAATGGAACTCTGTACTATATTTGCAATCTTTTTTTAAGTCTGAAAATGTTTCAAAGTGAATAATTTAAAAATAAAAGTTTGAAAAAAAATGTTTATTTCTTCTTCCTTCTGGAACTTTAAGATATACTAGAACCATTATTCAAGGATGTTTTTCTCCCTCCTAGGCATTTTAACAGCAGTTAAAGGTGAAAAGAGGCCCAAGAATGTTTGTTTTAATATCATTTTGATATGTGCGATCCCTGGACTCCCCTTTCAGGAATACTGGGCTAGGCAGTCTGCTAGAAAATAAAAATACAGAATTGATTCAGGAAAGCAGGGAGTAGGAGCAGAGGCGGCGGTAAGGGGAAATTAGGAACTGCTGACAAAGGGTTTTGGAAAGAGTTTTTGGTTCTGAATAAGGGGACAGGGAGAAGAAATGAGAAAAGTGTGGGGGTAAGGAATAATGACGAAATATGTTAAGAAGGGCAGAGAAGGGACGGAATTGTTTAAAGATGTTTTGCCTGGCATTTGCTAGTGAAACTGCAGTGGAGGTTTGAATTATTTGCCACTCCTTTTCTGGTGTTGTTTTTTCTTCTTTGAATATCATTCTATGCTGAGAGTCATCATCACAGGACCCAGTCATTGTCCTGTTACACTGTGACCTGGTCCAGGGCCTTGCTTGGAAGCTAGACCACACAACCATTTACCTGGTAGCCCTGTCACCACACAGGGGAATTGGGAGGCATACCCAGCTGATGCAAATTCCAAACCCTGACACAATCGTGTCACACAGTTCTCTATTGTTGGGGTAAAATCCTGACCACCATTAAAACACCTGAGGAGAACAGCTGGTGCAGGGTGGCTGAGGGGCCAGCTAGGGCTTCTCATGGGTTCTCTTCATTTGCAATGTCCAGTTGTTTCTTCCTAATCATTTTCAGGACTGGAAGCCAGAAATGAATCTGAGGAGACAAAAAGTTGGATGAATGAGCGTTAGAGTCACTCTGAATGCCTCCAACAGAAACTATTTGTTATGGGGTTAGGAAACATTGTGAACGGCTTTGCAAGGGGCATAAAAGATTACTAGGTGTCCTGTCTAGCTTAACCTTCTGGGTTTCTTAGTCCTGCATGGTCTTTGAGCTATTTTCCTATTCTGTAAATTGTTTACAATTGAGGGCAACAATACAAATTATTCTATCCATAGACCTGAAAATGAATTTTGCTCAGTAGAGTACAATTTATTCCCCCCACATGCCCCTGTGAAGGAAGCCAGTTTTAAAAAAATCTGTTAAGCAGGGAAGCGGATGTGGCTCAAGTGACTGGGCTCCCGGCTAAACATATGGAGGGTCCCAGGTTCGGTTCCCAGGATCTCCTATTAAAAGCGAGCTGGCCTGTGCAGTGCGGAGAGCTGGCCCACGCTGTACAGACGCCTGGCACAACAAGAAGACACACAAAAAAGAAAAAAGGAAATACAAAGGAGAGACAGTGAGACACAACAAACCAGGCAGCTAAGGTAGATCAAGGGAGTGAGTAATCGGTCCCAGGTCAGAAGGTCCTGGGATTGGTTCCCGGTGCCTTCTAAAGAGAAGGTGAGAAGAGAAGACAAGCAGACACAGAAGAACACACAGCAAATGGACAGAGTGCGGACAGTGAGAGAAAGAGGTGGGGGGGGGGATAAGTAAATAAATAAGTCTTTAACAAAAAAATCTATTAAGGAAACTCATTTTGGCATTCCTGATGACCTATGTGTGTGTGTGTATTCTCCTTTAAATTGGTTGCAATTTCTTACTGTTTCCTTGTTAATTAATAAGTTAAATAAAATCTTTGATGGGTATTAATTTTATATTTGTATGAGAACCATGATTTTACCTTTTAAAATATGTGAATATATTTTCGCACTGGAGTATGAGCAAATCTTTTGGTGTTTACCAAGCTGTGATGTATATTTTCCTCTCTTATTTCTTTATCCTTAATTTGGGAAGAAAATCTTATTGAGCATCACTCTCTAGTAACCAATAGAGGGCCTTCCCTGCAGTCTCTCTACAATATGACTGAACACACTCACTTGAAGCCAGTATTTCAAAGGTTATTTTGTATCCCAACCACAAAGCTAAGATCCCTAGCCATGCACATTTTAATTTTCCCCAGTGTCTTTTATCTATTGCTGGGGAAACAGCTCTGATGTAAGGTTGGGGAGTGCTCTGAAATCCCCTTTCCGCTTGTCCTTCAAATTCAAATTGTCCTTAACTAGGGGTTCTCCCCTGCCTTGGCTTACCTTTGTAAGGTACAGCCTCAGCTTCCTTCTGACTTCTCCCAGTGGCTGCTTCGACCTTTTCTTCAGTAGCTTTGCATGTAGGTATCGGACGCGTTCCCTGTCCATGCTGGGGTAGAAGGATGTCGACACCAGGATTTTGAGTTGCATCAGAGTGGAGGACAAGAGTCCCAGCACCACTAGCCCCACAAGAATAACAGTGAGAGGAACCCAGGTCTCAGACAGAAGGAGCCTCGGTTTTGGGAGGCAGTTTGGTTCAAACAGAGATATATTAAAGGATGAATCCTGGATCGTGTCTTGGGTTCTCTGCACCTAAAAGGAAACAAATAATTCAGGCCTTATTTGTATTTAGTCCCTGTCTGTTGCAACCCAGCCCCTGAAGGGCACGGGTCAGGGATGGCTTCAGGAACCAAAGGACCCACTCAGCACGTAATCAGACGTGAGCTTTATTGATGGGGACTTACGGGCAGGAGGGGGTAGCGCTCGGCAAAGAGGCGGGAAAATGAGGGGCAATATACAGGGTCTCAGAACAAAGATATTTCACAACAGAGTTTCTGCTAGGGTCACATGAAGCACATAAATGGGATCTGGTGGTGTTACTGTAGGCAGGAATTGCAACATCTGCACATCGTTACACTGAACTTGTGTGTGGGAGGCTGCATACTGCCCACTGAGTTTCCCTTAGGGAGGGAAGCCAGGGCAGGGAGCCGCTGGGCCCCCACCCTGTCCTTTCGACACTGCTACGCAGTTTATAGCATTTATCTTTAATATGCAGGGAGCTCTGGCTAAAGGAGTTGTCTCAGCTACCTTTTGTGTGCCGTGATTAGAGCATAGAAGGGCTGAGTCTTACTCGTGACTATCACGGTGTTTTCCGAAGTAGGTTTGTGGGAATACAGATTCCCTTGAGAGAAAGGTATCGAATGAGTTTGTCTACACTATTCACCCTTTGGAGAATCATAACGCCCCTGAGACTACTGCGGACTTCGGGCAGTCCTGCAGCGGAGAAGTCTGTTTACCTTCAGCCAGGGATTTTCCTGACCATGGAGTCCATCTTCGTGGAACATCTGTTTCTATGGATTAGGGCACATGAGGCTAAAGGAGGGTGATTTTAGCTCAACTCGGGGAGGAAACTGTCTTGAGCACAGCCCCTTAAGAGCTAGTCCTGCCCCACCAGTCTAGAAAAACACCCTCAGCAGACCACAAGGTCACAAAGACGTTGAGGCACCAAATCATGCTCTAATCCAACCTTCTAGAGGTTTGAGGAGCATTATTTTCACTTAGTGTAAGATATTCCTTTCCAGATTGACATGTTGATTGTAGAATACGCTTTACTGAAGGAGACTGTAAAATCCTATTTGTGGAGGACTTAAAAATAGGACGTTTTCCCATCTCTCTTGCATGCTCAGGAGGGATGCATTCCTCTGTTTGAAGGCAAAAGAACAAACTAGTTGTCCTCAGCAGAACTGACACAGTGAGGAGCAGATGACATTGAGCCACCCAACCAAGATACCAGAAAAAGAAGTAGGTGTTGATTCAGCTCTTTCTTTTTCCTGACCCGGGAAAGTCATTTAATCTCTCGGTGGATTTGTTTTCTAATTTGGTAAAACAGGAATTAATGGGCCAGATCCTGCCCATGAATAAACTACTCCCAGTGTAAATTAAGCAGCTTGGGATGGAGCATTAACCTTCTAGAACTAGAGTACTTAGTAAGTTATTATCACCCCGGCTCTGCAGAGCCCCGGGCCAGGAAAAGGTAAATGACTTCTCCAAAAGAACCCAACCACATCCAGAAAACACTGTGCACATTGGATCTACCCCCAGTGTCTGCAAAGAATCTGGAACCCTCTACCCACGACTTCTGTATAGTTGTCAATGCAAATCTGTAATTTCACCAGCACTGTGCCCTAGCAATGGAAAGCATTTGTGTTTCCTCTCCTCTTCTCATATTAAAAAGACAGCCTTCCCACAATTAAATAGAGAGATTTAGGTCCCCAGAGCAAAAGCAGGCACTCTTTAATACTGTTGAAGAAACAAACACATCGATTGAGTCAGTGATGAAAAATCCTGCAATAAGAAAGCAGCGGGTGTTCGGTCTGGAAAGAGGTAATTTAGTCTAGGAGTCCAACCAGCGATTTTGCAGTTGGGAGTCAGGGTTTTATAAAGGTTGAGTCAACATTTTTGCATGGGATTTAAGGGTAAAGTGGAAGACAAATTAGTTCTTTCAAAATGCAGAGCAATAGACTAAATGGTACCCTGATGTTTTAAAAATGTGTCTACCTCTTTTAAGTAAACAATTTGCTAAGACAGCTTTGCATGTTGAAAGGAGGGCAGGCTCTGGTGTCAGTCCTGGGTTTGAATCACAGCTCTGTCACTTAAAGCTGGGTGACCTTGGCTAGTGTATGTGACCTTTCTGAATCCCCGCGACATCCCAGTGACATTCTATATGAAGTATTTTATTTAATCTTCACAAGTCCACAGTGTAGGCCTAATTATCATTCTGAATTTCCAGAGCAGTCCTCTGAGCCACACTTGCCACAGTTACATGGCTGGTTATGTGGCTAGTGAGTCTGGAGCCTGGTTAGGAAACAGAGGACAAAGCCTGCCCACTCGCCAACCCCATCCTGCCTCCCTGTAGATGTCGGCAAAGTGAAAGCAGCCAAACACCCTGCACACAGTAGGTACTCAGTAAGTGACAACTATGGCTATTTTTGCCGACAGTGCTAACCTTTTCAACTAGCTAAACTCAGATCACTTCCCACCTTTCTTCTTTATTTAAAACATTTATTTTAAACCGTATGAAAGTGGGAGAGAAATATTGGCAAACACCTGAGTCAGCGGTCTCTTCCTATGTGACTTTCTTTGCAAATCTGCAGCAAGGGTTAAGACCAGGAGCCTCCACGGCATCCTGGGATAAGAGCGGGCATTGCCCGTCCTGCGCAAGGGGCTGCCTGTGGCGCAGTCTCCCCACCACGACTTGAGCTCCCACGGCAGCTGCGCCCACCACCCTGGCACTTGTGTGCATCACTGCCCCTCCCTCCCGGCCCCAGGACACGAGCACCTGATGGCAGCCTCGCCATCCAGCGTCCCCGGGGCCACCAATGCCCAAAAATGAACACGTCAGAGCCTTGTCGTTGGAGAGTTTTAGGACATTTTTTGTAAGACAGAACTTGCTTTTTTTCTCCCTTCTGTCTTTATAAAACAGTGAGAATTCACAAAACAGCCATGGTTATTGACTGAAAAAGAAATAAATTAAAAAGAAGCATAAAGAAAAAGAGGGAGAGACAAGAGAGGGGGATAGAGGAGGAGAATGGGGGTGAGGAAAGGTCACCCTGCAAAGTTGAGCACGTTTGAAAGTCTTGTTTGGTTTTCATCTGAAACACTGCTTCCAGTATCTGACCTGCTCCAGATAGCTACAGCAACAGGAGGTCTCATAATTAACTAAATTCTTCAGAGGACACAGTGTTCAGAGTAATCAACTCAGAGGAAGCCCAGGATAGGAGGGCCAGGAGCCTGCGGACTGGGCCTGCTGAGCCAGAGGAAGGGGAGGGGAGCTGTGGAGGCAGCAGGGGCATTGCAGCCCTGGGAGATAAAGAGAGAAAAGCTCAGTGGCGTTGCAAAGGAGGTTTACAGGGAATATTTAGGCAATTTCCCATCTAAGATTTCCCCAGGCCCCAGCACAATTTATTGCTGCTTGATAAAGAAGAGGGAAAATTAGAAATGTGGACACAGCTGTTGATGTTTTCACCTGCCGGCTCTGCTGCAGTTTACCCAGCAAATGTGACACACACACAGAGGCACTGCCACACACACACACACACACACATGCACACACGCCCCTCCTGGTTCAGCTTCAATATCTCTGCATTTTAAAAAATAATAATATTTATCTAACAATATCCAGGTCCTCTGAAATGTCAATATAAGCACAAATTTCCATGGGGGAAAATGAAAAAGAAAAGATAAAGGATGGGATACACAAACTCACAGTCCACTTTGTTGGCACATGCTACAAAGAGAAGCAAGAAGGAGAACTGAGGAGAGAAAACCAGATTCCTGCAGACACAAGAGGCACCACCAGCTCAGGGAAAGAGAATGTCTAGGCTAATTAAGATTTTCAAGATCCATCCGATGACCTTTAGAGGCTGAACTACTGGCTCCATTTTTTGAGTGGTGGGTTTAGGATAGCGGTTCACAACTTGGGCTGTTCACTAGAATTGGTTGGGGAGTTTAAAAAAAAATCCCAATACCCAGGCCTTGCTTGAGTCCTATTAAATCAGAATCCCTGTAGGTAGGGAGAAGCATTGGGTTTGTTTATCTGCTTGTTCAGCTTCACAGTGAAAACACTGAGCAGCCAAGGTAGGGGACCAATGGTTTGGAACGTCCTTACTTTCAAGTACTTCATTGAGAGTTTCTCAAAGTGTGCTCCACAGACCACCTACTTTGGAATGACGTGGAATGCTTATGAAAAATGCTCTCCACTTTAAACAAAATCTCTGTAAATTGGGGCCTAAGACTCTGCAGCCAGCCCAGGAGATCTTAACACACGCTTATGATTGAGAACTACTGACCTAGAAATCCAAAGTGTAGCTGGGGTACCATTTTAGCAGAAGTAGGAGCTCTCATTTTAAAACTGAAAGAGAGAGATCTGTGGCTGTAACACTTCCCAGCCCTCTTTTTCAATGACACACACATGCAAACTCTTTTTTCTGTGGATGTCACCAGATACTAGGGCCAGCTAGCCCTTTCCCAATGATTGTCCCCCTAAATTCTACTCTAATGCAATGGGAGCCCTGCTATGTTTGTTAAGGACTCAGGATACACAGAAACTAATCTCCCATTCACAGAAGGTGCCTGACTCAAGGTTGACCAGCACAACAAGGATGAAGGTGAGAGGAAGTCAGGCCTAGAACCCTGATCTCCTTCGTTCATGCCAGATACTCCTGCTTGAGAATCCACTTTGTGTTCAACACCACAGACTCCTATGCCCAAATTTCAGGGTTTGGTGATGGCAGTAGGCTTAAAAATAGCCCCTGAGGTATCAGCTCCTAATCCCTGGGCATAGTAAATGTTATCTCTTTTTGAGAAAACGGTCTTCACAGATGTGATTACATTAAGGATCTGAACATCCTTGATTTTCTGGGTGGGCCTTAAATGCCATCACAACCATCCTTATAAGAAAGAGGCAGAGGGAGAGCACACACACAGAGAGAAGAGGAGAAGGCACCGCCACCAAGGAGGCATCACTGGGATGATGCAGCCACAAGCCAAGGAATGAAGGCAGGAAGGGAAGGCGGTTTCTGGAGAGTGGCCAGCGGTCACCTTCATTTCAGCCCAGTGGTACCGAATCCAGGCTGCTGACCTCCAGGACTCTGAGAGTGTAAGTTTCTTTTGTTTTAAGCACCCCCTCTCCACCCCAGTTTGTGGTGAGTTATCACAGCAGCCACAGGAATCTAATACAGTGGGCAAAGGTTTTCAGATCAATGTTCTACTTTAAGGTCATTACTCCAATTCCATTTAACCTCCATTCACTGGGTCCTTCTATGTGCAGGCACCATGCCAGGCACTGGGGATTCAAAGGTGAATACGTTGCTGCCTCTGCCTCAGTAGTTCATGATCTTTTGAAAAAACCACATGCAAATCACCATGTGAGCACCTACCTCTGTGTGCAGTTTCAAGTGAACCTCGAGCCCTGGTAAGCTCTGGAAATGTTTGCTCACTGAGAAGATGAGCCTATACAGCAGATAATCTACAGCAGCAAACAGCACCCAGATGTAGAGATGGGTCAGTATGGGAAGGAAAAATAGCCCCAGGTTTTTCCTTTCTTTAGGAGTCAGCCAGAAAGATGGGACGACAACATACTTCTTCTTTTCTGTCTTATTCAGCGGGAGGACACAGGGCCTCTGTTGGTGCCTCTCCCTTTCATCAAACCGAACAAATTGTCTAGTGATATAGATATTTTCAAACTTCCAACCACCAGGGCTCAAAAATTGCTTCATAAAGAGGCCAGTGCTGAATAGGACCAGCACAAGGCCTGCGACAGCAAGTAACTTCTGACCCACAGAAGATACCACTTGTGCTGTGGTCACCATTTGGTACATTACATTCAGGACTTCACCTTGGGTACCATTTAGCTGAGCCTCCAGGGCTTCGATGGGACTGAAAAGAGACACTGCCAGGGTCTGTTTCCAAGAAACAAGGTCCTCAAATAGACGTAGTTGAGTGGCAAGACCATACATCCACTGAATTGCTTCAATGTACTTTTCCAAAAGTGGGAAATGAATGGAAAAGCTCTTTGCCCTTAGGTTGCAAGTCATACTGTCTAGGAGACCCTTAAAGTTGTAAAGGATATTTTCAACATGTCCAAATATCACTATCCCTGTGCCAGCCGCAGTCAAAGCATTCCTGCCTTCACGCAGACCACAAGAGAGAAAGAAGAGAAGAATGAAACATCTTGTATGTTTTGAGCAATACAGCAGAACACACATGATAATCCAGGAGGTGGTGAACACTGTGAGTGTTGACAGAAACCAGCGGAAGGCCACAGAGAGAAGGCCCATTGAAATGAAAGCAACACAAGAGCAAACTCCCAAATGTTGGATGAAGTCCATCCATCTTATGCTTCTTGGGGACACGTAAATCCTCCAAAGACTTAAGAAGATACCAGTGCCTGAGGTCCAGGCACCCATGTTCCCTCTGTCCCTGGAAATTAAAAAGAAACCAAAGTCAGAAGTTGCTTTTGAATATTCTCTGTCATTTTGTAAAGAGCAATGTGGTAGACTGATTGAAAAATGGCCACAATTCTTTACACCTTCTTGTAGCCATACCCCTTGTCATATGATTTTTATAGTTTCTTCCATCAAGAGATGAGCTTATTTCCTGACCCAGTGCATCTGGGCTGGTCTTGTAACTTATTTCATCAGTAGATAGTGGCAGAAGTGAGAATGTGCCAATTCTCAGCCTATGACTTGCTTCTGCTTGCTTTCTTGGAATCCTTTTGTTCCCTATTACTACCACATTAACATGTTTCCAATTGCTACTATAACAAATTACCACAAATTTAGTGGCTTAAAGAAACACAATTTATTCTCTTACAGTTCTGGAGGTCAGAAGTATAAGATGGGTACTCATGGACACATTCCTTGTTGAGACTCTAAGAGAGAATCCATTTCCTCGTCTTTTCCAGCTATGAGAGGCCACCTACATTCCTTGACTTGTGGTGTCTTCCTCCATCTTCAAAGCCAGCAATGTTGCATCTTCTCTCCTCTCTGATCTCTTCTTACACCCTATGTCTTCTCTCTATAACTCTGATCTTCCTGACTCCCTCAGGTTCTAAGGACCTTCATGATTACATTGGAACACCTGGAAAATCCAGAATAAACTCTCCATTTTAAGATCTTTATCTTAATGACATCTGCAAAGTCCCTTTCGCCACATAAAACAACATACTCACTGGCCCCAGGGAGAAGGATATGGACATCCTTCAGGGGTATATTTTCAGCCTATCATACCAGATTAGACTGCTAAAGACAAGAGGCATATGGTGATCCACCGACCCACTCAGTCAACAGCCAGCCAGTCACCACACTTGTGAGAGACCACCCTAGACCAACCAGTCCTAGCCAAGCCACCAGTTGATCTCAGATACATGAGTATACATGATAATAGTAAATACCTATTGTTTTAAGCCACTGAACTTTGTGGTGGTTTGTTAGGCAACAACTGTTATTTGATGAAGGCATCAACATTATATGATGGGTCTTAATAGTTGAAATATATCCTAGACTGATGATAAGGCTGACATTTCAATGAGCTGCATTAAATAAGAGCACTCTTTGATAGCCATCTATTTTCTTGTGCTCTAATTTTACCAACCAGAAAGCATACCAAGGGCAGCCAAATTCAAATGTGGAATTGGACTGAGGCCACTGTAGCTCTATGCTGCAACCACCGCTTCCTCCCTTTCTTCCCCATACCCTCCAAGTACAGTTCCCTCTTGAGACTCTCACAAGGAAAACAAGGTTTTTGTCCCTGAGTTAATCATCTTTTCCTCTTTCCCGAACTGGAACAATTGAAGTGAAGGGGCTATGGGGCTGCTGCTGTCCTGTCAGTCATGCAGCTGGAGGCCTGTGATGCACCACCAAATTGGAGATCATTCTCTCTTGACTGACATGAAAATATTTAATGAGAAGTGTGCCACATACATGGGATTTTAATGAGGGCATTGATCAGTGTTTAAACACTAGCAAATATATCCCTTTTTACATAAAAATGAGGCAGTTGGTTTAATGGAGCAGTTTAATACTGTTAGAACCCGAAATTATACTTGTAGTAGGAGAGGGGTATCTAGGCATGAACTGAGGCAGGGATATAGGTAGGTTAGGAGCAAACATGCAAATCTCTTCAGAAAGAGTATAAAGGATGTGGCAATTTGAGATTATTTATGAATTCAAAAAAAGAGAAATTATGTTTATAAACTGGTCTGCTCCTCTGGGTGTGATCCCCTTTGATTGCATTAGAGACAACTGAGATGTCTTTGATTAAATTACCTGTTAAGATTAGGGTTTTGATTCGACCTTGTCAGTAGATCCTAACTCTGGATTGAGTCCCCACCTCCTTGGTGGGCTGATATAAACAGACACTTACTCAAGAAGACACATGGAAGAGAACTTTGTCATTTTGGTCCTGCTATGTGACAGAAAGGAGAAGGCTCAAACAGCTAAAGCCCAGGGGAGAGCAATGAGTCAATTGCTTCATAGTTTGTAGCCAAAGAAAACAGAGCAGGTGAGCAGCTGAGAAGCACCCAAGAGACCAGGCAGAGATCGCTCACCATCTTTCTTCAACATGTGGCAATTGACTTTGGTGAGAAAGCAATCTTGAGTTGGACTCTTTAGGGCCTTGTAACTGTAAGCTTTTACCCCAAATAATATAAAAGCCAACAGATTTCTGGTACTTTGCATCAGCCTCCCTTTGACTGGCTAATACAGAGGGCTTGCATTTCCTCCCACAATTATTTGAGTGGAAATGAAGAAAAGAGAAATGGGGAGAACTTGAGTGTCAAGAGGGTTGTTACAATGGGGCCTGGCCTAAGCAAAGATTCAAGATCCCACGTAGGAAGATATTCTTTCTCTATCAGGAGGAAAGGCAATTAGAATGATCCATCCAGCCCCTTAAGACATTTGAGAACCAAGAAACGGACATCTGCAGTTTTCTCTCCCTGCAAGCTGGCTTCCTTTCAGAATCGGTGGTTGACTTGAAGGTCAACAGTGGTCACATGCACGGCCCCATCTCCACCCCACTCTGTCCCCCGGGTAGGTAGAGACAACCATCACCAATGAGGCCTTATGCTCCCAGATCTCCGCCAGCATTGCCAACCGCAGAGCCACACCTGCCTCATTGCCGGGGCAAGAGAACTAAAGGACTCCACAGCATGCAGGTGGACAGGATGTCCAGCTCTGGAGCAGGTCAGGAGGTGCTGCCTTACCTGCCAGGCAGGTTCTGGTTCACTGCTTTCTTCACCTTTGCTTTGGACTTGACCTGGAGACACTGTTTGACTAATTGATATGCTAATAGGTATTAATTGCCTATCATATTCTAGTCACTTTTCATAAAGCAGCTCTCTGCATCTTCCATGCAGCCTTGGAGACAAAGCTTTTTTGCATTTTACACAGTAGAAACTGAGGCTCTAAGTGCTTATGGAAATTGTCAGGGGCTACAGAGTACAGGAAACCCAGGCAGGATTTAGACCACTGTCTCCAGCACTGTTCCCTGATTCTCATGCTTGGGTTATGTGACAGACCTCTCAGCTCACTCTTTGCTGGAAACACATCACATTTGCACCAGTGACTGTTTAAGTGCTAGCCTGTATATCACAAACCCATTTCCATTATCTGCTCTTATTTTTTCCTGCAACAAAATAGTTGATCCTATAAGCATATGTCTCAAATCAGCAGGTTTTTCTCCAAAGCAAATCAGAAATCCCAACTGCTTTGTTTTGATTTTTACTAATTTCTTTTATGAGGCACCATTTTGCTTGTTTTCTGAAAAAATTAATAAAGTATATTCTAGATTCATTTTCCCATCTCTTGCCCTCATCCTTGTACACTGTGTTCTTAATACAGACATTTCTCTGAAAGCATGAAATAGATTTATGAACACATTAAAATTTTAACATTCTGCAATAAAATCTACTTTCAATTAAATAAGATATATGACTGCAATTTTGCCCGTAATAGGCACATGTTTTCTTAACAAGCAACATCTCTAATATTGCCCTCTTTGTTTTTGTGCTGAAAACAGCATGTCACCAAGAAGCTTTGAAAATTTCTGCAGAGAGAAGATGGAATGCTTTCTCTTGTGTTTTATAGCTCAAGCCACAGAGCAGCACTTTGAATTGCAAACCCAGAACCTAGTGACAAAGGCTGTCCCTCCCGTCATTACTGACAGGACCTGGATTTCTTCCCCACTCTGCTCTTTTCCCTGCCTGAGGGGAAGACCTGCCTGAGCTCCTTTCTGGGGAGGTTTAATGTAAGGAACATCAGCAAAAACAGTCTAAGACTCCCTGGAAACAAGTGCTTAGTAAATGCAACACATTTCTTCTTTTGCCTTTGCTGATCCAGAATTCTGAGACCTTCGCTTCTCTGAAAATCTTTAGGGCAAGACTGACTGTCCCAAGTTGGTGGAAGCCTTGGAGAGATAGGAGCTGCACTCTATCACTTCCCAGCACTGGCCTATACAATTCCTTAGGCATCTGCTGCTTTCTTTCTACGTGCTGTGAAGGTGCAACCATGTTGTTTTCTTCAGATAGCCCCCCAATTCTTTCCTTTCAGGAAAATCAGGGAATCAGGGTTTGACAGGCTGCCTGCTTGTTTCTTTCCCCAAGACTTTGTCAGATTTAAAAATTTAATTTTCAGAGCTCAAAGGAATCTTACAGATCAGAGCTGCTTAAATTTTAATATATAATCACTAAGAGAATCTTGTTAGAAGGCAGATTTTGATTCAGAAGGTCTGGAATGGTGCCTGAGATTCTGCATTTCTAGCAAGGACCCACATGGTGTTAAGACCGCTGATCCGAGGACCGACAGCCGGCAGAAGCTCTAGAATTCAGTGCTATCCTGGAGAACTTCCTGCTTTGAGGCAAACGCTCTACAGCTGTCCAAGTTGGTAGTCACTGACCTCATGTGATCATTGACACTTGAAATAGGAACTGAGTTTTAAATTTAATTTTAATTAATTTACATTTAAATAGCCACAGATGCCTATGTTTATGTATTGGACAATGTAGCTCCAGATGATTTACATCTAACCAGCTGATTCTTACAGAGGATGAAACTCAAATTCTGAAGCTAAAGTGACTTGTCAAGATCATCCTGGCAGTTGGAGGCAAAGCTAGGCATGAGATCCCTGTTCTCCAACACTCAGTGACACATTTTCTGTCACACCAACTTCTTATTGCTGATTTTTCATAAACTCCATTTAAATATCCTTCCCAGGTTTCCTGGATAAGAGAGTTCATATTTCTCACATGCATGATTTGCCTTCAGAAACCACAGAATACATAATTGAAGAGGTGACTGCACTACAGCCTCAGTCTAAGACTTGGCAACGTAGCAATCGATACCAGTTACCACCTTGTTCCTAAGTGCCCGACCACAGTTACAGCACGTGATGTGCATTATTTCTAATCTTCACAGCTAACCTGCCCTATTACTTCCATATTTTTTAGATGAGGGTTAGGATGGAAGAAAAACAGGCAACTTCTCAGCCCCACTTTAACATGATCTTCAAAGAGTAGCTTCTAAATGTGGTTGGACTCTCTCTCCAGGACACCAACCATGCACGCTGGAGAGTGTGTTCAGGAATGCCCCTATGAACTCTTCTTGTTCCGACATTTGAATCCAGGGTCCTCCACCTACCCCCACCAGCCCAGCCGAAAGAGCAGTCCGAGCAGGCTGCTGACCTCCTGTGCCCGGGCGAGCACTTCTGCTCGGCTGCCTGGCCCCCTCAGGAATACCACGTTTCCCTTGGTATCCAGCCGTGCTCATCCCCTTTAACCCAGCCTGGCCCGGTGGGAGGTCCAGGCTGTAGGACTCTCCCTTCCAAAGCAGTGGTCTCTCCCGGGGGCAGGGAGAGAGAAGAGTGTTCAGTGTTGGTCCTCGCCACCTTCTGAGGTGAGCTGGGCTTGGGGCTGGGTGCTCTTCCTGTGCTGGGAAATCGGGGCAGGGTTGGCAGCAGGCAGCATTTCTGACCCAAAGGGATCAGGACAGACACCGTACAGGAGTGAAGGAAATGAGGAGGTACAGATATTTCTTGGGGGTGCGATGTGGGGTGACAGGACACACAGAGGGTCTTGGTGGTCTGAAGAGCCCACTGCAAACCAGTCTGGTTTGCAGAGGTAGCAGCCCGCCAGCCCCAGCCAATTTTCTTCATGACTGAATGTAGGCCCAGTATGACAGATTTTCTGACCATTTTCAAGAGATCTAGATTTTCTGGCAGGTGATGTCTCCTAGTTTTTAAGAAAATGTTGCCTCAAATTATTTTTAAACCCTCTGGCTGGTTTTGGCCACAGGCCGTCAGTTTTTATCCCTATCCCAGGGGGATCTTCTCAGTCCTTCCTCCTTCCCTCTGTCCCGCCTCCCCTTGTAGCTTCTCCATCCTCTTTTCTGGATTATCTTGGCCTCTTTTTATTCCCGGGCACACTTTAAAAGCATGCTGTAATGAATGCCATTAATGTCACCAAAATATATACTTGGAAATGCTTAAAATGGGACGTTTTATGTTGTATATATGTTACCACAATACATGTTTTTCAATCTATAGAAGAATGTTTATGATAGCATTGTTTATATAAGCAAATTGTTAAGAAAATATGGGGAGGGCCTAAATGTCCAACAATATTAGTTTAATAAATTCTAGTTAAATTTAGTAAATCCTTACCTCCTGAGAAAGGAAAAGAAAAACATGCTGTAAACCAGCTCCCAGTGCCATGCATAAGGGTTTCCCCCTGTGCCTCAGGAATACTTATTTTTGCCCAAAGAGCTCTAACACCCCTCTTTTGTGCTTACTGGATTGGGCCCTTTCCTCCCTCTCAACGTTGTCCCTTCTAGCAGCCTCTAAGCAGTCACCTGATTGCTTTAACCTGCAGTGTCTCTCTCTTTTGCCTCCATTATCAATAATGCTTGCTGTCTGCCTCAGCAGCCTTGTTTTCTCAGGAGCCAGTGTCTGCTTCGTGTTTTGCCAGCAGCATTATCCCGAGAGCAATGGCCACTTCCCCATCTCTCTCCATACACTTCCATAGGCACGACCCCCTGGCCAGGGAAGCCTTAGCTCGAGTCCACTGGAATATCTCTGAGGGCCCCACTTCTCTTTGGTGGGCTTAAAGCAATTTTTGCATGACTGTGTGGAAGGGAGCAAAGGAGGTCCTGTCCAAGCCGACAGCCATGCAGAACCGTGCAGTCTGTGCGTGCAGCCTGAGCCCACGCTTATCTGCTTTCACGCAGGGCCGAGCTGTTGCCATGGGAAACAGAAGTGGCGGGGCTTCTCCAGCAGCCCTGCACCCGCTAGCAAACATGGGCTGCCAGGTGCAAACACAGTGGCAAGGCTTGTTTTCCCTGGGGGAGGGGGATGGCATTAAATGTCAGTGGCCGCAGCAAGAGCCCTGGTTTGGAGGGCAAGGGGCTCCCAGTCCCGGCCCCCACCCCCAGAGCCCCGTTCAGTTTGCTCCTGTGGAGAGTCAAGGAGACTAACATTCCCGAGCACTGTGCTTTGAGCACGGGTCAACTCTCAAGGCCCAACCAGCAGCCCCAACACGTGGAGACATGGCACGATAATTACAACCTGCTAGCGAATGGCCCTCTGTCAGAGTTTTCCAGATAGGGGGATGCCAAAGATGGACTGGCAAACGGAAACGCACAAGCTCCCTGCTTGCCATCGTGGCCTTCTTGGGAGGATCCTCCTAGAGACGATGACCTGGGGGCTTGCCTATTGCTCCCCTCTTTCCTCACTTGGGGCGCACTTGCCTTGTCTGAGAGCCTGCAATTCTATTAAGTAAGGCCAGATCGTTCTGACCCTGCTTCCCGGGCAGAGGAGGCTTAGGCTCAACAAGAAACAGACAGCAGACACTCAAGACAAACGAACCCCAGCCGACCATCCCTCTGTTCGTTGTGCTCCTCCGACCCTCTGCTAAGCCCCTGTGGGAACCTCGTCTGAACACACGGCCTCTCACGGTCCTCGTGACTTGATTTGAATCTTATTTTGAAGGAATCTGAATAACGGCTGAGTGGAACAGGAAAATGAAAATAGGGCAGGCGGGGAGGTGGGAGACAGGAGGTCTAACCAGCTGCTACCTAAACCAGGCTAAGTGACCTTGATAGGTCCCTTTACCTCTTGGAACTTCCGTTCCTTGGGGCTAGGAAAGTTCTAAGGTGCCTGCCAGCCTGATGGTCTGAAATAAAAGGTGCAGAAGCGCTGTAAAGCTGGCTCTGCCATTGGCATTTTACAGTTGTTCTGAGACCGGGTATCAAATGCCAGCACCTGTGCGTGGGACAAAAGAAGAATGGAGGCCTTCTTTCTTTACCTTTTCTTTTTTTTAAAATAAATTCTTGCAAATTATAACCTGGTTCTGTACATATTGTTCTCTCTGACTGCCAAAATAGCTCAAGCAGGCGCTGAGGCCTCTGTTTGAGGTGGAATGAATTCCTCATAACTTTGTTTTCATCGTTTTTTGCCTTGGGAAAGCCAGCAAATGCCTTACTCTGTGCAAACAGCCTTCACACAAGAAAGGAAAGATTAATGAGAGCTACCGGGTAAACAGAATAGCATTTACGGAACAATTGAGTCCATCAGTGTGTGCCGCCAAGCGTTGCAGGCCGGATTGCTAGCGAGGGGTGGTGGCTTTTCTTCAGGGAGACCAGCAAGCCCTCCCTCCTCGCCACTGCCGGGAGGCTTGGCTACCACGGATTAATTCTTCAAAAGCTGGGGAAGGGCACAGGTTTACCCAAGCTGCTCTAAAAGGAGAATATGCATGCGGTAATATTCCCTCAGCTTATTCAGAAACCTGGAGCAAAATGAAAAAGTACTTTCTAATATTTCTATACAAAGGTAAACTTTTGGGTATAGACAAGGGGACTTAAAGTATCCTTGTCTCACCTGTCTATTCTAAATTTACCTAATTTTTTATTTTAAAAAAAAAAGCAATTTCAGAATCAAGATTATTTTTAAAGCTTACTTACAGGTTTTTTCCCAGGTCCTTCTTTGGGTGCAAAAGTGCTCTTCCCAGAGCAGTGAGTCTTGATATAAACAGGAAAAAAGGAACCACAAGTGACCAGAGGGTCACACCGCCATGAATCAATCTCTTTATTTCCCTCTCACAGTGACTAAGTCATTTAATGTCAACAAAGGGTAGAACTCATGCGGAGCTACACATTTCTTTCTAGCATTTTCCCAGAAATAGATGTTCCAAAAATCAGTTCTAGAAAAGAAATAGGGCAGTTTTAAACACAGGGCATATCTCTCACCCCGTGCTCTTTCTGCCTCACTCTCCTCCTCCCCATGCCCCCCCCCCACCCACCGGGGGAAATGGGGAAATGGGAAATGATGGTATGCCCTCACCTCCCATTCATAGCTGAGGGGCAGAACTACGAAGAGGCGGAGGCCGCTGAGAGATGACTAAGGTGATATTCCTTGGCATGCTTCCAAATTTTCTAGGGACTTTCTGTCTTAGAAATTTAGCTTCCAAGTTGTAAGAGCTGGTATGGTTTCAGGGAATTAGAAAAGCCTCAAAACTCTTTTACAAAATTGCCCTTTCCCTTTGACTGAGGCCCATAATGTTACTGCAGAAACTTTTATTTTAAAATTCATGGATTCCTGCTGAAATGCAAATATCCCTGGGAAGGTTATCACTTTAAATGTCATTACTGATAACAATTTTTGCTTAATGACTGAGTGGAGGCTAATGGAAATTTCAAAAGATATCAAGTAGTATTCTCAAAACTATTACTCCTGTAAATTTACAAATACAACAAATTTTTTTAAAAAACACCAATACACAGAGATATTACATAGCAATATTTTAAAATTAGTCTTTTGGCTAGAGCCTTGATTGCTGCCCCTCTCCCAGTTTTTAAAAATCTATTTCACAGACTTATTACAATATCTTCAACATTGCAGACAGGTTCAAACATGTAGAAAAGCATGTTTGCCCTTTTTCCTTGAGTTTTGAGAGGATCATTCAATGCAATCCAATTCAATTTCATTATGTCCAAATCAACAGGCATTTCTTGAGAATTTACTGAATGCCAGCAATTATTTTAGGTGCTAGAGACTGTAAAACTTAATAACCCACTTACTAATTTTTTTAAAGATTTATTTTATTTATTTATTTCTCCCCCACCCCTTGTTGTTTGTTTTTGCTGTGCCTGTTTTTATTGGGTGCTGGTCTTCTTTTTTTAAGCAGTATTAGGAACCAAATTTGGTATCTCCCATGTGGAAGGGAGGCATCCAACCACTTAAACCACCTCCATTCCATGCTTTGTTGTATCTCTCATTATGTTTTCCTCCTCCTTGTGTCTCTTGTTGCATCATCTTGTTGTGTCAGCTTGTCACACCAGCCTGTCATGTCAGCTCACTGTCTTGCTTGTTTAGTTTAGGAGGCACCGGGAACCGCACCCAGACCTCCCATGTGGTAGGTGGAAGTTCAATTGCTTGAGCCACATCTGCTTTCCCCACTTACTGATTTTTAAGGAGCTTGCAATGTATTAGAGGCAAGACAGGTAAATATACTACATGGATCAAGAGAAGTGTTACAGAAATGCCTTGGCAGGAAGAGGAATGTTTCAAACATGAACAGTCAACATTTCAAAAATGGAGAAGGTAGAGCTTAAGCCAGGCCTTGAAGATTGAGCCCAATTTAAACTGACCAAATAGCAGGAGGGAATTTTAAGCAGACGATAGCACAGGTGCAAAGGCCCAGAGGCAGGAAACAGCATGAGAAGTTCAGAAAGGTGGATCATCGGCTGCAGCATCAGGAAGGGAGGTGGGAGACAGGGCAAGGGGACCTGGGATGTCCTCAACACCCAAGGTGATTGGCCTAAATCATCTGGTCCAGGGTTCCCAAAGGTAACTTGGTGTGCAAGTTCATTTTGGTTGGTACATAAGTTGAAAAAATAGTAAAACTTTCTCCTCATGGCAAGTGCTATTGGTTCTCCATATATGACAATGATGGTAATATTCTTCTACAATAATTTTAAGTTTAAAAAAAGTTTGCTATAAAGGAAAAGATTAAATAATAAATGAAAAATCTTGTCAAATATCATAGTAAAGATACATAAATGTCTGATGATTGGAAGCACTAATATCAGTCAGCCTCTGGGGATCCAGTGAATGCCATGAGCAAATTAGCTTTATAAAAATTAGTGAGGGAAGCAGACTTGGCCCAGTGGTTAGGGCATCTGTCTACCACATGGGAGGTCCGTGGTTCAAAACCTGGGCCTCCTTGACCCATGTGGAGCTGGCTAACACACAGTGTTGAGGCGCGCAAGGTGAGCCGTGCCACGCAAGGGTGTCCCCCGCGTAGGGGAGACCCACGCGCAAGGAGTGCACCCATAAGGAGAGTCGCCCAGCGTGAAAGAAAGTTCATCTTGCCCAGGAATGGTGCCGCACACACGGAGAGCTGACACAACAAGATGATGCAACAAAAAGAAACACAGATTCCCGTGCCGCTGACAACAACAGAAGCGGACAAAGAAGAACATGCAGCAAATAGACACAGAGAACAGACAACGGGGGGGGGGGGGGTGGAGGGGAAAGGAAAGAGAAATAAAATATATATATATATATATATATATATATATATATATATAAATTAGTGAATATCGTGATTTTGGAAGAGAGTGAGCACAGGGCCAGGGGCCTGAGTCGGAGGGAGGACCAAATTTGAGGTAGTGGGGAGGAAAGACAAAACATAGAGCTGCTGCTTGTTTAGGCTGGGGAGAGAAAATTGACAGAATTTGAGGGAGAGAAAGGACAGGGATCCTAGATGACCTGGAACTTTCAGGCTGCACCACACAGAGCATGGAGGCTCATAGGGAACAGGGCTGGGAAAATAAGGTCCTGGCTCCATATCTGGATGGAAACTTCTAACGTGTGACCATCAGGTGCATGGACCTGGGCTTAGGAGAAAGAGTGAGGTATAAAGACAAAGAGCTGAGAATTAGCCAAATGAGTGGTTGCAGGAGAGGTGGCCAGCAGACTGTGGATCTCGGCTTGTTGTGCCCTGGCTACAGGCTACCTCCCTGCACTCAGAGGGCTCAGCCTTCTGCAGAGTCATCAGGCAAACAGAAATTCTGGGAAGGGCTTCGGGACATGGCTACCTCCAGTGAATCGGAGGGCTTGACTCAACCCTGGGAAGCGGGGTGGGTAGGCATTCCAGACAGAGGAAGCAGCAAGTGTGAATGCGTGGAGACCATGAGGGAAAAACTGGATATGACTGAAGTGTAAGGTGCTAGGAGCAAGCCTGCAGTGCCACATCCGTGAAGGCCCTTCATGGAAGGAGGGCGGACTTCATTCGGAAGGTCAAGAGCCACTGAAGCAAGATGTTTTCCCTTGAACAAGAAGACCCAGACTGCAGGGTGGTTGTCTGATTGGCTCATATAGAAACAAAGCTGGTGGCCTCAAGAAAGGGAGTGGCCACAGGAATGGAGAAGAAGGGGCAGCCTGGAGACCTTTGGTTAGGGGGAGGCAACTAGGGTTCTTGGGAAGTGTCAGTGCAATAGATGGGTGGGGGCAGGATCACCCTGCCGTGGACTGGGGAATGAAGTAGAGGAGAGAAAGAGGAAGTGATGGAGAAATAGCAAGCCAGCTACTTAGTAGTGGTATTGGGGATGGAAATAAAGATAGAGAATAAAGATAGAGATGCAATGATTTTGATTTTTGGAAGAAAATTTAGCATATCAGACTTGCAAAAGAGAATGAGGACAAGAGGAGAGATGTTGGTGCTCTTTGAGGAAGGAAAGAGGAAAACTGAGGACAATCTCCACCCTGTCCAGGAAGGAGGAGATGGAGCCTTTTGCTCAGAGAGCGGGGAGGCAGAGGGTGCTGACTCGCAGAGAGCAACTGGGAACAGCAGCTAGAAGAAACCACTGAGGTGAGGAAACCGATGGTCCAGCAGCCCCCAGGGACCAGTGATGATTCTGAAAGTCTCTCAGCAATGCCAGGACTTTGGAGTTGGAAGAAATAGCCAACCGGGTTGGGGCCTAGGAGACTCGTTAAGGGGGGGCAGCTAAATGCTAAGGGACAGGGATGTAAGCAGATGCAATTATGCATTTGCTACAAGATTTCTTTCCTGGGCTTCAAGTGAAGTTAGAGAATGGAAAAGCTATGCTCAACTGGGAATTTTAACCTGATTCACCTCAAATGCTCCTTAATGACTTTGAAAGCCCGCAGTTAGTGAACTGGGCTCTTTGAGAGTATCCACTCTTGGATAAATAGTCCCAGAACAGGTTGAAAAGGACTGGTACAGGAACCAAGCCAACTCCACCGCCAAGGCCCGCGCAGCCTGGCTGGCTGAGGCCGGGCCTGAACCGCCAGGGGTCTCCAGGGCTCTGCCTAAGGGCAGGAGCGGTTGCCGCTGAAATTAGAGTGTGATCCCAGGGTCAGAGGCAGCTTCCTTTCTTTCTCCTGCCACCAAGCAAGCTCTGTCCTACAGCTGTGATTATAGATTTGGTGAGTCATGGAAACACAGGCAAACCTAGGTTCATTTTCAAACCCGGAGATCCACCCAGCCCAGGAATCCCTTTTGTTTGCAGAGTTAAGGAGAGGGCATTCTGTGAGCCTGCAAGGTCTGGCATAGACAAGGGTTTCACTTTGCCCATTTAATAGCTTTTAACGCCTTAAAAAAAATGCTATAGTCTTTCCAGAACAACCCAATAGAGGTAATGAGCTGCATGTGTTGAATGAACAATGAGAGACTGTCCCATAAGTCTTGTTGTGCAGTCTCTGCCCTATAGTTCTCTCCTTTTCCTATCAGGGTGCTGTCTCCAGATCTGTTTTTCTGGGATGATCAAGGTTATATCCTTCACAATTAGATATTGCTCAATTCCGCTGGGTCAGTACCGAAGCCTTCCAGTGTTTTGCACTGGCTTCTATACCAGAAGCCCCTTCAGCCAGTCTGCTCAGAACCTGTTCTGGCCCCACCAGCTCTTTCTCCTGTCCGAGTCCTCTTTTCAAGCAAAACTGTGCGCTAGGCCCTGTCCTAGGTCCTGGCACTCCCTGAGGACAGAGGCGTGATTCCAGATGCTTACGTCTGGCATGCGCGGCAGCCGCGCATGCAAAGAACTCTAGGCAGAAGGCCAACAGCATGACATGGTAAGGCCAGGGGAAGCCTCGGTGAGGATAACCGAACTCTCTCGGGGGTCGAAGGTGGAGTAAAGGAAAGCCAGAGAGAAGGGAGCGCATTTGAGGGGTGCCTGTGGGCCCATGGATGAGAATGGGTCATCAGGTGGAGAAAGTGGGAGGGGATTTTGAGCAAAGCCACAGAAGCCTGAAAGTGCCGGTGGCTGGCCCTGGATGGCTCCCCCCGCAGCAGCCCCTCTGCTTTTCCCTCGGGGCAGAACCCACTCCCACCATAGCCGGCCCTGTAGTCAGGGCAGGGTCGTGGGATACAACGCTGGCCGGCGGGGCCTCAGGGGAAGTCCATGAGGAATTTGGAGGAGAATTCTCCACTCTCTCAAAAACACATGTCTAGGCAGAAATATGTCTATCTTTTTATTTTTTTTAAAGATTTGTTATTTATTTCTCTCCCCTTCCCCCGCAGCCCCCCCCCCCCCCCCCCCCCCCCGCATTGTCTGCTCTCTTGTGTCCATTCGCTGTGTGTTCTTCTGTGTCTGCTGACATACAAAAACTGCCCGGATTTCAGGAGTACAATTTAAGTTTTGACACCCGTGTACTCCCATGAAATCATCATCACAATCAAGATAGTGAACAGACTCGTCATCCCCCAAAGTTTCCTGACACACCTTTCATACTCCTTCTTCCTACTTGTCCCCATTCTCCTCCATGCTCAGGCAGCCACTGAGCGGCTTTCTGCCACCATAGATTAGCTTCCATTTTCTAGAATTTTTTATGAATGGAACAATGCAGTATGTATTTTTTTCAACTTTTCTTCTTTCTGCTCTGAATTTTTCATATATAATTATTTTGAGATTAATCCATGTTTTTGCATGTTATCAGTAGATCATTTCTTTGTAATTTCTGAATAGTATTCCCTTGTATGGAAATACCACAATTTGTTTATCCATAAACCTGTTGATGGACATTTGGCTTGTTTCCTGCTTAGGGCTATGAAAAATAAAGCTGCTAGGAACATTTGCATACAAGTCTTTATATATGCTTTCATTTCTTTGAGGAAAATACCTATGCAGATCCTATGGTAGGTGTATGTTTAGCTTTTCAGAAATGACTGAAGGTTTCTAAAGCAGTTGTAGCACTTTCTTTCCCTCCAACAGAGTATGAGGGCGCCACTCACTTCCTGTCTTCACCAACACTTGGTATCATCGGTCTATTGAATTTTAACCCTTCTAATAGGTGTGTAGTGGTATATTATAGTTCTAATTGGCATTTTGCTAGTGATTAATGATATTGAGCACCTTTTCACATACTTATTTGCCATCCCTGTTTCTTCTTTGGTGAAATGTCTGTATCCATCTCTAATTCCTTTTTTTTTAAGATTTTTATTTACTTCTCTCCCTTCCCCCTCCCCCCCCGCCCCGATTGTCTGCTCTCTGTGTCTATTCACTGTGTGTTCTTCTGTGTCCACTTGCATTCTTGTCAGGAATCTGTGTTCTCTTTTTGTTGCGTCATCTTGCTGCATCAGCTCTCTGTGTGCGCGGCACCACACCTTGATGGGTTGCACTTTTTTCTCACAGGGGAGCAACTCTCCTTGCAGGGCGCACCCCTATGTGGGGGACACCCCTGCGTGACACAGCACTCCTTTTGTGCAGCAGCACTGCACATGGGCCAGCTCACCACATGGGTCAGGAGGCCCTGGGTACTGAACCCTGGACCTCCTATATGGTAGGTGGACACTCTATCAGTTGAGCCACATCCACGTCCCTCTAATTCCTTTTTTTAATACAACTGCCCAATGACTGAACTTCTGTTAAAATTGTATCTTCTTTACAAAAAGTAATACATGTTCATTGTAGAAAATCACCCTTCATGCTACCAGAGATAATCTTGTCCATTTATACACTCCAAATATTTTTCCACTTTGTCATTTTAATTTTATTTGTGTGGGTTTTTTTTTTTTTTTCTTAAAAAATGCTATCACTCTTTGTCTTTGAAGTCATACTTAGAATATTCTACTCTTCCCACAAGTTTTTGTTTGTTTTGTTTTCACCCACAGGTACTGGGGAAGTCAGGGACACACTGTGGCCATCTCCCAGCCCACGGCTACCCGCCCACCCCTTTTTCTATTGTGTGCACATGCTTCAATATGTTTCCACTCCAGAACCTGGGAGAGACAGCAGGTCTAATGACCACATCTTAAACCCAGAAACTTGGAACAAGCAACCCCAGCTGCTTATCAGGGCGGGAACTCTTAATGGCTGGGTCCCCTCTGCCAGGGGTGTAAAAATACTCAACACTCAAACCGCGCAGGGTCTCTCCTCTCCTACGCAAAGAGGGGGCATGAGGAGCTGCCATCCACTGACACTGACCAGAGCACTTGGCCTCCCCAGGAGACCACCATGATGGGATCGCTCTTCCTTTTGGACCCTTTGTGCTGTGTAAGTAATAACGAGGACATTTACTGAAAACTTCTGTTGTGCCTGAGCCTGTGTTCCCACAATGCACCATACAGCAACTTGAATCTCAGTGGGATATTCCCATATAAGTATATAACCTTTCTAACACTTATTTTATAAATTATGAACTAGGGATCTGTATTCAATTTTTATTGCCTTTTAATAAATTGCCACAAACTTGTAGCTTAAAACTATGCAAATTAATATTCTTACAGGTCTAGAGGCTATGAGTTTGAAATGGGTCTTAATTAAGACCTACTGGCTAAAATCAAGGTACAGCTGTGTTCCTACAGTAGCTCTAGTGGAGAATCTGCTTACGTACTTTTCCAGCTTCTCGAGGCTGCCTACTATGTTCCTTGGCTCTGGGCCCCTTCCATCTTCAAAGACAGCAATCAAGTCACTCCAACCTCTGCTTCCATCATAGCATCTCCTTCTCTGACTCTGATGCTCCTGCTTCCGCCTTTCACTTATAAGGACGCTTATGATTACTTTGGGCTCACCTGTGCAATCTAGGCTGCTATTCCCATCTCAAGATACTTAATTACCTGCTCAAAGTCCCTTTGGCCTACCACAGGATCTCATATTGCTCTTTACTGAAATGGTTCATCAGTTAGTCCAACATTATTTAATAAATGGTCAATGCATAATTTCTCCATGGATTTGAAATGCCTGCCTCCTCTTATAAGAAGTTCAAATTAGTCATATTGATTTCAGAACTTTCTTTTCTGTTCCTCTGAAAGAATAGAATAAACTTTCTAAGATGTACATCTGATCTCCATTGCCACAGATTACAGTCCAAACTCTTTCCCGTGATTCTTGAGACTTCCACTGCCTCCTTCTGACTCTCTTCTCAGTCTTGTTGCCTTTCGTGTCTGATGGATTCATTGTGTTTCAGCTCTGGTCAGGAGAGTGACCTGTCTAACCTGCACATGACACAACTGTGTAAAAGCACCACCTGCCAGAGGGACACCAAAATGAAAGAACATGATCTGTAAGATGTTCCACCACAGAATGCCATATTGCACACTGGGAAGAAAATGAGGTACATTTTGACGCTTCATAGTTTCAGCTTGACAAATAGTTATTGAGAACAATTGCAGCTGATACCAAGCCAGTTACTAGGGCCTTTGAGGGAATAGGCCACCGTCCCAGACTTTGAGACACTCCCAGTCTGGTGCAGAACATAGACATGCAAAATGAGAATTTTAGGGCAGAAAGATAGCTGTCATGACAGAGATGTGTTTTGGCTCCCCCGCTAGAGTCACATGCTTATTTATTTTGCTTGATGTTTCTGTTATGTTAGCATTCATAAAGAACCACTGTCTTACTTATTTTATCAAGTAGCAGGATCTGTTCAAATTGCAGCCTCCTTACCTGCATTGGCTGGCCTATAATGATATTATCTTACAATGGTCATCTGTAAAATTACTGTAAACACCCTGAGTTCACACTGACGGGCTGTCTGGTTTGTTTCCTCAACCACACAAGCTGCCAGCTGGCATAATGCCTAGCGGTAGGGTCGGTAGTGTTGCGATGGTTTTCCTAGTTCTCACACACACACCTCTGCCACTGTCAGGCTGTGTGTTCTTAAGAAAGTCACTTAACTGCTCTGAGCTTCTGTTTTTTCATTTGCAATATGGCAGGGTAAGAGCAGATGACCTCTGGCTTTAAATTTCTATTACACTGTGACCCCTATGGTTATAGCATCATCAAATGTGTGGCTCTGAGTTACATCAAGAGCTATAGCATTTCCTAATTTCTCCCTCAACTCATAAGGCACGTGATCTCAAATCTTACTTAACTCCTGAGAACATGGGCTCTGAAGATGGCAGGATAACCCCAGAAATGCATAATCACAGCGGGAAAGCAGTGGTGGGCCCAGTCGCTGGGATCTGACAGAGCTGGGATTGCAGAAAGTCAGGACTCTGGGAGCAGGCTGCCCAGCAGCACTGCCAGACAGCAGGTCACATAGGCCCAGGCCCAGGGGCCACCACCCCACCCCAGATTATTCTCCAGCAAGAATCAGCTGACTCCCCTGCATGGGAAATACATTCCAGAAGCTGAAGTCGGGTTTCAAGGTATAAAATTCACTTAGATAGAAGATGGGTCTTTGAAAATAGATCTGTAAAACCAGAGAGTAGCAAGTGTTTGCCTCTTTAGATTAAAACCTAATTTAAGGCAAGTCTCAGCAAGATGGCAGCTAAATAAGGAACTCCAAGAGTCAGCTTGTCCTACAGAACAGTTAGTAATCACCCAGAGCTATCTAAAGCACCTGTTTGGGTGCAGAGGCTATCAGAAAAGCATCCTGCAACATCCCTGAAACAATGGGAGTGGGAGACTGCCCATCTGTAGTGAACTTACATGAGTAGAGCACTCCACACCGCAAAGGTCAGTGTTCATCCTCCACTGGTGGCACAAATTGCCTCTGGAGATATTCCATGGCTGGAGTTGGAAGCTCCATTTCCCAAAAACGGGGAAGGAAGGGATGGTTGGTCGCTGACTTCAGCTACTGATTAGTAAACTCAGTGGTCTAAAGTATGATCCCAAGAAGTTTGAAACTGTCCAAGTTAGAAAGAAGCTGGTAACTACCATTTTAACTCTGCCCCTGGCATAAGCAGAAAAAGGGTGGACTGAAAATCATAGTGATGGAAGGGACTGGCTTCTTTCCACCCAGACTGGATTGTAGCCCTCACCTAGACTGCAGCCACACCTCCAGGAGGGTGGAAGCTGCAGGAACCTGCCCCAGCCTCTCCAGGTAACTGCAGGCACTTTTGGCCAGCACAGACTGAATAGTCAGATATCTGGGGCTCCATCCCTGTACCCAATAGGATAGGAGAGGAGCTGTTTCCTTGGCCTCTTTGAGCAACTGCAGGTGCTTTTGGCCCATACAAACTGGTTCATTAAGTGCCTTCTATTCCATCTCCACCCCATATGATAGGATGGGGTTGGTGTTTCCTTGGCCTCTCTGGGCAATGGCAGGCACTTTCGAACTGTTTGGTGCCTGTAGATCCATCGCCACCCCCTAAAGAGCAGAGGAAACGCTACTTCCTCAGCCTGTCACAGTAACTGCAGGCCCATTTGGCCCACACAGATTAGATTTTTGGGTGTTCTGAAGGGTCCGTCTCCACCCCTGGCAGGAGAGGAGGGGGCCAGTGCTACATTAGTCTACCTGAGCAAGTGCAATGATTTTGGATGCTCATGGCATATAATTCTGCCCACACCTGCAGGTCCATTCCTGCCCCAGGCAGTGGAGGAAGGGTGTGAAGATTCATCAGTCTATCTGGGCAACTACAAATAGTCTTGGCCTGCACAACCTGGATTATTACATATGGCTGCGGCTTTGTCTTTACCTGTGGCAGAGGAGAAAGGTGGGAGAAGCTTCATCAGTTCCTCTACAGCTTATAGTACTAACTACATTCTCAGCTCGTGCTACACAATAATTAAGGAAGAAAAGGCAAGAAAGTTCTAAACTAAAGGGAGAAACCGCACCCAGAATAAATACATCTAGTAAACCAGATGACAAGACACCAACAAAATTTACAATCCATACCAAGAAATAGGAAGATATGGCACAGTCAAAGAAACAAGATAAGCTTCCAGATGACATAAAGTAATTGAGACAACTTATCATAGATGTTCAAACAAATCTCCTTAATAAATTCAAGGAGAAGCCTAAAGATAGTAAGGCTATTAAGAAGACACTGGATACACACAAAAAAGAATTTGAAAGCATAAATAGAAAAACAGCAAATCTTCTGGGAATGAAAGTGACAATAAATGAAATTTTAAAATTCTTTTATTGTTTCAAATTTTTTAATTTTTAAAAATTTTATCAATTGTTTTTTAAATTATTATTTCATTTCTTATTAATTTTATTTGGTTATTTTGTTAGCTTCCTTTTTGGAGAGGTTTTGGATCACAGAAGGGTCACAATAGTGTCAGGGTAGATCACTGATGCAGGGTGTCAGTTTTGGGGGGATTCATGGGAAGGAAGTCACCTGGGGCATGCCTCTAAGGCATATGAATATGCTCAAGTATTTATGGGGCATTGTTTCAGTGGGCAGAGATACATACAGTAACAAAAAGTGGGTTGAATTCCCATCCTGGGGAGTTCTGCTACATTCTCTAATAGGACAGCAAGAATTCCTGAAGTGCAAGGGCAGTGCCTACTGAAGGACAGACCATTAAGCCAGGCCCTTGATATTGATGATTGTACATATGAACCTTTTCTTCTGAAATAGAAACTTAGGCTAGTATTATATACTGCCTAGGAGTTACCTCTTGAAAGTCTCCTTGTTGTTCAAATGTGTCCTCTCTCTAAGTCAAACTCAGCGTATAAACACACTACCTTCTCCCCACTATGGGACATGACTCCTGGGGATAAGCCTCCCTGGCACTGAGGGATTATTACCAAGTGCCAATTATAATTAATCTGGAAAAAAACCTTGGCGAAAAGGGGAAAATGGTAAATACAAATGAGTTTTTATGGCTAAGAGACTTCAAATGAGTTGGGAGGTCATTCCAGAGGTTATGCTTATTCATGCTTATTCCTGTCTCAGCAGGATCTCATTGACTGCCACAGCAAACAGTGCCTCAAATAGCTGGACTACTGAGCACTCTAGAGACATCCAGATAATATAAGCAGGACAGACAAGTTCAGGGATTCAGCAACATGTCAGTGGGCCTTACCTTGGAATTTGTGCGCCCCATTGTAACAGAGTTAGACTTGTTTACAGGTTCTCTATGCCTGGCTCTTTTTCCCCTTTTATTTGAACCTATAATTAGCACTATACTTGATAAATATATGTCCCAGAGACTTAACTCTTCTATCCATCCATGTGCCAGTTGAGCCCTGAATTTCAACAGAGTTGCAATACCTACTCTCCATTTCATTGGACTTACCCAGAACAACTAACAAGGAGATGATGATGGATAATACCCATCCCAAGGATCAGAGAGTGTCTGCAACTTCAAGCAAGATAGTTCCATCCATCTGACCCATGAGATCTAAGTTCCCTTTCAATAAGAAGCAGAGTGGGCATCAACATCCCCAAATCCTCAAGATTGGGGAATGAACGATGGACTAAAGTAGACTTATTATTATTCTGCTATAGACCTATTATTATTCTAGCAATGGAAGAACTCTTATCATTGATTTGGCCACCAGACGTTCTGAGGGATGGGAGAGGGAAGAATAGGTGTAATAGGGGGGCATTTCTGGGACATTGGAGTTGTCCTGCATGACATTGCAGTGATGTACAGGCCATTGTCTATTTTGTTATAACCTATGAAATTATACAGGACAGAGTGTAAATTATAATGTAAACTGCAATACATAGTTAGTAGCAATGCTTCAATAGTTCATCAATTGTAACAAATGTACCACACTAATGAGGGATGTTGTTAAAGCAGAAAACTGTGGAATGGGGAGGGAGTGGGGCATATGAGAATACCTTATATTTTTTTATGTAACATTTACATAATCTAAAGCTTCTTTTTTAAAAAATTAATCTAAAAAAGAGACATTCAAACACATCTGTTATGGGTGTCCCAGAAGGAGAAGGGAAAAGGAACAGAAGGAAGATTTAAAGAAATAATGGTAGAAAATTTCCCAACCCTATTGAAGGACATAGATATCCATGTCTAAGAAGCACAATGTATTCACATCCAAATTAAATCCAAATAGACCAACTCCAAGACACATACTAATCAGAATGTCAAATGCCAAAGACAAAGAGAGAATTCTGAGGGCAGCAAGAGAAAAGAAATGCATAACATATAAAGGATACCCAATAAGATTAAATGCTGATTTCTCATCAGAAACCATGGAGGCAAGAAGGCAGAGGTATGGTATATTTAACATACTGCAAGACAAAAATTGCCAGCCAAGAATCTTATATCTGACAAGATTGTCTTTCAAAAATGAGGATGTGTTTAGAATATTCACAGATAAACAGAAACTGAGAGTTTGTAACAGAGAGACCAGCTTTGCAGGAAATACTAAAGGGAATGCTAGAGCCTGAAGAGAAAATTCAGAAGAAAGAGGCTTGGAAGAGTGTCTAGAAATGAAGATTATATCAGTAAAAGTAATTAAAAGTATAAAAAGAGTGGCAAAAATAAAATAAGACAGAAAAACCGAACAGTCAAAATGGGTGAAATAAAAACTGCCTTTACAGTAATAACTTTGAATGTTAATGGAATAAACTCTCCAATCAAAAAGAGCAGACTGTTAGAATGGATAAGAAAATATGAGCCATCCATATGCTGTCTATGAGAGACTCACCTTAGACGAAAAGACTGAAAGAAAAAGACTGGAAAAAGATATCCTACCATGCAGTAATGGAAAAAAAAAAAAAAGCTGGAGTAGCTATCCTTAGATGAAATAGACTTTAAAAGCAAAACTGTTATTAGAGACAAGGAAAGATGCTATATATAAATAAAAGGGGCAATTCACCAGGAAGAAATAACAGCTATAAATGTATATGCACCTAATCAGTATACATGAGGCAAACACTGGCAAAACCAAGATACATGAGGGAAACACTGGCAAAATTGAGGGGAGAAAGAGATATTCTACAATAATAGTTGGAGATTTCAGTATTGGATAGAACATCTGGGCAGAGGATCAATAAAGAAACAGAGAGCTGGAATAATATGATAAATGGACTAAACCTAAGAGATATATACAGAACACCGCACCCCAAAAGAGCAATATATATATTCTTCTCAAGTGCTCATGGATCTTTCTCCAGGATAGACCATATGTTGGGTCATAAAGCAGATCTCAATACATTTCAATACAATTGAAATTATACAAAGCACTTTCTTGATCATATGGAATAAAGTTGGAAATCAACAAGAGGTGGAAAAAAGGGAAAATGCACAAATATATGAAGAACAAACAACACACTCTTAAATAATCCATGGGTCAAAGAAGAAACTTCTAGGTAAATCAATAAATATCTTGAAACAAATGGAAACATACCAGAACCTGGTATGAAAACGTACCAGAACCTATGGGATGCAGCAAAGGCAGTGCTGAAAGGGAAATTTATAGCCCTCAATGCTTACATTTTAAAAAGAAGAAAAAGTTAAAAATCAATGAGGTAACTATATAGCTGGAGGAACTAGGAAAAGAACAGCAAACTATTCCCAAAGCAAGCAGAAGAAATGAAATAACAAAGATCAGAACAGAAATAAATGAAACTGAGAACAAAAACAAAAACAACAAAAAAAAAAAACACATGAAACTTAGAATTGACAAAACCAAATGTTGGTTCTTCAAGATATTGGCAAAATTGATAAACCCTTAGCTAGACTCACAAAGCAAAAAAGAGAGAGATGTAAATAAATAAAATAATAAGAACAGGAACATTACTCCTGACTCCACAGAAATAAAAGATGGAGGGGATACTATGAATAACTAACTGTACACCAACTAGACAATGTAGACAAAATGGAAAAATTCCTGGTAAAATAAAAACAACCTACACTGACCCTACAAGAAATAGACACAAACAAACCAATCACAAGTAAAGAGATTGAAACAGTCATCAAAAAATTCCCCAAAATGAAAAGCCCAGGACCAGATAGTTTCACAGATGAGTTCTACCAAGGATTCAAAGAAGAAAAATCACATGATCCTATCAATTGATGCAGAAAAGGCATTTCACAAAATACAGTATCCTTTATTGATAAAATAAAAGATAGGAATTAAAGGAAACTTTTTCAACATAATAAAGGCCATGTATGTAAAACTCACAGTTAACCTTGTACTCAATGGTGAAAGACTGAAAGCTTTCCCGCTAAGATCAGGGACAAGACAAGGATGCCTACTGTCACCACTGTTGTTTAATATAGTGCTAGTGGTTCTAGGTAGAGCAACCAGGCAAGAAAAACAAACAAAAGGCATCCGAATCCAAAAGGAAGAAGTAAAACTTTTGCTATTTGCAGTTGATATGATCCTAACCTAGAAAGTCCTGAAAAATCTACAACAAAGCTGCTAGAGCTAATAAATAATTTCAGTAGAGTGTCAGGATACATACTAGTGATGTGCAATCTGAGGAGGAAGTTAGAAAAATAATTCCATTTATGATAGCTACTAAAAGAATCAAACATTTAGGATTAACCTTAACCAAGGATGTAAAGCATTTGTATTCCAGAAAACAACAGTGCATTACTAAAAGAAATTTTTAAGAGTGCTAAATAGACTCATAGACTGAAAGACTAATTAGGGCGGTGAGTTGGCCCAGTAGTTAGGGCATCCGTCTACCACATGGGAGGTCCACGGTTCAAACCCCGGGCCTCCCTGACCCAGGTGGAGCTGGCCCACGCGCAGTGCTGATGCATGCAAGAAGTGCCGTGCCACGCAGGGGTGTCCCCCACGTAGGGGAGCCCCACGTGCAAGGAGGGCATCCCAGCGCGAAAGAAAGTGCAGCCTGCCCAGGAATGGTGCCACACACACGGAGAGCTGACACAACAAGATGATGCAACAAAAAGAAACACAGATTCCCATGCAGCTGACAACAACAGAAGCGGACAAAGAAGACACAGCAAACAGACACAGAGAACAGACAACTGGGGTGGGGGGGGAGGGAAGGGGAGAGAAATAAATAAATAAATAAAAACAAAAGAAAAGAAAAGAAAAGAAAAAAGAAAGACTAATTATCATTAAGATGTCAATATTAGGGAAACGGACTTTGGCCCAGTGGTTAGGGCGTCCGTCTACCATATGGGAGGTCCGCGGTTCAAACCCCGGGCCTCCTCAACCCGTGTGGAGCTGGCCATGCGCAGTGCTGATGCACGCAAGGAGTGCCGTGCCACGCAAGGGTGTCCCCCGCGTGGGGGAGCCCCCACGCGCAAGGAGTGCACCCGTGAGGAAAGCTGCCCAGTGTGAAAAGAAAGAGCAGCCTGCCCAGGAATGGCGCCGCCCACACTTCCTGTGCCGCTGATGACAACAGAAGCAGACAAAGAAACAAAAGCAGACAAAGAAACAAGACGCAACAAATAGACACCAAGAACAGACAACCAGGGGAGGGGGGGAATTAAATAAATAAATAAATCTTTAAAAAAAAAAAAAAAAAAAGATGTCAATATTACCCAAATTGATAGACAGACTCAATGCAATCACAATAAAATTCCACCAACATTTTTCTAAAAAAATGGGAAACACAATTATCTAATTTATTTGGAAGGGTACAGGGCCCTGTATTCAGGCCAGAAACATCTTAAAAAGTAAGAGTGAAGCTGGAGGACTCTCACTTTTGTACTTTAAATCATATTACCTAGCTACAGTAGTAAAAAAACAGCATGGTACTGCCTAGAAATAGACATAGATCAATGGAACTGAGTTGATGGATCAGAAACAGATCCTTATATCTATGAGATATAGACATGAGAAGCCTGTCAAACCCACTCAACTGGGGCAAAACAGTCTATTCAATAAATGGTGCTGGGAAAACTGGATACCCATATCCAGAAGAAAGAAAGAGGACCCCTATCACACACCTTATACAAAAATTAACTCAAAATGGATAAAAGACTTAAATAAAAAACTAGAACCATAGTGCTCCTAGAAGAAAATGTAGGAAAAAATCTAGACCTTGTGGTGGGTGGTGCATTCTTAAACCTTATACTGAAAGCACAAGCAATGAAAGAAAACATGGATAAATGGGACCTCCTCAAACTGAAACACTTTTACAATTCAAAGGACTTCCTCAAGAAGGTGAAAAGGCAGCCCACTCAATGGGAGTGCCATATATCCAATAAGAGTTTGATTTCCATTCTATATAAAGAAATCATATAAGTCAACAATAAAAAGCAAGCAATTCAATTTTTAAAATGGGCAAAAGACTTAAAAAGACATTTCTCCAAAGAGGAAATACAAATGGCCAAAAAGCACATGAAAAAAAGGGAAATACAAATCACAACAACAATGAGATATCATCTCCCACTACATAGAATGACCATTATTTAAAAAAAAAAAAAACACAGAAAACAATAAGTGCTGGAGAGGATGTGGAGAAATAAGAACACTTCTTCACTGTTGGTGGGATTGTAAAATAGTATAACTTCTGTGGAAGACAATTTGGTGATTCCTCAGGAAGCTAAATATAGAACTGCCATATGATCCAGCAATTCCTTTACTAGGAATATATCCAGAAGAACTGAAAACTGTGATATCAACATACATCTGCACACCAATGTTCATAGTGGTATTATTCACAATTGCTGGAAGAAGGAAACAACTCAAGTGTCCATCAATCAATGAATGGATAAACAAAATGTAGTATATACATATGATGGACTACTATGCTGCAGTAAGAAGAAATGAAATTGGGGCACATATGATAACCTGGATGAATCTTGAAGACATTGTGCTAAGTGAAATAAGCCAGACAGAAAAGGGCAAATATTGCATGGTTTCACTAATATGGACTAAATATGAAGAACAAACACACGGAGTTAAAACCTGGAGTATAGGTTATTAGGAGATAAGAGGACAGCTGTGAAGAAGTTCTGATGCTTAATGTGTGTATAAGTTTTAATGAACTTGACTATGAGGGTGTGGAAATGGATAGAGTTGATGGTAACACATTATAGTGAGTAGCAGCTCATTTGTAAATCAGATTGTGGCTGAAAAGGTAGTCTAGAGATATATATTAGTCAGCCAAAGGGATGCTGATGCAAAATACCAGAAACCTGTTGGCTTTTATAAAGAGTATTTATTTGCGGTAGAAAATTACAGTTACCAGGCCATAAAGTATAAGTTACTTCCCTCACCAAAGTCTATTCCAATGTGTTGGAGCAAGATGGCTGCTAACATCTGCAAGGGTTCAGACTTCCTCTTCTGTTGGAAACTGAGGCATAGTGGCCTCTCAAGGAGAGATGTGCTGTCTCCATGGCTACGCTTGCAACCTAAGGAATGTGGTAATTAAGAGTTCCCCGCAAATGGGATGAAGCTGTTAAAGCTGAAAGAAAAGATGAGCACACACCTTTTTGTAGTGAATAGAACACTTAGACTTTGTACCTTGAGATAAGATTTTTTAAAAATTCCTTAGACTGTGGGTAATGCTGATAGTTAATACATGTTGCTGCTTAATGACACATATGCTATGTGTTTATGCTTATTGGCACGTAGACTACATATACCTGCTTCTTGTCACGTACACTGGGGTATACAGAGAGCTCCTTATAAACAATAAAGTTGTCTGAGGAGTTATTACTCGCAGACCCCCTGATCCCAGCTCTCTCGTTCTTTTTCTCTCGCTCTTTCTTTCTCTTTGTTTCCTTCTCCCTTCTCTCTTTATTTCATTCCCGATACCCTTCGAGTCCAAATCTCCAACACTCTTCCCCTTAAGGTTCCATGGTACCAGCTTCTTCCAATATCAGCTGTAGGCTGGGATAAGTCTCATCTCTCTCCAGGGGTTCATTTCTCTCCAGGCTCATCTCTCCTCCTGGGTTCTCTGCCATGTCTAACGGAGCCTTCTCTCTTTCCTCACATAGTTGCTTCTCTGTGTATTTACTTCCCAGGTCTCTAGCATTAAAATTTCAACTAACTCCTCTGCCATTTAGTTTTCTCTGTGAGTCCCTGCCCACCAAGGGGGCAGTTTTGTGTCCACTGACATGACCCAATCAAAGCCCTAATCACAACTTGATCATGTAAAAGTGAAACTTCTTGAATCTAATACCATCTAATATGCCCAGAGGAACAGACCAGTTTACTAACATAATCCAATATCTAATTTTGGAATTCATCAACAATGCCAAACTGCTACATGATGTAAATGTAAATTTTTAAAAAAGATTTATTTATTTATTTCTCTCCCCTCCACCCCCCCCACCCCACCCCAGTTGTCTGTTCTCTATGTCTATTTGCTGTGTGTTCTTCTTTGTCCACTTCTGTTGTTGTCAGTGGCACGGGAATCTGTGTTTCTTTTTGTTGCGTCATCTTGTTGTGTCAGCTCTCCATGTGTGTGACACCATTCTTGGGCAGGCTGCACTTTCTTTTGCACTGGGTGGCTCTCCTTATGGGGTGCACTCCTTGCACGTGGGGCTCCCCTACATGGCAGCCACCCCTGCATGGCACAGTACTCCTTGCGCGCATCAGCACTGCGCATGGGCCAGCTCCACATGGGTCAAGGAGGACCGGGGTTTGAACCTCAGACCTCCCATGTGGTAGACGGGCGCCCTAACCACTGGGCCAAGTCCACTTCCCTGTAAATGTCAATTGAAAGAAAGCTAGAGAATAATCTAGGGACTGAACAACATGGTGAATCCAGAATTGGATGAGAACTGTGGTTAATAGTACAAATGCAAGGATGTACTTCTGTGAACTAGAATGGATGTACATCATTATTGCAGGGTAGTGGGAATGTGGAGGAGCCTGGGAAAAATACAATTAATGTAACCTCTGGACTATAGTTAATAGCAATACTGTAATTTTCTTGCATCAAGGCCAAAGACATGCTGTGTTAATAATAAGGGGAGTATGGAAAAAAATATGGCAAATGTACACTATGGACCATAGTTAGTAGTAATAACCTGATGATATTGTCTCATAATCCATAACAAATGTTCTGCAACTCTGTGGTGTGTTGGTGAAGGAATGTTGTATGGGAATTCTACACACACATATGATTGTTTTATAAGTTCACAACATCTGTAATAAAAATACATTTTTTAAAAAGTGAAAAAAAAAAACATAATTTAATATAGTGTCTTCATACTGTGGAGCCATAGCAGGAATGAGGTGACTCTTTATCTATTGAAATGGAATGATCTCCAAGAACTACTGTGGTGGTTTGAAGTTGTATGTACCCCCAGAAAAACACGTTCTTTAATCCATTCCTGTGGGTTTGAACCCATTGTAAGCTGGCCACTTTAATGAGGTTACGTTGTTGTAGAATTTGAGAGAAGTTGAATTATTTGCGTATAGAGAGGCCAGGACTCAGGAATGATTTTGAGAAGGAAAAATGGTTTATTGACGGCTGGAGGCACTCGGGAGCTTCCTGTTTCAATCCCGAGCCCCGAACAAGATTTTCAAGTTCCTTTTATACAGAGAGGAAAGGCCAAATGGTTCTTTTGTTTCAGTTCTCAATAGGCTTAAATTAGCAGATATATCTTCCACATCTTAGGTAAGCTTTTAGCATGGACTTCATATATTCTAGATAAGCTTTTAGCATATTTTGTTTGCATTTCCCCTGAATATTTAAAGTTTATAGACGTTGCATTGTTAAACTGTTTCCTGGGACTGGAGTCGTTGCCATTGTCCCTAAGGGCAGGACTGCAGCCTCTTACCGTCTCACACCCACAAGTCAGACAGCTTAGGTTATCTCTGAAGAGACAAAGAGCCTCCCACCCATAGCCCACATCAACGTCAGTTAAAGTGTGGCCCAGCCCAATTAGGATGGGTCTTAATTCTATTACTGGAGTCTTTTATAAGTGGAATGAAATTCAGCCAGAGTGGGAGAAAGCCACAGAGGAAGCAGCCAGAAGCAGAACATCAATGGAACCTGGAAGAGAAGGGAGAGACCAGTAGACATCACCATGTGCCTTGCGCTGTGAGGAGCTAAGGACCAACAATCGCTGGCAGCCAACTGCAGAACATCCTGTCTTTGGGGGAGAAAGCATCACCTTGATGATGCCTTGATTTGGACTTTCTTTTAACCTCAAAACTACATAAGCAAATAATTGCCCATTACATCATATTTGATTGTATAGCCAAAGAAAATGAAAACAAATACTTAGTGGAAAAAAGAGGAGGAACAGGATGACGTGTATTGCACGCACTAATTTACATAAAAAGAGGAAAAAGAATGTGTAGCATACTATTTGTATATACAGGGTTGTCTGTGAAAAAGTACAAAAGGCCTGAGTAATGAGCTGCATGGCCAAAGAACAAGGGTAAAGAGGGGGATATTTCACTGCATTCTATTCTTCTTCTTTTTTAGTTACAAGGAGCCAGGGATTAAACTGTGGGAAGCCAGCACTCAACCACTGAGCTCCCCTGAATTGGTTTGATTGCTTGTTGTTTTTTTTAGGAGGCACTGGGGACCAAACTTGGGACCTCCCATGTGGGAAGCAGGTGCTCAACTGCTTGAGCCATATCCATTCCCCTGCATTCCTTTTTTGTATATTTTGGATTTTGAGTCCCATAAAATGTTGCCTATTAAAAAATGAATAACATAAAAAGGCCAAGACCTATAATATTAACAAAAACAATGAAGCAGATGACCTGCATTTGAAACCAGTTACTAGTTCTGTGGTCTCGAACAAGTCACTTAACCTTTCTGGGCCTCTGTTAGACTCTGAGCAAAACAGCATCTATTATTGTACAAATTAAACCAAGGACCCACAAACAGTCCACAGTGCCTGGTGGCTGATATATCTTATCACCTCTGGGATAGCCGGGCGGAGATAGGGCCGAGAGCCACACTGCCCCCCGCCAGGTGTTCCCCCGCCCGGTCTTCCCCCAGGAGCTGCAGACCTGGGGTAGAGGGCAAAGGGGAAGGGCGCAGGGCCTTCCGGGGCGGTAAAGCGTCCCTGGTACTCAGTCCCCCCCTTTGAGAAGCAAAGTACAAAGCTACAGGCGTTTTTGTGACTGGCCAGGAAGTCTGAAGAGTTCCTCTCACTCTGGGGATTTCTTAGTCCCCGCCTTATCTTGGCCTCCGTTCCTTTTGGCCATTAACAGGATAAACACGGGATTTATTCAGCTCCGGGCGCCGGCCCAGGCCGAGTCTGAGTCTGGAAGGCGCTCCCGCCTCACGGCTCTCACTGAGACGCCAGAAGGGCGCCTTAGGCCCCTCGCACACCCTTCCATTTCTCATTAATTGCGCGGTTCTGGGCGGGGCCCTGGCTGTGGTCACGTGATTGGCGCCGCCAAAGCAGGCTCTGGTCACGTGGTGAACCGTCGCCTCAGCTTCGTCAGTCCAAGCTCTTCGTTTTCAGGGATGAAAATGGGTCGGCAATGAAATCGTGGTTCACGAAGTAGGGAAATGACATTCCCCCCGTTTTTATTCTGCGTAAAACCGAGGCACCAAAATGCGGAGTTACACGCGCAGGGCTTTCGAGCAAAGCCGAGAGGCCGGGCTGCCCTTCAGCCCTCGCCCCGCCGCACGGCACCCTGCGGGCTCGGGAGCTCAGGGCACCCCCCGCCCTTTCCCTTACTTCCTGAGCCCTCACTTTAAAATACCAAACCCTATAAAGGAAGTATTTTGAAAGAGAAGATTACTTGGCTTTTCATTTGGTCTTTGTAGACCTTTCCTCTCCAACAATTGTTCACGTGAGCTGGCCCACAATCTTTTTTTTATCAGTTAAAAAAAGCAGAAAAAAATGAAAAAAATCAGTCCCCTAATTTAATTGTTCCTTCTCTGTAGGCATCACGGACTCTTTAGTGTGTTGAAGAGAGCCAGGTTTAGAAGAAATATTACTTCAGTTCTCAGGATGGAAAAATATCTAGCCAGGAGGCTCAGACTCTGGAAAATTGCTAATAAATTGTTACTGCCTGCTATTAAAAGGATCGATAAGATAAGGCCAGAAATGACTGATGGGGGGAGTTGTGCTCAGAATGCCAATGGGGGAAGTGGCTCCTGTCAGCTCAGGGCAGTCTCTGGCTGGGGCCAGGCATGTCCTTTCGCCTCCTTCAGCAGAAACTTGGCAGCTTCTTTCACCACCTAAAGACCAGTCCTTCCTGATGGTGATTATAAATAATTAAGTCAGATGGCATGTTCAGGGCTCAGGGAAATGGTCCTATTTATGTCTGCAGCATTGATGCTGCCCAGCACACCTCTTCTGTGTTTCTATTTGTGATGTTGTATGGGCTGCCCCAAGGCAGTAAGGAGCCCAGACATGCAGCTAACTGGAGACAGCTGCAGCCCCCCAGCTCTAGCATCTTGCTCCTTAGGACCTTCCCTTCCCTTCTGGAGGCAGCACGGCCCCACAGCCCGATGGACACTCGACAGACCAGGCTTTTCTGTGGATCCCACATCTCCAGGTGGAGAACTTCCAAGATGCAAATGTGAGGAACCATGCATCCAACAGCCTGACCTTTCAGTCACACACACTTCTGTCTTCTTTTTTTCTGGGTGTAAATTGCACCAATAGAGAGGCCTGTGGTGGGATTCCAAAGTGCCCCCAGTGGCTTGTTGGCTGGATGTTCTGCACCCCCCCCCAATTCTTCCCTAGGATTTCCAACCCTTGGATCATCCATACGGCCCTGAGCAGATGACATCTTCTGCCCAGCCATCCCCCAGGCATGTAGAGGGACCCGTGTTCACCTGTTTAAGGAATCAGCTGCCCCTGGCAAGGAGCATGATGGAAGGCGAGCGGGCTGCAGCATGGGGGACCAGGACTGCAGAGGGGGGGTGGGAATCTGGACTTTTCCTGAGGATGGGCCATCTTTGAACAAAATGCTGCAACAGACAAGTTGGTTTTGGTGCCCTTGCCACCTCCTCTCCACCTTCTTCCCCAAATGCTCTTCTACCGCTTCTACCGCTTCTGCTCTAGAGAGTTCTGGACTTTGTTGCTGTCTTTTTCAAGTGGTGCCTGAACTCAGGCAAATTCCTTCCCTTTTCCCCAGCCCCCAAACAAATCCAGCCTCCTTTCACCTGGCCAGCCGCCATGCTCAGCGAGCAGCTTGGGGTCATGGCTTAGGGAGACTGATTTAGCCACTGGCTGCTGGGCACTAAGCGTGTGCAGCGCCCTCTGCTGAAGGGTTCCAGGCATTATCACTAGTTCTCATGGCGGTTAAAGAAGGCATCGCCTCCCAAGGCTGCAGTGAGCACCCTGAGTTAGCAGTTATCCTTTGCACCAGGCCACGCAGCACCTGAGATCAGGTGTCCAGATCTGGCCCTGAAGCCTGAGCTCTGTCCAAGACGCCCCCTTCTCCTGGGGGCAGCCTCCCTAACAAAGAGGCCTCAGGAAGGTGGCTCCCCAACAAGGCCAGTCAAGGCTCCCTGGCAGGTCGGCATGGAAATGACGGGGGCCCCAGACCACCCGTCATGGCTGCAGCTGGGCTGTGGGCCGAGACTGGCAGGCCAGGACAGCAGGAAAGCCAGGACCTAGAGAGCTTGTGCCTTGGAAGTGACAGGTACTAAGGACAAACTCGGGGGACTTCTCTAACCAGCCTGGGGCTGCCTTTTCTGCCAGGAACAGTGCCGGTGTACCCTTGAGCTAGGGGTGTTCAGATGTAAACAGACTCTCCTCAGGCGATGTTAAGGGGATCTGAGCAGAAAGAGCCACAGGCATCAGGGCCTGGGCCTGTGAGATGGGGAGTCCCCACTGGAGTTTGGGGCTGCAAGTTGCAGAGGTGGAGGTCTGCCCCCTCTGTGGCCTGCGGCCAGGCCTCGGGAGCCCCTGGGGCTGGCTGGTCCTCACCCGGTTTCCCGGAAGCCGAGTGTGGCCTGCACCCCTGAGTGCGCGCACACTTTCAGTGGCCCTTCTCCTCTGTGCGGCAGCCACTAACCTCTGCAACTGGCAATTTGCCACAAAGCAAACTCGAAGGAACACAGAGTCGGCTGGTGTTCTCCCGCCTGGGGATGGGATGTGGTGGGCACCGAGGGTTTTTCCGCACATGCCCAGCAGCGAGGCCACAGAGGCAGTAAGCAGAGCTTAGGCTTTGGTTTGATCCTGGAGTCCCCCTGGCTAGTGGGCACAGGTTTGTGAGCTGGGGGTCCCACGGGGGTCGCATTGGTGGCATTTTAGGGGGAGACCTTGCCATCCCCACTTGGCCTGAAGGTGGCAGCTCGTCCTGCATCTGGAGAGGTCTGGGAATTTCCCTCTCCAAAGCCCTTTAAAGTAGGTCAACTTCCTTCCCTGCTGCCGGGAGCGCCTCCAACCTTTGGAGGTTATGAAACAGCCTCCTTTCTGTTTTCCAAAGATTGACTGTGGAATCGTGCCCGCTTCTCACCATCTCAAGCTCTGATAGCACAGACCAATGCTTGGCAAAGGAGCCAGCCCCTGAGGGGCCTCGGCGGGTACTGGGATGGATGTGAATCCCCATAATGCCATTTGCTAGTCGTGTGACCGTGGCCACGGGACCCAGCCCCTCTGAGGATGAGACTCAGAACTCCTGTGATTTCCTCCCAGCCTTCCTATCCTCCTGCCTCCCTGACAGACAAGTCACTCCCCAGGTGTCACCAGGAGGGTTAGAAGGACAAGGAGGGAGCTGTAAAGGGATGGTCACATCACTGGGCCAAATGAATCCAATGTGCGAGGGCCAAGTGGTGGCATCAGTGGACCCAGCCCCAATGACCATCCTGCCTGCACACAGCGCTGCTGAGATGCAGGGCGCACCCTGCTGGGCTGCTGGGGCAGCAGCTCCAAGGTGAGCCTCCAGGCAAGGCCCCGGGCCACGGGGCGTATTGCACTAGCCATCACAGCCAACCGCACGACGCCGGCTGTGCGCCAGGCATCATTCCAGGCGATTTATATCGATTAGCTTGCTTAATGCTAATGATGGCCCTGTGAAATCAGTACTGTTGTTTCCGTACTTTACAGATGATAAAACTAAAGCACACAGAGGTTAAAGAACTTGCCAAGGTCACGCAGCAGGTAAATGGAAGATCAAACCTAAGGCAATCTGGCTCAGCTCTAAAGTGGTTTGAAAGGCTACCCTGAGGTGCCTCTCAAAGATACAGTCAGCACCGTTGCCAGCAGAGGCCAGAAGCAGAACTGTGGAGTAGCAGGGCGCTGGGATTCAGTCTGTTCTCGTACAGAGCACAGGGCTGTGTCTCTCGGCCACTGGTGTAGATGGCTGCTCTGGGTTCCAGGGGGCAGGCAGCAGAGCTGCAGGGCAGCCCCCTCTGGGGCCAGGAGGAATGAAGCCATGGGGAGCCCCTCCCCAGGGTGTTGGGTCCCTGCCTGAGCCCCATCCATCCACATCTGGCCCAGCAGTTCTGCTCTCAACCCTGCACGGATTCAGCACAGGCTCAGACCAAACAGCAAACCCTGGGGAGAACAGCTGCCTACTGCCGAGGTGGGAGCTACATGAACATTAGGATGGAAATGAAGGCGGAGGAGAGACAGCTTGGAACATACTTTGCGGACTGCTTTTTGTCATTCTGTAGACTGCCTTTCAAAGAGAAAATTAAACAGGAAACAAGGCGAATGTGCACAGGAGGGGGAAGGCAGCTTTCCCCAGGGGCCTGATGCCCGGGGCTGGGCCTGCCTCCCGGGCCCCTGAGTTTCCCGAAAGCCTGGCCTCCTGGTCTAATGACCCGGCCACCTTCCAGATACTCGGTGGGCCTGAGGGGCGGCTGAGGGCTCGCTGCTGTGGAAGGACCCTTGTGCACGAGGAGGGCTCAGGGTGGGGGTGGAGGAGGGCGGCCTCACAGCATCGGCTGAAACTGTTAGGAAGCCCTAATAGCTGCTCAGGGCACCCACGCTCCAACCGGGGCTTTTAGGAACCTTCAGGATTCCTGGGGAGCCTGCGGGGCTGCAGCATCCAGGCGTCTTCCCCCGCGGGGGAGCAGCAGCCCTTAGCGCCAATCGCTGTCCTCAGCCGCCAGTCTCTTTCCTCCCCAACCTCATTTTAGCTCCCAGCGTCTTGCAGCCTAATTATTCCAGGGATGGGGTGGGGTTGGGGTGCATGCGGAGGTTGGACTTTCATAATTATGTTAAGAGCTTTTGACAGGGCCAACCTTTCTGTCTTCTATTTCTGTCTTGTTGAAATTCAACTGTGCCACGTTAATGGCTGAAATAAATGTGAGGGAAAGGATCCATCAACCCTTTCTGGAAACAGGGGAGACAGCCAAGAGTATTGAGTGCCCTGCACTCACGTCCACATGGAGATTTACAGTTTGTTCCCTTCACTAATAGGAAGACTGCCCCAACTTGGGAAGAAAAATATCTCATGTTGTCTCACTTAGAGCTAAATTTATTGCACTCGGTTTTATCCTAATATCAAATCATTAGGCTGAAGGGGGCCCCAAGGGCACCTCGGGTCTACCCCCCCCCCATTCCTTTCTCATTGACTGGCTCTCTCTTTGCTCCCTGCTCTTGTCTTGCCCTGGCCCACGGCAGTTTGCCTTGTTTGGTATTAAAAGGTTAGCACTGGCGAAGTCCAGGCCCCGGCCAGGGCCTTCGGTCAACCTGGTGGCCAAGTCCTGCCTGTGCTCCTTCTCCAGCCGCCTGCTCCTGTGGCCTCAACGGGCCTTAGCAGTGTTGGTGCAAAGAAGCAGACACAGCAGGAGTCTTGCAGAGAGCAGAAGAGTTGGAGGCCAAGATGACCTTGGCAGTGCGATATAAGGTCAAGAAATGCACCATGAACAAAGAGCCGCTGGCTCTGGTCAAAAAGCCTAATAGCAACTGTTATGTACCACGTGCCAGGCACTGAGCTGATCACGTGGCATGACTTAGCCAATTTAATCCTCTTGCTAGTGCTATGAATTAGGTATTATTATTATTCCTGTATCATAGATGAAGAAACAAAAGCTCCCTTTCTCAAGCCCTGGTGTGGTCATGTGACTCAGTTCTGGCCAAAGAGATGTCAGCAGAAGTCCATGAGGAGCTTCCAGGAAGGTTGTCACTTTTCCTGATCTAGTATCTGGCACATGTATTGACAACGCTTCTCCCCTCCTTATTCTTGTCTTTTTTGGGGCCACGTGCCTGGAGCAGCCCCAGCCATCTGGCAGCCTTGAAAGAATGGCCAGAACAGCGGCCCCTGACACTGACGAGCTGCTGGCCCCACACCATCAGCTGCCCAGCTGGAAACATATTGGTGTGTGCCACAAATCATATCCTCTCTCTGAAACCTCTGCAAGTCTGGTTTTGTGTCACTTACAGCCAAGTGTACTCTTGTGATGCCCTGGCCGTTTTGCATCGATATTTAGTAAGCACCAAGATAGGAATCCACTTACCAGGAATGAAGCTCTTAGACATGATGATGAAACTCTTGGGATGATTAGACTCATGTGAAGATGCTGTTTCATCCCTCAGCCTGAAACATTTGCAGGGCAGATTGGTGGCAGGTAAAGAACAGAAGCTAAAACTGATGCACTTTCAGGGAGCAAATATATCAAGTGCTGCAGTCCACTCTGACCCTTCTAAGGCCCACCCAATCCTGATGCAAACGGGGAACAGAGAGCAGTTGAGAAAGTCTCAAAGTTGGAGACCCCAAAAGGAATTGCCAAGAGAATGCCAAGAAGAGTGGGGATAGAGACAATTCTGCCTGACAGCCTCCTTGCTCCTCTACTCTCTTTTGACACCATTCACGATATGATCAGCAATTTAATGCAGGGGCTGAGACTGTGACCCTCAGATCATCTGGGTTCAAAGCTCAGTTATAAATAAAACTCCAGTTATGAACTTACTGTGCATAAACATTGATGTAAGATGGCCAGCATCACAAGGGATGCTCCTGCTTCATGCTGACCTATACGGTGCATCAGTCAACAGTACGCTTTGACAGAGGTTTCAGAGAGAGGATATGATTTGTGGCACACACCAATACGTTTCCAGCTGGGCAGCTGATGGTGTGGGCCAGCGGCTCATCAAAGTCAGGGGCCGCTGTTTGGGCTGCAAGGTGGGTGGGGCTGCTCCAGGCACATGGCCCCATAAAAGACAAGAAGAAAGAGGGGAGAGGTGGTGTCAACACATGTGCCAGATACTAGATCAGGAAAAGTGACAACCTTCCTGGAAGCTCCTCATGGACTTCTGCTGACATCTCATTGGCTGGAACTGTCACATGACCACACCAGGGCCTGGAGGAGGGAGCAGAGCAGGCGGCCTTTAGAATGGAGGGGCCAAGGAGAAGGGCGTGGGGCTTTCCACTGGGTCAGTCACAAGTACTGTGTGCGAGAGGAGCCATTCTCAAAAGCTGTCCAATCAGAACTCCAGGTTCTGCCACTTCCCAGCTCTGTGACCTTGGTTGAGTCATTAACTTCTGAAGCCTCAGCTTCGTATTTGTAAAATGGAAGCACTAGCACTTACTCCGCAAGGTCGTTCTGAGAGTTAAACAGTCTATCTAATAAATGTGAAAGCACCTTCCCCGTGCCCAGCACATGCTGTAACAGCTGGGACTGAACCAAATGAACAGATGGCAGAGCTCAGAACCAAGCAGGTCGTCCCCACACTCCTTGCCCTTTTCCTTCTTGCCTTCGAGTTCTCCTTCCTCGAATGGGACAGCCCAGGCTTGATGCCTCCTGAGATCAAGCCGGGGAAGCACTTAATGGGGTACACTAGATCACAGTGGTTCAGAGCAAGGCTCTTGCCGTCCGACAGGCCTGGGTTAGAATCAGGGGTGGAAGCCATGGCGCTGTAAGTCAAGTCCCTAGAGCCCTCACTCCTTAGATGGGGTTATCATGGGTACTGATATCTTGGGTTGTCATGAAAACATGAAAATCAAGGCAATCGTGTTCGTAAAGCACAGGGGCAGGCACATAGCAAGAGTTTGACAAGGGGAGCTGTTCCTAGTAGAACTGTGCCTTCCCCCAGCGCAGGGCTATCCTTGGGTACTCATCACTTGCAGTCATAGCCTTGCTGAGCTGGGATGAAGTTTAACAGAAAGAGTCAGCTTTCGTGCCACACAGGCCTGGGTTCAAATCCCAGCTCTGCCCATTGGGTTACTCTTTACCTTTGAGCCTGAATCAATTTACCTGTACAGTGAGGCTAGAGCCTGGGAGGACAGGAGGGCGCCCTGGAAAGGACCAGAGCTGGGCGCGGAGGGCGTGCACAATGTGTGGCAGCTGCTCTGACTGCAAGAAACTTCACCAGGGCTGCCCGGCTCTGGCGGGCACGGCTTGGGACACAGAGGCGCTTGGTGTCTCTTCTGAAAGAGAACATAGTGATTTCTTTGGAATTCTTTCACAGTGGCACCTGCTTGATGAAACTGGACATCACAGCCCTGGGGCCCAGCCATGGTGGTGGGTCAGTTAGGCAGAGAGGCCAGGGTGCGGGCACCCCTCCGGCCCTGCCCTCAGGGCCCTTGCTGGGTGGGAAGCCAGTGTGACGTTGCCAGCGGTCACCGGGAGCTAGCAGTTCCTTTTACTAATCTTTCTTAAATGATCCTGACTCCCCTTGGAGAGTCAAGGGAGGCCAGTAAACAAGATACGGTAAGATTTTGGTGTCAATCTCCTTCCCCACACAGAGAAGCCTGGTTCCGGGTCCGATAAATTTTGCTGTTGTTTCACAGTGATTTAAGGACGAAAACAACGGGGAAGACAGATCTTTGCTCCACGGAGACAGAAATAGCAGTTCCATTGCTGGGGCTCTGTGAAATGATTTCTGCAGGGAGCCCTCAGGTTCACTCTGCGTGCTGCCAGGACGGGGTAGCCAAGGACCAGGGAGGGACTAATCCCGGGAAGAAGATGCAGATTTTATTTGCAGAACGCAATAAAGGTTAAAGCTGATGCTATTTTATGCCACCTCCTAGAAGCTTTTTTTTTTTTTTTAACTCAACAGTAGTTAAAATAGACATCACTCAGTTTGTATGGTCCTCAGACAAACTATGAATAGCTAACACAGATCTTTCATATAACGTTTATTTTTCCATCCAACACTCACCGTAGTTGGTTGGTAGTCTGAAAATTAGAGAAATGAAACTGCGGGGAAAAGAGCTATTATACAATTTTCCTAAAGTCACAAATAGGAAGTTACAGAAAGGGCTCAAACCCATGTCCTCAGACTCAGTTCTTTTTACTATGCCGCTAGCCAGTTTTACTCCCTTGCCTGGGCTGTCACACCACAGTCTGTTCCTCAGCCATTCCTCATTAGGGGGCAGCAGAGCCTCGTGGCTCACAGCACAGGGTCGGGACTCAGACCTGTGGCCTGGGCACAGCACAGTCTGTTTTTCTCCCATATAAATGGGAATAATACCTACCTCACAACATTTTTGCCAGGCACAAAATAGATGCTCAGTAAACGGTGTTGTTTATTATTGTCATTAATAGCAATGTTCTCTCCACAAATCTTACTTAATGGTCCAGCTCCAACAGCAGGAAGCTCTTTATTGCACTTTATTCATGTATTTATCTAAATTGATCTATTTATTTAAACTCAAGATGATGTTTTAATTTTTTTTTTTGGTTATTCAAGCAAATACCATGCAGTGGGTTGGCTTAAACAAAGTCTCATGGTTTTGAGGCTAGGAGAAGTCCAAATCAGGGCCGCATCAAGGCAGTGCCTTCCTTCCAAAGACCGGCGTTTGGGCTGGGGGGCTGGTTGTTAGCAATCCTTGGTTTTGGCTCCTCTGTCACGTGGAAGTGCACATGAGGCCTCTCTTAGGCTCTCTTCTGGGTTCTGTTGACTTTCAGCTTCCGGCTGCTCCCTCTGTGGCTTCTGTCTGTCTGTCTGAATTTCCTTCTGCGCATACAGGACTCCAGGTATAGGATTAAGACCATTCCCGCCGAGTTGGGCCACACCTTAATTGAAGTCACCTTCTCAGAAGGCTCTATTTACAAGGGGTTCATACCCCCCGGAATGGACTATGTTCAAGAGCATGTTTTTCTGGGGTACATAGTCCCAAACCACCAGAGATGGTTACTTAATCTGAAGGCAAGTTCAGGGTCTCCCATAACTCTCTGCAATACCCAACCCCTCATGTCCACAACATCCACCGTGTACTCCATGTACACCATGTACTCGTTTATCAATTGGACTTAAGGTAGATGAAAAAAATGGGAGGGTGAAAGTACTGATTAATGTGTATCAATGTAGTCAACAAAAACAAATATCCATGAGAAAACCTATAAAAACTAGGTGAATTCATTCTAACAACTTTTGGATAGAGAAAAAAGAAGGGTTAGGAAGTTGTGTGAGCTTGGATAGTTAAATAACCTCTCTGAGCTTCAGTTTCCTCATTGGTAAAATAGTGATACCTCATAAGGTTGAAATGAGAATTAGGGGACTTAATACAAGGCATGCAGACTTACAACAGTGCCCAGCACATGGGAAGTTCTCCGTAAATGGCATCTATTAATAATCGTTATTAGGAATGTATTCCAAGGTGATCTCAGAGATCTGTCTGCTTATGTGATCCCAGTCACTGAGACACGTCCTGACCACTGTCAGAGGTCAGCGGGGAGTATGCTCTCTGGGCACAAGAGGTGGGCATTGCGCACACTGTGGAATCTCAGAGCTTGGCCAAGCATGAGCCTGTACTGGAGGTCAGGTGGCCTCATGCTCAGGCTGATATTCATTAGCCACCTTAGGAGGATTTTTAAATTTTAGCAACAGAGGAAGAGTTCTCAAGATACGAGTCACATGAAACTGTGTCTGAGTATGTGTGTTGTGCTTAAATGAAGCAGCTTATGACGTGGGTATCAATTTCTGTAATCTCTTCTAAATTTAAGCATGCAAAATGTCAAGTTATCTCATTATTTTGCTTGGGTAAAGAAAAAAACATTTAGATTTATGGCTGGATGTTATAACAACTGCTGCTTCCTTTCAAATCCTGGCAGGCCCCTCAAAAGCAGGAATTGATCAATAAGTCACTTCCTGAGCCAAAGGTCAGTGTTTTGACCCTGGAATGAACATCAACAAGAAGAGCCAAATCTTCTCTCTTGCTGCCTTTGGGGGTGTATGTTGGGGTGGGGCTATGTCTTTAGGCCCCAGCTGCTCCTGGCCCCACCTATGCTCTCCCCCCGAAATCACCCATATCACCTCCTGCATTCTGCCCCCCACACCCCAGAAGTGGCAGGAGGCACCGTGGGATGGGGAAACATATGGCCATCCACCCAGAAGGAAGCTTGACCTGGGAGAAAGCCAAGGAGGAAAAATCAAAGAAAGGCTGAATGAGGGTAGAAAGACATTAGGAAGGTGGCTTCCTCCTTTCTCCACTTCTGGAAGTACAGAAATAAGAATCTCAACTCTCAACCTAGCTTTTCAACCACGCTTCTCCCAAGCCATCTGCTTAATAACCACGAGATCTTTTCCCCCATACTCTACACTCAGGAATAGTCTTAAATCAACTGCTGGAATCCCTCCCTCCCTCGACCCACCTAGATATCAATAGCTACCAGGCTCTGTGAGGCATGGAAAGCTATGCTAGTCTCCCTGAGGAGCAATAACAAACTCTGTGCACATCCATGCCTAACCACGCCCAACAAAGAGTCCTTCGTGTACTGTACGCACTATTAGAGACATAAGGAAGATCCAGTGTAGGAGAAGAATTGGTAAAGCCTGGGAATGGTGCTCAGCACACTTCCAAATGAAATGGGGAAGGTCTATGAGCTGTGTGGGAGCACAGCTCTGTAGGTACCATTGACTTTGCTGGCCCCAAAGTATGGGAGGTGGAAAGGAAAGAGGCAGGAGCAATTAGAACCAGGGCAGGGCAAGGTCTGGAGTTTAGACCCATCAGATAGGATTGGAATCGTGTCTGGGTCCTGGGGCCTGACTCTCTTCAATCTGACCGTCAGTTTGATGCCACCTGGACAAACTGACTCAGGCAGGTCCCACATGCCACGAAGCAGCTGGATACCATGATCCCGAGATGGGCACCCCAGGTTTGCAGTAGGCCATGTTCAGGCTGCTGATGCTCCCCCTAACTGACAAACCCAAACATCGCCAACCAGTAACCAGCACTTTGCTTTCTAATACGGGACAGAAAACATTCCTGATCTTCGGGCTCTAAAAGACCTTTCTCACGTCTCCTCTTCCGAGCCTCATTCCCAGGAGCCTCCTGTGCTGGATCGGGCTTCCTGCTTGGCGTTACAACTTTTCCATCAGTGCCTAGTCTTTGGTCTCTTAGTCTTTATTTTCCATTTAACTGATTCTGCTTTGTTCAGTGTACTTGGATCAAGACAGCTTACCATAAAAGCAAGGTGATCCACCACCCCAGTTTCCACACATGATTGAAAAGAACGTAAACAGACTTAGAAAATAAGCTCTACAAGGGTGGGGCTCTTTGTTCTGATCCCTTTCAGGTATTCAAGCACCTAGAGCAAATATGGGTTGAGTATGTGCCTAATAGAATTTGTGAAATGAATAATGATTGATCGAGAAAACAAATATCCATCTGAAACAGATCTCAAAACTTAATCCACAGAATATAAAGGAACCTGAGCTGTTTAAAACAAACCAGTAATATTTCAGAATATAGGCAAACTCTCATTTTAGAGAATGAACTGGCATGTTTTAAAATGGAGACTTTTTGCATTTTTCCCTGGGGTTACAGTTTTTCCTATAGCACCCTTGAATGGTGGGTGCTTTCTTCCCAAAAAGGCTTACACCATCTGACTTTGAGGTAGGGTGGGGACTCTCCTTATTTCCTGACTATTTTAACTTCTGGTTCACTGACAGTGGTGCAGCAGATGCCCTTTAATTCATGGAGATTTACAGAGAGATGATTCTTATATCATCTTAGACTCTGTTTCTTGAGTTCTTCTCCTCTAAAAACCTTCTTCCTCTTTACTTTACTTCTGTTCCTTAGACACATTTATTACAGATAACTGCAACTCCCTGTAATCTCATTTTCTCTCATCCCATTCTGACCACCTGCTATCTTTCCAGTTCACTCTGTCCAGTACCCTGATTCCAGCCCACCAGAGCCTGGCTTCTATCAATCCTCCCACATTTTACCATCTCATCACCTATCAGACAGCCTCTCTCCTTGCCTTACCCTACCTGAATTCCACGGTTAGTCTTTATAGTCATCATTCCCTTAGTGTATTCTCAAGTCTTCCCTTCTCTCCAATTGCCATACTTACTTGGCCAAAAAGCAATTCTACTTGCATTAAAATCTCTGCTTCCTCTCTGCCATTTCCTATGTAGTTGAATAGGGCTAGAGAAAAATACACAATCATGCTAGCTGCTCGCACTTTAAATGCATGAACACAAATCTCAAGAGGGCCTGTGATACTGCTGGGTAGCCCTACTATGCTCAAACCCATTAGCTCTCCTACTTTTTTTCTGGATGAGAATTTTACTTCTCTTTCCTCTGACTTCGAGCACCTTCTCCCGCATCCCCCAAGCTGATGATCTGGGTTCTGACTTCACAGAGAAAATAGAAGCCTCAGAAGACTTCCACCAATTGCCAATACCACATCTACCCACCTATAGGTATCTGCACCCCAGTGTCCACTTTTCCCCTGTCCCCACAGTTGCACTGTCCAAGCAGCTATGTAAAGTCATGTTCTCCACTTGGCCTTCAATCCCATCCTCCCCTGACAACTCTAGGACGTTGCTCCATCATTCTCTCCTCTCTCCTGTATTAAGAATTTCACCCTCTCTTCTATCAAAATGAAAAGACTTTGTTTCTTTATCTGAGAGGGGGAAAAAACACAATAAAACTTCTTTGGACCTGACTTCTCTCAGCAGGCACCCCTTCGTTCCTTTGCTTCTCTTCATGGCTTTATCTATGCTCACTGCCTCTAGGTCCTCCCCTCCCATGGCTCTTAAAATCTGCTCTGGTCAGGCTTTTCTCCATAGCAACCACCAAAACTATTCTTGTCGGGGACATCAATGTCTTCCATGTTGACCTTGTGTTTGACATAATAGACTGTTCCCTGTAGCTCCACCTTTTCAACAATGCTAGGTATTGTCAGACTTTTTTTTTTAAAGATTTATTTATTTATTTAATTCCCCCCCTCCCCCGGTTGTCTGTTCTCTGTGTCTGTTTGCTGCGTCTTGTTTCTTTGTCCACTTCTGTTGTCGCCAGCGGCACGGGAAGTGTGGGCGGCGCCATTCCTGGGCAGGCTGCACTTTCTTTGGCGCTGGGCGGCTCTCCTTACGGGTGCACTCCTTGCGCGTGGGGCTCCCCTACGCGGGGGACACCCCTGCGTGGTGCGGCACTCCTTGCGAGCATCAGCACTGCGCATGGGCCAGCTCCACACGGGTCAAGGAGGCCCGGGTTTGAACTGCGGACCTCCCGTGTAGTAGACGGACACCCTAACCACTGGGCCAAGTCCGTTTCCCAGTCAGACTGTAATTTTCACCAGTTTAGTGGGTGAAAAATTGATCTTTTTAAGGTGCTTTTTTTTTTTAGTTTTAAAAAAAAAATCCACTCCCCCCCCAACCCCCCATTGCTCTCTTGTGTCCATTCGCTGTGTGTTCTTCTGTGTCCATATTCCTAGTACTAATCAGGTTGATGATTTTTTTTTCATGTGACCTTTGGCTATTTGTGCTTTCTCTGCTGTTAAAGTCAGGTTCATGAACTTTGAACCTGACTTTGCCCAATTTTCTATTGAGTTGCCTTTTTCTTATTGATTTATAGAAGTTCTTTATATATTATGGATGCTAATCCTCTTCCATTTTATTTGCTATAAAACTCTTCCCCCAGAAGATATATGTTTTCAAGCTTGATGGCTTCCTTTCATGAATCTTAATTTAACTTTAATTTAAATTTAATCTTAAATCTTAACTCTTAATTTTTATGTAGTTGCTTCTATCTTTTCCTTTAAGTTTACTATTTTCTGTGACTTGATTTAAAATTTTTCCTTAGCTTGAGGTCATAAATATATACTCTTATTACAAAACTTTTAATGTTTATCCTTCATATTAAATCTTTGGTTCACCTTAAGTCTTTGATCCACCTGGGATTGTCTTTGTGTATGATATGAAATATAGATACATTTTCATGTTTTTCCATGTGAATAATTGTCCTAGCACTTATTATATCATCTCTCTTCTTCTCTTAATCTACAGTGCCATCTCTGGTTTTCCAGTATGTATAGGTCTGTTTCTGAGCTCTTTTTTTTTTTTTTTTCTGTTCTATTGGTCTACTTGTATGTTCTCCCACTAATATCACTCTGTTGTAATTACTATCACTTTAAAATAAATCTTAGTGTCTTGTAGAGCAATCTCTCTTTTCTTCTCTCTCATTCAAGGATGTCTTGGTTAAGTTCTTCATATACATTTTTTTTTTAATGTTGTTTACATGCTCTATTTCCTTATTTTTTTTAAGATTTAAAAAAAATTTCTCTCCCCTCCCCCTCCACAGTTGTCTGTTCTCTGTGTCCATTTGCTGTGTGTTCTTCTGTGACTGCTTCTATCCTTATCAGCGGCACAGGAATCTGTGTTTCTCTTTGTTGCGTCATCATGTTGTGTCAGCTCTCCATGTGTGCGGCGCCATTCTTGGACAGGCTGCACTTTATTTCCCACTGGGTGGCTCTCCTTACGGGGTGCACTCCTTGCACACGGGGCTCCCCTACGCGGGGGACACCCCTGCTTGGCAAGGCACTCCTTGCACGCATCAGCACTGCGCATGGGCCAGCTCCACACGGGTCAAGGGGGCCGGGGTTTGTACTGCGGACCTCCCATGTGGTAGGCGGACACCCTATCCATTGGGCCAAGTCCACTTCCCCTATATACATTTAGAATAAGTTTGGCGAGGTCCATGAAATTATCTATTGGGTTTGATTGGAATAACATTTTCTCTATTGATCAATTAGAGGAAATCATATTTTTTATCAAATCTTCCTATCCATTAACACATTATCTTTCTACATTAGTTTAAATATATAACGCCTTTCACTAAAGTTTGTTCATGAAAACCTTTTACATCTTTCACCAGATTTATTCCTAGGTTTCTGTTATTTTTGTAGTATTCTAAATAGTATCTTTTTTTTTTTTTTTTTTTTTTTTAAAGTTTGTACAATTTTTTCTTTTTTTTTTTTTTTTTTTTTTTTTAAAGATTTATTTATTTATTTAATTTCCCCCCCTCCCCTGGTTGTCTGTTCTTGGTGTCTATTTGTTGCGTCTTGTTTCTTTGTCTGCTTTTGTTTCTTTGTCCGCTTCTGTTGTCGTCAGCGGCACGGGAAGTGTGGGCGGCGCCATTCCTGGGCAGGCTGCTCTTTCTTTTCACGCTGGGCGGCTCTCCTCACGGGCGCACTCCTTGCGCGTGGGGCTCCCCCACGCGGGGGACACCCCTGCGTGGCACGGCACTCCTTGCGCGCATCAGCACTGCGCATGGCCAGCTCCACACGGGTCGAGGAGGCCCGGGGTTTGAACCGCGGACCTCCCATATGGTAGACGGACTCCCTAACCACTGGGCCAAAGTCCGTTTCCCGAAATAGTATCTTTTAAAAATTACATTTTCTAAAGCTTTGGTACACACACAAAAGAAGTACTAAGGACTTTTGTGTTTTGAGGATTTTGAGTATTGCATTTTAATGTCCAGTAATTGTAATAAACTCTCTGGTTAATTCTGATAATCAGTCTATAGATTTTGTGGGGGTTTCTATGTAGAAAATCCTGTTATAGGAAACTAATGATAGTTTTGTTCTATTTCAGCCTTTATGTCTTTTATTTTATTTTTATTTTATTATAGGCAGAACTACACTGGCCACAGTACAGTAAGAGCATTTGAAGCTTGCATCCAGTCTATTTACAATTTTTAAAGGTGTTTCTAATGGTGCCTGCTTCACATGTATGTGGTTTCAGGCTCAATCCCCGGTACCTCCTAAAAAAAAGGTGTTTCTAATGTTTCATCATTGAGACCCTAGAGTTAGGGTTAGGGTTTTTTTTTTTGTTGTTGTTGTTAGAAACTATCAGGTGAAGTGTTTCTCTTTCAAATTTGCTAAGAGCTTTAACAATTTACTTTTTTTATGTTTTTTTTTAATATATATTATTTTATTTTATTTTTTATTTTTTGGCTTTTTTAAATTAGCTTTTTAAAAAAAGATAAGTAGATCACACAAAATGTTACATTAAAAACATGAGGTTCCCATATACCCCACTCCCCACTCCCCCTTTAACAATTTATTTTTAATCCTAAAAGGTTGTTAGATTTTACTAAATGCTTTAACTGCTTCTACTGGGCAAATCATATTTTCTTTTCCTCTTATTTATTACTATGGTAAATGACATTGTTTGATTTTTATTATTAAATCCACCATGGCATTCCTGGGATAAAACTGGTTTGGTAATGCTTTGTTATCTTTTTATGTACTGCTGGATTTAATTTGCTAATATTTTGTTAAGAACTTTTGCATTCATGTTCATGATTGAGACTGACCTATAATTTTCACTTTTGCACTGTCATGTCTGGTTTGTGAATTAGTGTTTTACTAGCCTAAGAGAAGGAGTTAGGGAGTGTCTCCCCTTTTTTATTCTGTGGAAGAGTTTGTATAAATTGGAATAAATTGTTCTTGGAATGTTTGATTGAATTCACTCCTTAAGGCATTTAAGCCTGGTATTTCCTTTTTAGGAAGGTTTGAAAATACTGATTCAATTTTTTCTTGGGTCAGTATTGTTAAGTTCTACTTTTTTCAAGGAATTTCTCCACTTTGCTGTTTTCAAATTTACTTATTCAACAACAGAGTATACCTACTGTGTGGGAGACCCTGTTTAGGCACTGGGATACAGTAATGAGCTCATCAGGTTTATACCCAATGGCATTGAATTGTTCCTATTTTTCTCTCCTATTTTTAAAACTCTGCTATATATGTAATTATATCTGGACTCTTTTTTCATTCTCAATATTGTTGTTTTTATCATTTTCTCTTTTCTTTTCTTCTTCCTAAATCAAACTTGCCAGATGTTTGCCTATTGCATTAATTTTTACAAAGAACTGACTTTATGTTGGCTGCAGGTTTCTATCTATGTCCTCTGGATAAAGCTTATTAAATGTTTTGCTTAAATTATCATTTACTACTTTGTATTGTGATTTATCAAATTTACTTTATTTTAAAACTTTACTCATAGGCATATTACAAATTTAGAACTTTTTATTCTCCAACTTTTCATTGATCTTTATCTCTTGTAAGGCTGTTTGCCTTTAAGTCTATTTTGATATGACTAGAGCTACAGGGGCTTCATTTGGGTTAATATTTGCTGGACAAAATTTTTCTTTTATCCTTTTCTTTTCAATCTTTCTAAGGTCTTATGTTTTAGGTGCATTATCTCTTATAAACTGAATATAGCATAACATTATTTTTGACAGTTCCTAACTTTTAACTAGATAATTCAGCCCATTTTCACATTTTGTCATTACTAACCTTTTAACTTTTATTTTTTAAAATTTAATTTATTGTATCTCAGACCTATCTTCTGGATATTTTTTTTTCTCTTTATAATATACCCTTTAGAATTTCTTTTAGTGAGGGTTCTGTGTTTATCTGAAAACATCTTTATTTTGCCCTTATTGTTAAGTAGTTCTGCTAAGTATATAAATCAAGGTTGACAGTCATTTTATCTCAACATTTTGAAGATATTTCCCCACTGTCTTCTGACTTCCATCACTGCTGCTAAGTCAGCTGCCTGTCTGGTTGTCATTTGTCTGCAGTTACCTTTTGCTTCTCACTGGCTGTCTTAAAGATCGCTTTGCCTCTGATTTCTGCAGTTTGACCATGGTGTGCTAGGTATGGATTTCTTTTGTTTATCCTGCTTGGAAGTCATAGGGCTTCCTGTATCAGAAGATTTGTCTTATACAATATTTGGAAAAATTTTCTCCGCCCTTCCCTCCACTTCTGCCCCCCGCCTTTTTTTTTTTTCAGCATTTATTTATTTTTTAATTGTATTTTTTTGAAGATACATAGATCAAAAAAATTTACATTAAAAAATATAAGAGGTTCCCATATACCCCACACCCCACTCCCTTACCCCTTCCAAATCAACAACCTCTTTCATCATTGTGGCACATTCATTGCATTTGGTGAACACAATTTGGAACACTGCTGCACCACGCCAATTATAGTTTACATTGTAGTTTACACTCTCCCCAAGTACATTCAGTGGGTTATGGCAGGATATATGATATCCAGCATCAGTCCCTGCAATATCATTATCCACCCTCCCCTACTTTTTTGCAGGGGTTAATAAACTTTTTATCTTAGAAAAGTTTTAGATTTACAGAATTATTGTGAAGACAGTATGAAGAGCTATAGTATGAAGATAGTGTGATGATAGAAGGGAGTACAAGTATCCCATACCCATTTTCACTTATTTTTAAAATTTTCCATTATCACAGTACAGTTTCATTCTTTTATTGAAAATTTTCTCCTCTCATTCACTCTGTTCTCTCCTGTAATTTTGATAAGATTTATTTTGACCTTTCTACCCTACCTTAAATGTTTCTCAGCCTTTCTTTCATATTTCCCATCTCTTTGGATAACTGTCCATCTGTACAACTTAATTAGACTATCTTCCAGTTCATCAGCTCTCTCGAGTTGTCTCCAAACTGCTGTTTAATCCACTGATTAACATTTTATTTCTAGAAGTTCTATTTTGGTATTTTTCAAATTTGAGTATTTTCATGTTGACAGTTTGCTGCTATCACTTGTGTTTTCAATTCCTATATTGTTTTTGCCAAGCAAGTTGCTATAAGGTGCATCATGGGAACACAGGCTCAAGCACATCAGAGACTTTCAGCAAACGACCAGTTTATTACCTATACAGTACAAAGGGTCCAAAGAGCAGGGGAAGAGATCGCATTGGGACCGGTCCCCTCGGGAGGCCAACTGCTCCAGTCAGGGTCAGTGGATGGCATCTCTGAATGGCCCACTTTGCATCATAGATGAGGGACACTTGTGTTGCTGGAGTGGTTGGGTTTTTATACACCCCAGGGGGAGGGAGGCCAGCCAATGAACAAAAAGCATTGGTCAGTGTCCTGGCAAACAGCTAGGGCTGCTTATGATTTAACATCTCCCTAAGGCTGTCTGTGGTCTCTTGCAAAATAGAAACATACTAAACACCTGCATGCAAACAAGCAAGAGGGGAAAGGAGTGGCATAGGCAAGGGCCAGGAGATGCTGGCTGAGTGTGTCCGTGACTTCTCCAGCAGTTTCTTTAAACATGTTGTACTCTGTATTGATATTGCAGTATCTAACGGCTTTACAGTTGTTTATTTTTATTCTAACTCTTCTTCATGATGTATTGATTCTTTTTCTGTTTTGTGGTATTTTTCTCTTTGAAATGTATATTTGCTGCAACTCTGTCAGTGGGAATTGCTTGAGACCTGGGTTGTGAGAGTTTGCGATACCAGGTGGGCACTAAAGACAAGAGTCCATCTCAAATGACAATAATTGCATTGGGAAGTTTACTTGCAACCAGAGCCAAGTCCAAGATAGATACTTATCTCTGTTGTCTGTCTGCGAGTGCGGTATGGGTTTTTGTTTCCCCTTTCTCTGAGGGTCTAATTGCTTCTGAGACCTAGATGTACTTGTGGTGGTCTCTGATCTGCCTCCTCCCTTAAAACCCATTCTCTCTGGACGCTGATGCTCTAGGATAGGGACATCCACATAGTAGCCCCTTAGGGCTTAGGTGCTTCTGTGCTGACTCACCTCACTGGATTCCTGTAGCTGCTTCATACCTGCTGACCACTGCAATACAATGCTATATATACATTTGTGAATATACACAATTGAGCATTTTTTGATGTTATGTTGGAAAGTGTATATTAAGAGAAGGGAAAGAGGATGAGTTCATGCATACTATGACAAACAACAAACAAAATAAGAAAGACAATTGTCTATCTAATGTATTTACACTAATGAAGTAGGAGTGTGAGCATTCGATACACTGTGAAGGTAAATCAGAAGAGAAAATTTTGGTTAAGAATTCTAAAAGGGAACCAAATGTAGCTCAAGGGGTTGAAGCCTGCTTCCCATGTATGAGGTCCCAGGTTTGATCCCTGATACCTCCTAAAAACAAATAAACGGAAAAAGCAATTTTCATTGGGGAGTGGATGTAGTTCGGTGGTTGAGCACCTGCTTCCCATGTACAAGATCCTGGGTTCAGTACCTCCTTTAAAAAAAAAAAAGGAATTCCAACTACACCAGCAATGATTATAGGATGCCACACAAGATGGGAGGAAAAAGGTAGGAGGGGAAGGCAGGGTAGCTTATTTGTGCTACTTCCCACGCAATTAAGACCTCACAGGGAGCTAACAAAAAGGAGGTGATGTCAGTATACTTAGGCATGTGACTAACATGCTTTCCCAGGTACTTCTTTCATTAAATTCCCAGAGTCTTGACTCCCAGGGAGCCAGTTTCCTTTGTTCTCACACATTAGTTCAAGTTGTCCGGGAAGGAAATGAAAAGCTGCAAACCTGCTGATGTTGATCTCCCTCAATCATCCGTCTTCGGCTGCTGCTGAGAGCCCCGCAGCTCTTCCAGGCCGTGGAAAGAGCTGCTCCGGCGCCCCCTCCCGCTGGCTCCTCCGCGGGAGCGAGCGCCGTGCGTGCGCGGAGCCGCGCAGCCCCGCGGCGCCGTCTCTCAGGGGCGGCGCCGCCCGCGTGCGCCGCGCGTCCTCTGCGGCTCCGAGCCTGGCCCGCCCGCTCCTCAGAGCCGCTCCCGGGCAGCCGGGAGACGGCAGCCGGGTCCCCGCAGCCGCAGGAGTAGAAGGCGCCCACCGTGCGGGAGGCGCCTCTTCCGGTCAGCACCGAGGGGCACAAAGAGAAACCGGCGAGGACTGGCGTGGGCCCCGCCGCGCCCCGCCCGCGCCCTTGCGGGGCAGCTAGACAGCAGGACGAGGAGGCGCAGGACTGTGGTAGCTGCAGGGAGAGCTTCAGGGCCACGCAGGCCTGTGCCCCTGCGTTCTTCCCTGCTCTGAAGAGAACAAGTGCACCCCCAGGGCTGGAGCAGGAAGGCGGAAAATCCGAAACCCTCCCTCCCTGCCTTGGGAGAGAGGATGCTTGATGCAGGTTGCTGGGGTTGAATCTCGTGCCCTACGAAGGACACGTTCAAGTCTTACTCTCCATGCCCGTGGGTGTGAATCCACTTGTAAATAAGACCTTTGGAGATGTGATTGTCGGTTAAGGTTTTACAACTTCACAGGAGGAACAATGTGCACAATATAAAACTTTGAGAGTCACAGGAGGAACAATGTGCACAATATAAAACTTTGAGAGGGGAATTGACCGCAGCAGAACTCTACCCTGCAGCAACCATTCCCAAACAACCGAAGGTGACTCTGTTACAGTGTCACCTAAAGAAGAAGTCATAATGCGTCTAAACTAAATGAACGAATCCTATGCATATAGAAGGCCAGGCCTTCTAGAAAGAACCTTCACTTACTGTGGAAATACACAAACACACCTATGCACCCAACCATTTAAAATTATTTCCCTTCTAATCCTTGTTTTCTGTGAGAACTTGGTGTTGCCGTTGCAGATTTTGCCTCCCATGAAACACGATAGATAGTTCCAGATGTTTGTTTGGCTGGATCTTTCTCATCCTTCAGGAAGCAGCTTGTGTGTTGCCTCCCCAAGGGGCCTTTCCTGACCTATATGGGAGAGCCCTGGAACCCTGTAACCCACACTCTGTACCCACGCTGTGACTACCTTGCATAGAAGCTTGTTTCATTTTATCAGAGCCAAATATAATTGAAAATTATCTTTTTCACGTATCCATTTCTTTGCTCGCTTGTTAATTGCATGCCTGCCTCACTGGAAGATAAGTGCCACGGGAGCAGAAAACTTATTTTACTTGCTCTCTATCCAGCTCCTTAAAAAGTGTTTGGAAAGGGTAATGCTCAATAAATTTTTGCTGAATGAATGAATGAAAAACTGTCAGGTTTGATTTAGCAGAGTAACTCTGATTTTGATGGTCCATCAAGCGACCAGCTCATTTCCCTCTCTTTTTTTCCCCATAGTTCAACGTTCTGTCTCACTTTGGTTGCTCCCTGTGTAGTCTGGTTTCACATCCTGCCCTGTGCCATCACCTTCCTGAAACAGTGCTCTTGAAGCTCAATCATGTCCCCTTGGAAATGAGATCCAATGACCCTTCCTCAGTCTCAACTACTTCGACATCTCTCCAGACTTGGCATGAGGAGCCTTCCTGAGATGCTTCTCACCGGTGGGGGCCTAGACTAACCCAAGCCCTTTGCATTTCTGTGTGTTTCTCTTTTGCCTTCTTAGGTGTGTGTTCTTCCTATTTCTCCATAAATAAGACTGTTCTTGAGGTTCTAGCCCTAGAGCTTTGCTTTTCCCTCTCTCTTCTTTACACAAAAATTGTATCTGCTGCTCTGTCTTCATCATCTGCCACATGGATGACTCCCTGGGGGTGATTCACAAATGTCAGTTCTTGTGCCCAAGGCACACATAGGATTAGTTTTCTGCACCCCCTCATCTCAGAAATAGCCATGTGACTTACTAATGAAACAGGAGAAAATATGACGTGTCATATCAGGGCAGAGGTTTTATGAGCCACTGCTTGGTTTGCCACGTCCTCCTTTCCCTGTCTCTGAAGTCACTGGATATCAGCGGAGATGGAGACTCCATCAACTGAGTTGCTGAGTGACTAGCGTCAGCCAAGCCCCCTTGCTGAGCTGCAATGGACAGAGAGTATGAGTTGCAAATAAATGCTGTTGTTCCAAGCCACTGAGACTTTAGAGTACCTTGTTATTTAGAGTAGCTAGTCTACCCTGACTGATACAATTCCACAATCTGGTTTCTTTACAAGCTCAAGTTCCATTTCTGCATCTGCTTTCAAGGTTTCTATCTGGGTTTACTTACAGAGGCATAAGCTCAACATATTATGCCTATAGTCAACATACTTTCTTTCCCAACCTGGAAACATACTTTTTCTCTGAATTTTCTGGTTTTGTCAATAGTACCAATACTGTTCTAAAAACCTAAACTGTATTCATTCAATCACCACATTGGTGCGTTCGTCTTTTCATTCCTGTACTATTATACATTGTGAATCGTCTTGCTGCCTCATTCTCCTTCCCTTGATCATCACGAATGAGACAAAGATAAATACCCAGATCGTATTATCCCTTTGCTCAAAAATTCAATGCATCCTCACTGTCTACTGAATAAATTCTCAATCCTTGATCTGGTAGTTAAGTTTATCTATTTCTCTCACTTCTAATCTCAACTCCTTTTTGTGTATATTACATAAACACCAAACTCTGTGTTAGTGGAATATACCCAAGTCCACTTTGGAAACCAGCTGAGATACCCCTTTCTCTGTGGAACCTTCTGAAATCATGCCAACCAGAAGTGACTCCACCATCCTCTGACCCCGGGCACTTGGTCTGCTCTACTTATTGCTGCCCTGGTAATTTCTGCAGAAGTTTTGTCTCTCCTACTGGACAATAAGATTTTCTGTGTGAAGCTGCCACGTCCTGAACATCTTTGTCTTTCTCACAGAGCACAGCGTCGAACCTTTGTTGTTTTGCCGTCAACATTAGTTGAATGAAGAAGCATCAGTATACGGCCTTAATTCACAGTAAAGTTGTATGATTAAGTGAAATAATTCATGTGGGAATTTCATGTTTTGACAAACAGGGTTATATCAAGCCCAGGAAATAATTAGTGTTATTATTGTTGGCTTTTAGTTTTGCAGCTAATAAAAAATGGGCCACCCTTGGCCTATGAAATTCATTTTATGTGAATTCGATATGTGCTGCTGCTGCTAATAACCACTCAAATATTAGAAACATCTGTAGTTCACCATCATTAGCTTTCCCAGGATAGTATATTAGGGAAATAATGCTCGACCCCAATTGTGTACTTATGGCTGTTTTTTCACAGTGCAATAAGTGCTGGAGAATCAACTGGAAACCCTCAAATCTCCTTTCTGTCATTTCTTCCAGGAAAAACAAATCATTATTAATGTAATGTATCCTTTATGACCTTCTCCTTGCCTTTGGTATCAGTTTCTCAACCTACCCACCTGACCCTGGGAATAGAATATGGATGACAGAATTCTGTAATGAGTTCCCATGGAACTGGTAACCCTCTAAAGGTGGGAAACAGAAATACAGATACTGAACTTGCTCTGAGAACTCTCTCTCAGTGGTTATTAAAGTGTAACCCCTAGACCAGCTGCATCAGCATCACCTGGTAATTTGTTGGAAATGAAAATTCTTGGGGCCTTCCTCAGGCCAACAGAATAAGAAACATCGGCAGTGCGGCCCAGCCACTTGCATTTAAAAAGGGCTTTTTGGGATTCTGATGCACACTCAAGTTTGAGAACCACTGTTCTATATTATCTGTTAAGATCCAGAGTCAAAGAGTGATTACAACTGAAAATGGGAGGATTGCATCCAGCATCCAGGTGGAATCTGAGCCTCCTCTTGACATAAAGGTGCAATGGACACAACCAATCCAGTGTCCACATAGAAGAGGTGGCATTGGATTGGGAAAAGTGGACATAATGGACAAAGGGTATGGGGAAAGGCAGGAAGAGATGAGAGGTGGAGGCGTCTTCGGGACATGGAGCTGCCCTGGATGGTGCTTCAGAGGTAATCACCGGACATTGTAAATCCTCACAGGGCCTACATGATGGAATAGAGGAGAGTATGGGCCATGATGTGAACCAATGTATATGAGGTGCAGAGGTGCCCAAAGATGTACTTACCAAATCCAATGGATGTGTCATGATGATGGGAACGAGTGTTGTTGGGGGGGGGGAGAGGGGGGTGGGGGGGTGGGGTTGAATGGGACCTCACATATATATTTTTAATGTAATATTATTACAAAGTCAATAAAAAATAAAAAAATTAAAAAAAAAAAAAAAAAAAAAGATCCAGAGTCAAGAGAAATAGAGTAAATTTCATTATACAGTATTGTCAGAAGATGTCTCTCAGCCTCAGGTTGCTCATCTGTACATAATACGTTAGGTCTTTTTCTGCTCTGGCACACTGCTCATATTTGATAAAAGTATTTGTGACATTGACAAATATCTTGAATTAAAGATTATGTTACAATTTTAGATGATCTCTTGGTTAAACTGAAATCTACTCAAACTGGCTTAAGTCAGGAGGGGGAGTTAAGGTAAGGAATCACAGGAAGGGATTAGGGCAATCTCTTGGATGTCTGAGAAGAAGACATCTGAAATAGGGCTGAGCCTCGCACAGACTGCCGCTCAGAGGTGGTTCTGGATTCAAGGTGGACCTAAAATCTTGGTAGAACATCAATGCTGCACCACGAGTGGGATGCAATCCAGGGCAGTGTAGTTTGTTCCTTAAGGAGGGACCGTAGGTAGAGCAAAACGATCCATATAGGCAGAAACTGTTTTTTTTTTTCCTTTGTCATTGTAGCCACAGAACTAAGCATAGTGCCTGGCACATAGTAGACTGTCACTAAATGTTTAACAGAACATATTTTTTGAAAATTTATTTAAATATTTATCAACATTTATATCGTATCAATAAACATACTTAAAATTCAAGCTCTCAATCCAATTTAATGTTGTTCCTTGCTTATAAATGGATTTTCTATCTCCCAGCCCATTTCTCTGCTCTGCCTTATCAGCGTTCATGTGCATCATTTCAATAGCCTTTTAATTCATCTTTCTGCTCTAGACTCTCTCTTTCTAATATAACTCTGGTCCTCTCTCCAAAACAACACTCTATTCCAATGTCTAAGTATTCTAGCTCCTTATCCATTCTCCTGCTCAAAGATATATTCATGAATTGGAAAAGTGTAAAGACACATAAAGATGATAAACGTAATACAGGATAATGGTTACTTCTAGGGGTACAGAGAGGAGTCATAGAAAGGTTCAACCTGGTAGTATAATTCTTTCTGTAGTCCTTATACATTTTTCAATTAAAAATAAAAATATTAAAAAATTTATACTTACAAAATGCAAAAGAGTTGATGTTTTTATGTTATTTTTATTAGGATTACCAATGAAAAACCTCTGACAGATTTCTGCTTCTAGGCGTAAAAGTAAGAAAGAAAAGGATTTACCTTTCTGCCTGATATAACTATAAAACTGAACAAAATATATGATGCAACTGTTTTCAGGCCTCAGACAACACACCATGTGTGCAGGACTGTGATCCTGAGGGAAGGAAACACAGGCAGTGAGTTCCATGGGCACTCCAGCTTTCTGTCTGGGGACACTTTCCTGGCACAACATAGAGAAGTGCAACCCAAGCAGAGCTGTGGTCCTGCTGAGCTAAGGAGTCAGGAGAGTCCTGGGCTTCTGAAGCAGTTGGAATTTGTGGGCTAGAGCACCTAGGAATGGGGAGATGCGCATAGGAGTAGCCCCAGAAATCATCATGAGGATTCAGCTCCATTCCTTGACTGAGGGCTCTGTAGGAAAGGGCTAGACTCCATGAGGCCTCGCTGGCAGATGCCATCTGCTACGAGGCTTTGAGCTGAAAGGTGGTGCTACAAAATTTTGGAGTTTTAGTTTAGCCACAGTGGAGTGATCTCAGTGACTACTTCAGGCATTCAGCTGTGACCCCAGAAAAATCATATCTTAGGAATGAGTCAGGCTCTAAGACTAAATTCAAAACTCAAATAGAATTATCCTGAAAATGAATGAAACAAGTCTGACAAGACTAAAACAATCCCCCAGTAATTTTCTAGTATTTTAAATTTGAGTGATGGTTGACATCAGCACTAATGGAAGCCAGAAGACAATGAAACGACACCTTTTAAGTCTGAAAAAAAAAATCTCCATACAGAATTCTTTATCCAGTATAAATACCCTTCACAAAATACAGTTATGATTTTATGAGGCTGTGTAACCTGTTAGACTTTGGTTAATAGCAGAACTTCAATATTGGTACATCAATTATAACAAATGTACCAAATTAGTCTAAGATGTTATAATAACAATAGGGGAAATCATGTGTGTGAGTGTTGGGAGGTATATGGGAATTCCCAATACTTTTGGTGTAATTTTTCTGTAAACGTAAATCTAAAACTTCTCTAAAATAAAGTTTAATATTACAAAATGAGAGTGAAATAAGGATACCTCAGAAAATGAAAAACTGAGAGAATTTGTTGACAGCATATTTGCAATATAAAAAAATGCTAAAGGAAATTCTTCAGGCTAAAAGGAAATGAAACCAGTTGGTAACTTGGATCTATAGGTAAATTGGATCTACAGGAAAGAATGAGAGCTCCAGAAATGCTATTGTAAAATATAACAGAATATCATTTTTCTTCTCTTAATCTTTTTTAAAGATAACTGATTATTTAAAACAAACATAATACATTGTATTTTGACATTTTTTTACTTATGTGGACAAAATAGATCACTATTAACAAAAAGGATAGGCAAGTTAAATGGAATTTAATATGGTAAAGTTCTTACAGTTTATGTGCATTAGTAAAATATTAAAATCTAAGTCAACAGTAGTAAGTTAAGGATGCATTTTGCAATCTATCTAGAAGCAACCACTAAAAATTTAGTGCAAAATCAGTGGAAAAATTAAATTGGAATTTTTAGAAAAATACATCAACCCAAAAGAAAGCAGGAGAAGAACAGAGAAACATGAACAGATAAGATGACTTGGAAATAGATAATAAGATGGTAGAACTAGACCCAATCATGTTAATAATTCCATTAAATGTAAATAGATTAACTATTCCAATTAAAAGGCAGACACTATCAGACTTGGTTATAAAAGCAAAAGTTAATTATATGTTGTCTTCCAGAGACAGACACAATTTAAGTAAATTGGCACAGAGAGTGTGCAAGTAAAAGGATAGAAATAGTAAGCAAAAAAAAAGATGGTATAGATATTTTAAGATAAAGTAAACTTCAAGAAAAGGAGTATTATTGATAAAAAGGGCACTGTGTAATGATAAACAATTTAATTCATCAGGAAGACATAAAAATATGTTATGTCATTAATAGCAGAGCTTAAGAATATATGAAGAAAACAAACTGATGGAGCTAAAGGAAGAAAAAGACAAACTTACAATCATAGTTGGAGGTTTTAAACCCCCTCTCAGTAACTGATAAGGAACTAGACAGAAAATCTATTAAGATATAGGAGATTTTTAACAATATGAACTGATTCAACCTAATTAATATTTATAGAACACTGACACTGTCCAATAACTGCAGAATGCATATTCTCTTCAAGTGCACTTAGAAAGTTCACCAAAATTAGCATTATGTTGGGCAATAAAATAAGTCCCAATAAATAGCAAAATCTTATAGTGCATTGTCTGTCCAAGACAGAATTAAATTAGAAATCAAAACAATAAGATAGAAAATTCCCAAATATTCAGAATTAGCACACTTTTAAATAGCCCGTGGGTACAAGAAGCAATCACATAAATAATTAAAAAACAAACAAACAAACAAAAAGAAGCAATCACAAGGGACGATAAAACATTTTAGCCAAATGATAATGGAAATATAACATGCCAACTTTATGGGATGCAGTTAAAGCAGTGTTTAGAGAGAACTATATAACGATTAAGATTATGTTAGAAAAGAAAAAATGCTTAAAATCAATGATGCAAGTTTTTACATTAAGAAGCTTGAAAAAGAAAAAATCAAACCCAAACTAATTAAAGGGAAGGAAATAATACGGAGCAGAAATCAATGAAATAGAAAACAAAGAATAGAGAAAAATAACAAAGCTGAAATTTTAACAAAATTGATAAAAACCCTAGTGAGACTGATCAAGAAAAAAAGAGAGCAAAAATTACTCAGTCATTATTTCACATCTTATAGACATTAAAAGGATAATAAAAATATTACAAATAACTTTATAGTGATAAATTTCACAACTTAAATAAATTCTTTGAACAACACACTCAAAACTGGCAGTCATTATTTCACATCTTATAGACATTAAAAGGATAATAAAAATATTACAAATAACTTTATAGTGATAAATTTCACAACTTAAATAAATTCTTTGAACAACACACTCAAAACTGGCAGATACTCTAAGTAGCAAATTTAATTTATATTGTAAAGTTTACTAAGCAAATTTAATTTGTAATCAAATTCCCCCCCTAAAGAAACTTTAGGCCTAAATAGTATCATTGATGAATTCTATCTAATATTTAAGAAAAAAAATCATATCAATTTCATGTATGTTCTTTCAGAAAATAGTGGATTAGGGAAAACTCCCCAGATTGTTTTTTCATCAGACTGTCATAAACCAGATACCAAAATCTGACAAAAACATTACAAGGAAATAAAATTGCTGATCAATATCTATCATGACCATAAGGGTCAGAATCCTTAACAAATCAAATCCAGCAATATATGAAGAGAATAGTATGATCAAGTTGTGTTTATTTCCAAATTTCCAAATGGCCTAACATTGGAAAACCAATGTAATTCATCATTTTAACATAGTAAAAGCAGGAAAATCATACAATCGTTTCAATAAAAGCAGAAAATGTACTTGACAAAATTTTACATGCATTCATGAAAAAAGCTCTTAGAAAATTAAAAATAATGACATCTTCCTCAAAAGATAGAGTATTCACAAAAACCCTACAGCTAGAATTATACTTATTGTTCAGTTATTGAATACATTCCCCTAAAGCTGGGAGTCTTGAGCAGGACTTCCCAAGGGAACTCCTACCTGGCTGGTACCCTTTGCTCTTTTCTCTTCCTCTTCTTCTTTTATAGAATGCAGACATGATGGCAGGAGCTGGAGCTACAGTCTTTTAACCGGGAGGCAATCTTTTTTTTTTTTTAAAGATTTATTTTATTTATTTCTCTCCCCTTCCCCCTTGCCCTGGTTGTCTGTTCTCTGTGTCTATTTGCTGCGTCATCTTCTTTGTCCGCTTCTGCTGTTGTCAGGGGCACGGAATCTGTGTTTCTTTTTGTTGCATCATCTTGTTGTGTCAGCTCTCCATGTGGGCAGCGCCATTCTTAGGCAGGCTGCACTTTCTTTCATGCAGGGAGGCTCTCCCCTACACGGGGAACACCCCTGCATGGCAGGGCACTCCTTGTGCGCATCAGCACTGTGCATGGGCCAGCTCCACACAGGTCAAGGAGGCCCGGGGTTTGAACCAGGTACCTCCCATGTGGTAGACAGATGCCCTATCCACTGGGCCAAGTTCGCTTCCTGGGAGGCAATCTTGAAGAAAAAAATAAGCCTCTGTATTTTTAAGCCACTTTTACTGGGAACTCTGTTACCTGTAGCTGAATGCGTTCCTGATGGATTCAAGGAGTAACTTGGATTGAGTACTTACTATAAGAGCTGTGTTGGATGTGGTACTTACATATATCATTTAAACTCTCAAAGTCCTTTGAAATAGGTATAATCTGCTCCAGTTTCTCAGATGAGTAAATTGAGACCCAGAAAAGGTCACCTTTATTAGGGTAGCCTTGCTATAGAAAATTAACCAATTTTTCTTCTATGTCTAGTACAGTCTAGTACAGTCTTGTCCAGCAACAGCCATACCATATTTTAATAAGAAGTATACTCTCTCATAATAATTATTGACACCCTTTGTGGTCTGGAATAAGGTCTTATTCACCATGGCATTGCTAGTGTCTAAACAGGATATTTAAAAAAATATAATTCAGAAGGTATTTTTTCTGTCATGTAGTGTATTCTCCAGAATCCTCATTATTAAGAAGCCCATTTATGTACTAGAGATAGGAGCAAGTGACAATCAGGTGAGAGTTTTACAACTTGGATACTATGGTAGGTTGAACCATGTACCCCAGAAAAATATGTTCTCAATCCATTCCTTTAAATCCATTCCATTTTAAATAGGACACTTTGAAGATGTTGTTTTAGTTAAGGTGTGGCCAACTGTATTAGTCAGTCAAAGGGGTGCTGATGCACAATACCAGAAATTGGTTGGTTTTCATAAAGGGTATTTTTTTGGGGTAGGAGCTTACAGATACCAGGCCATAAAGCATAAATTACTTCCCTCACCAAAGTCTGTTTTCACTCGATGGAGCAAGATGTCTCCCGATGTCTGTGAGAGTTCAGGCTTCCTGGGTTCCTCCACTCCAGGGTCTTGCTTCTCTCAGGGTTCTCAGCCCCTGTCTTTCTGGGGCTGGCTTCTCTTCCTCTGTGAGCTTACTTTCAGAGTTCAGGCTTCCTGGGTTCCTCCACTCCAGGGTCTTGCTTCTCTCAGGGTTCTCAGCCCCTGTCTTTCTGGGGCTGGCTTCTCTTCCTCTGTGAGCTTACTTTCTGGGGCTCCAGCTTAAGGCTTTAGCATCAAACTCCAACATCAAAAACCATCAACTCTGTCCTTTGCCATGTCTTTTATCTGTGAGTCCCCACCCACCAAGAAGTGGGAACTCAATGCCCTAACGACATGGCCCAATCAAAGCACCAATCATAACTCAATCACTCCCAGGTACAGACATAATCCAATATCTATTTTTGGAATTCATAACCATATTAAACTGCTACACCAACTGAATCAGGATGGGTCCCAATCTTATTCCTAGAGGTCTTCTAGGGAAAACCATTGATTGAAAACTATGGGAAAGAGCAAGAACTAGAAGCTGGAAGTAAATGAACATGAAAGAGAACAGGAGAAGATGCCACTATGTGCATTGCCATGTACGGAAAAGCCGAGCACCCAAGGGTGGCTGGTAGCCAGCCCTAGAACACCACAGTCTTCAGGGAGAAAGCACTGCCTTACTGATGCCTTGAATAAGGACTTCTCCTAGCCTCAAAACTGTGAGCCAACAAATTCCCATTGTTTAAGCCAACCCATTGCATGATCTTTGTGATCACAGCCAAGAAAAGTCCTTGTAGTATGTAGGCTGCTGCCCAGACATCAGGCTGCTGCTGGCTGATGCCACCCTTAGGCTCCTTGGACTCTTAAGCTGTAACCTGTGTTTTATACCCGTAGATCCTATTTCATAAAATTAAAAATGTCGTGCTTGAAATCTACCCAGTGCAACTTGGTAAGAAAAATATACCCAGCTGGGCAGACTCTGATGTTTCCATATTAAAAGAAAGGAGAGGATAAGCAACGGGCATGTGTGTTTTCCAATAGGAAGAGTGCAGCAACTACAAGGACTCCCATTGCTGCTCATTGCATTCCAAAAGGAAGATCTTTCCATTGCACTGCTCCTGTGGGCCTTCCCGCTCTGCTTCTGTGATGTATCTTCTACCAGGCTAACTCTGCCCACAGGATTGGCTCCCTCTTTAAATCCTTGACATTTGAAGCATGCGCCATTCTCCAGAAAGATCCTTTGTATAATTAAATAATTAAAAGAAGTCTCTAAGTGTTTCTTCTGCTTCCACCTTGTTTCTGCTTTCTCATTTACGTTCATCTACTCTCTGCCTCACTCAGAGCAAGGCATGAAAAAAATGCATCAAATTCTAGATAAGGAAAAGAAACCAAATTTTAGTTAAAGTCTAGATTGTTCTGAGGTCTTTTCTGTCCTGGCTGCCTCTTTATCCATATTTTTCTCCTTCTTTTCCTCCACCCCCATTTTTCTTTCATACTGAGGGAAAAAGAGTGATAGGATTTGAGATTCAGCTTTGAATGAAGAGACTACAACATTTACAACTGAGGGCCAAATGTGATTTATTTTGTCAATTGAAAAGATGTAAGACAGGAAAGATATGCTATTAATGTCCAGAAATAGCCATCAAAAGCCCAGTCCATTTGGAAGATATTTTTTAAGAGCTCATCTCTTAGATGATTCCAAGACTTGAGGCTCTATTTATTGCATCTTTCCCCCTGTCCTCTCTGGAAAGCCCTGGAAAACAAGATTTCTGGTTTTGAGAGTTTGGGATTATTTCTCTAACAATCCTTAGGTACCAGATTTGTACCTAACTGCTGACTGGATTGTCAACCTAGCATGCTCAACACTTCTCAAAACAATAACCTTCATCAGAATGAGTCAATCCCCATCCCTCAGAACCACCAAAGCACTGGGGCTTTTTGTTTGTTTTGATGTTGTTGTTGTGTTTTTTTACAAAAGCCTTATGAGGAATGAACCAAGCAGCAAACACTTTATTTTACCATCTCCAATATTTCTCCCACAACAGTTCAAGATTTCTTAAGAAAGACTTATGTTCAGGGTTTGTGTGCCCCAGCATGTTATCAGGGCCCCGTGGTAGTTCACAGGGCTGTGAGCACACCTAGGAAGCTTGTTGTCCCCATGGCACACCAGCCAGACCTAGGACAGGGAAGAGCCCAGACGCTAGAGGGAGAACCAGAGCAGAGCCAGACCTATTTCTTGCTTAGGAAATAATCAGGAAAGAGGCATGATAAGGAATAGCAAGGGCATGCCTAAGAGGACTTGGGTTATTCTGTACTCAGCTAGTGTTATCTTCCAGAGGCTGGGACTTCCTGTCCCATTCCCAACTCTCCAGTAAACACAGTCAGCTCATGAGCATGAAATTCTCCTAGGGTATTTTTAAGATTCTATTTTGGATAACTGTCAGGCTCTATACTGTCATGCTGTCATGCTGAGCTCAGCTCAGTGTTTCCTCTCTGAGACAGACTTGAACTGTCTTGCTGATTTGGATTCTTTGCCATGGCCTTTCTTTTGTGCAGCCTGGCAATGGACTGAGGAACCCATTGCTGGGGGTAAGGTGTCTATTCTTCTTTGGGAAATTTGACATGGTCTGTTATCAGAGGGGTTCAAATCTACTTCCAAATCTAAAGCCTCAGGTTAGCCCTGAATGTCTGGAGGGAATGAGCTGCCCCCTAAAGAGCATTTGAGCCTTAGATGAGATATATCAGGAAAGAATGAAAATGGTTTTCAAGACATTTTAATGAATTACTTAAGTGAATTATTTAATGATTTAGTATTTAATAACTAGCACTATTATATGACAGTCGATGCAAAGTGTTCTATATACACTACCTCATTTAATCCCCATAACAGCCCAATGAATTGGGTTTTTTACTGTTGCCATTTTGCAGATCTGGACAATGAGACTCAGAGAATGTAAGTTATGTTGTCAAGGCTGAACAGCGAGTAAGTGGCAGGGCCAGGAGCCAGCTAACCAGACATAATTCTAAAAACAGAATAAAACAAAATTTACGACTTTGTGATGTAGAAACTAGTCTCTTATATACTTCTAGTAAGAGTTTTGGAATAAGTGGTCATTTCATTTTATAGTCATGAAGGTGAGGAAAGGTGATGGTGGTCATTATCAAACATGTACCTAGATTTTTAAAATGCCATGCTAAAAAATTAGAGGATGTAAGGATGATCTCCTGGCAGAAGTGGTAATGGCCAGGTGTCTAGGAAAAGAATAGAATTATTATTCTAAGATTCCAATGAGAAAAAGAAGGGAAAGGCAGGCAAAGAAGAAATATATAAACAAATCACCAATGCAGACCAAAAGAACTGTGGGTACAGAGAGGTTCTGCTGAGCTCAGATTTCAATGAATAAGAAAAGGAGGAGACAGGTGCCCAGAGTGAGGACAAATGGAACCAGGGCACGTACCACAGATAAAATGGTGAAAAGTACTGTGGATGATGATGAGGTTAAGTGGTTTCATAATGGACTGAAAGATCAGATTTGTTATCAGAGACCCAGATTTGTGTCTGGATATATCACTTATCAGATGTGGGACCTTGTGATATTATTGAAACTCTCTGAACAACAGAGTTCTTATCTGAAAAAATATAGTAATATTCATAAACACTCATAAAATGTCATAAGGATTGCTAGATCATGTACAGTAAAGGTATTATTATGTAAACTATAATGTGCTATATAATTACTACTACTGATATTAATATTACTAATAGAGTTCGAATACTTTGATCCTGGTCCTATTTCAGTCAACAATTTATTAAAAGCATGGATGAAGACAGAGGAAACCCCCTTAACAAAATTTCAGGTGACACAAAGCTGGCAGTGAAAATGATGAATCTTAAACCTTTAGCATAATTCAGGATGAATGCCAGGGATAAGACAGTCTTAACGATTTTGAAAGGCTGCAACATTAAGAAAATATTTTTAGCAAGAATGAAATTTTATAATTGTGCTTTGTTAAAAACAAAATTACATGAGAACAGAATGACGAAGCCATTCACATGTAGGAGGATCTGGGAGATTTGGTTGACCAGGAGCCTAGTCAGAAAAAGGTATGTGCTATGGAGAGAAACAAAGGTAACAGTCTTTTAGGTTTGTTTATAGAGGCAGGGCCCATCTGGAATCATTGGCTTAATTCTGGAGAGTGTACATAGAAGATAAGCAAGATGAGGAGGCTTTAGGTAAGTGAAAGTAGTTAAAGGGACTAGAAGTGCCTGGAAAAGAGAAGAATAAGTAATGGTATATCCATATCTCCAGCCCTGCAATAGCTAACACTTAATGGTAATATGCCCAGACCATTGTGCTAAGTCCTTCATTTATGTTACATTATTTAATCCTTTCACCTACCTCCAGATTTTCTCACTTTATAGACAAGAAATCTGAGACTATGCTGGGTACAGTATTACAGGCCATCTCCTATGTTCAAAGACCTAACAATCTAATAGTATAAAGAACTGAGGAGCATTTGAGAACCTTTTACAATATAATTATATAGAAAATTAGCCCTTATAAATGAATTCATTTGCAAATAGATCACATCAAATTAATCAAATAAATTAAAATTAGCTTCTCAACAAAATTCTTGATATTTCAAAAATAGTTCAGACTGCTGAAACCTGTATTCATTTATTCATTAATTCATTTATTTACTCACAAGTATTTCTAATGTGCTCACTATTATTTTAGATACTATAAGGTACTATATATGGTAGTCATGATTTCCTTCCCTCAAATTTCTTACCTGCTGTTCTCTCTGCCTGGAATATTCTTCACCTCACTACTGCCTCCCACCACCAAACGCCTCTTCTATTTAACTCCTGCCCTTCTTTTAGAGATCAGGTTTCCCTAGCTTTCTAGACCAGGTTAAAACATGTTGCTCCCATAGCCTCCTTGGGACTTTGCTTTTGGTACTTTACTTTATTGCATTTGTAATTTTTTACCCAATTTGTGTTTTCTTCAAAAGTAGTAAATTCCCTGGAGGACAGGGCCATGTTTGTTTTATTCACTACTATGCCTAGGATAGTGCCTCGAAAATAGTAGGGGCTAAAGAAATATTCATGCAACACGTATTTATTGAGGATCTATGTATTAAGCATTGTTCCTGGCACTGAAGATACAAAAGAGAAAAAAAAAATAGGCATGGCCTGGTCCCTGTCCTCAAGGAGCTGAAATGCTAATGAAAGTGCTGATTTATTGATAGAAGAATATCTAGTTCAAACGCTGTTCACAGGTGAGGAAAATGAATGCCTGGATATAAAGAGACTTGAATAAAGTCACATGAAGAATTTGAGTGGGAAAACTCAACATTTGTTTTAAATTTTAATTTCTTCTTGTGCATTGCTTCTCAGAAAACATTTCACAAAGCAAAGGTGGGGTGTGAACTTGTTTATTGTCCATGAATGTGAGCAGTTAAGGCCATCATGAACTGAGTGGAGAAAACGTTTGAACACACAATTAGGTGCACAGAATTTTAAAGGTTAAGTCAATTATAGGGGGGCAGCTTTGGTATCTTTTTGACTAATTCTTTCACAACCTCCACAAGCATGACCATTTTGGTCTTTCTTATAGTCTCTTGTGGGGCTCTGGAATCTAGTGTACCTGGGGAGGAGGTGAGGGTGTTGGCATTATTGGCAGTCATGTTGTTAGGGTTTGGTAAGGAACTCCTAAAGAAAAAAAAAAGCTCATACCTCTGTTGGGAAGTGCAAGAAATGAATCATTTTTGAGGACGTGGAATCCTTTTTAGAAGAGGGCATATAAGAATGGCAAGGGAATTTATACACTAGGAATGTGTGAACTGCAAAGAAATAGCTCACTGGAGTAGGGGGGTGTTTATTGAATAATGAAAAATAACATGGGCGCGATATGGGGGACTGGGACTGGAATTGAGCCCTTGGAAAGGGAGGAAATGGCTGACTCCAACAATGGAAGGGGAGCTGGGTTTGGATTTTTGTTCACTAATTAAATATGAATCCAAACCAGCTCTTAAATTTAGAGCCTGAGGCGCACTCCCATTAGAACTGTGCAGGGGTCCTTTTCCTCCCCCGTTTGAGGAACTGCCCTAGAAGGATATGGAGAAACCTTCACTTCTTTATACTCTCAAAATAGAAGCCAATGCCTGGACAGGTTGTCATACATCAGATTGTTGTATGTCAGGCTACCATAACTTGTCTCTGCAGTTGAAAATGCAACCCCCGCACAAAGCTGAACTGACACTTCTGTCAAAACATATCAACATAAAGCCAATGTGCGTAGTCACTCTTGTCCTCTTCACCTGGGAACCAGCAGAGCCTGTGCATTATTCTTTGTGACTGCTATCAGTGAAGGCCAAGAATAACTCAGAAATCTCACTCATGGGTAAGTTGCTGAGTCATTTTATCAGATGGCACCTTGATCTAGCATAACAACTTTTTAAAAAAGCAGCATTTTTAATGATGTGAACAGAAATCCTTTGACACTTTGAAGAAATGCCCTACTGAGGGCCATTTGCTAAGGCCGGCAGTCCACTGATGTAATGGACAGACAGAATAAGATGTTTTTTTCATGTAAGTTCAAGGAATGAGCTACTGCAAGCTTCGGGAGTGGGGATAAGAGAAGTCAAAGAAGGCACTTATACAATGTCTGTAAAGAAAATGTTTTATTTAAAGTGTTAAAGACCATCACCAGAATGAATGTGATATACATTAGTTGGTGTTAATTGCAGGACGATTCTGCCCACCCCCCCTTTTTTTTCCGTAACTGAAATTCCGTTTACTTTTAAAACATACTATGTACAGGGCAGCAGTGGTCACTGGTATAGTGTTATTTACATGACTAAACCACAAGTTGAGGTGCAGACATGTGAAAATTAAAAAAAAATACACCAACTTTTAAATAAATACTGCATAATGACAAGTATGTACAAAGATTCCATACGGTCATGTCCTTCTTATTAAAATTAGAAATAATTTATATAGGAATATGCACAAAAGATTACATGACTGCATCTTAGTATCAGGAAATTGGCAAATGTTTATTCTAAGGGAAGTATAGACGCTATAGGTCTATCAAATCAATTGTTGCTGGTACAGAGGTGTCGAAATTATTTCAATAAAACTTTATTTGTTCCTTTAACAACCTTACCTGGGCCCACTGTAGATCTCAGAATGTCAAGACATAGTCTGGTGTTTCGTTTTGCACCACATAAAGAGAAGGCATTTTTAGTGATACTCATTTTAACTTTTGCACCATATCATGCATGATAGTTTTTAATGGTCAGCACTGAATTTAAAAAAAAAAGTCAAACAAAATAATTTTTGTACATGGCCTTAAAGTTAAACAAATGGTATGTGGATATCAAAAGTTATTGCAAGGAATTTAAATCAATTTAGAATGTGTTATCAAAGTGTACATAAAGAATCAGAAAGTATGGGTGGTTTATTCCATCCAGTGACTTATCCTCTAACTAGGGGAACTTAAGAGAAATTTGACCTTGCAGCACCACCCAATGGTAACAACTGTCGGTAAAACCAAAGGCAAGGGCTTTGACTTGAGGGGATTTGCTTGTATACTTCTGGTCATGGCATCAAAGAACTATTAATAGGCATGTTGGCTTTCTTTACGTCACCTAAAAACTGGAGCGTTAAAATTGTTGTTGCATATTTAATTTTACTATATTTCTTTAGAAATATGATCTGTCAAAGATTGAATTTTATTACAGATTAGTAAACAGCTCTGGTTTAGGGATCCAAATTTTTAGCCATGTTTCTATTCACATAGTAAATGGAAATTGGCTAAAGACACTGCTTTCATTAATTAAAAAAAAAAAAAATCTAAGATCTTCCAGAAATAATACTTTAACCCTGTATGAATAATGCTGGTGCTAAAAACAAATTTATTAGACATTACAATGGCCACATGATTTTAGGATTTTCCTGTAGAACTGAATTTTGAAGGTGAAAAAAAAAATAACATTACCATGCACTGTACAATAAATGCAAAAGTTCAAATATCTTTTTTATCAAATACATGCTGACTTACTTTAATTACTCCCAAGTCATGTTGCAAAATTCTTTTCAACATGCTTGAAATAAAGAAAGCTCTTATATAGAATTTTTTCCCGTGAGAAATCTCTCCTGAGAAATTCAGAAGCAAATACAGCCCTGAATTAAACATGGGGTAAAAGAGAGTATCAGGTCAAAAATTGTAATTTTTAAATATAATGCTCACTCTGATAAAGAGAAAGAAAATAAAAGATTAAAAGAGGGAGAGGAAAAGTGAGATAGAGAAGAAATATCTGAACAATTTGCATGTAATATTGACTTTATAAGGTTTGTATATTTAACATGGAAATAAGTTAATATATTATACTTATTTGTCACATAAAGAGAATTTTAAGTATTTCTAGAAAGTATTTTCATTTGTAATGTCTGCCAAAACACAGACTATGATTAGTTTAAAGAATAAACATGGTGTGTCATTGTATCACCCTGCTGCATTCTCTCCCTTTTAAAACCATGCACTAGTGAAATTTATTTTTAAAAATAATATAAATTGTTGAAAATGGCTGATTTTGATTTTTTTTTTGCAAGTTGCAGGCCCAAGAAAATAATTTAAGTATTCAGCTAATCTGTATCCATGCAAAAATGTTTCTTTAATTTCATTCAGTACAGTGTAGCCACAGAATTTTATTTTCCTGAGTCCAACACATCTTGGCTTTAGTAAATGACGTGCCTGATGGAGCTACGAAGTCCGCCCCTCTTCACGTTAGACTGCTCCTGACCATCGTCCAGAGGAGAGCTGTTATTTTGTTCTGGACCACTTCCTTGGTCTCCTGCTTGTCTCCTGATGCTTCCTAGGACGTCACTCCTTGACTTGTAACATGGCTTAATGGCTGTATATAGCTCCATTTCTGTGGCATAAAAGGACTTGGGGGTCAGAGAAATGAAGAAAAAGGAACGATAAAAATATAAAGGTGCCATTGAAAAGGGCTTTTGTTGCATGAACTGACTGATTCTTTGAGATTAATCCATGGCTTCAGATTGGACCAAAACTAGTGTGTCATTGAACTCCAAACCTGATAGTTCATCATAGCTCTGCTCTTTCACCTGAGGGCCTTCTTTAGGGCACAATGTGTGCAACTTCCTCTGAGAACACAGGATCGCTTTGTATGCCTACAAACAGGCTTAGAAGACACAACATTAAGCATGCAGTGTTACCAGGGTTTGCGACCTGTGGGGTTTTTTTTGTAACGCTGGTTGCTATGACAACAGTTTTAGTTGCTATGAACGAGAATAAGAAGGTCCAGTTGAACTTTCCAAGGATGATTGGGAAGCTCTTCTTGTTAGAGGGGCCAAGGTCGGATCTACTAGGGAGGATGGGGGAAAAAGTTTGAACCATCCAATCACCATATTGGATAGCTCCAGTTCATCTAAAAGTATCTGTGCCACTCCCATAAAGGATTTGTGATCCATGCGGCCATAATCTCCCCAGACAATGATCTGTTGGTAAAATAAAAAGGAGAGGAATTTAAGTATAATCATGAACATAACAAAAATCTTAACTTAATTGCATCCAACAAATATCATGTCAAATATCTGTATTTAATATTGGGATAGCTGTCTCTAATGGAATCCAAAGAGACATTAGGAAAGCTGTACTGGAGCCTTAAGATCATAAGCACTTCATAGACAATGGAGTTTATGTGTGACAGATTAATTCACTTTAAAGGAAATGACAGTGTTTACAGCTTTAAAGTGCAGGCACTGGACTGTTGCAAAGATCTTCAGCTATAGGGAACAGAAAAGAATGTGATAAAAAAGATGTTGAGTACAAGGTCTGATTCGATGACAATGTTTTCTTAGGGAAGGAATAAACAATTCAGTAAATACCTGTAAAACCTTTCCTTGAGGACTTTCTTCGAATGATAATAGCTGCTGGTAGAGAGGTTCCAGCGTTTTTCTTGCCACTTTAGTTTTCTTTTTGGCTATGCAGACTCCATTGTCTAATAGATACACCTTTACATATGGTGCTTGGGAAAGAAAATATGGAGGAGAATAAGTGATGAGCTACAGCTATGGAATGGAGCCCCACCCAAGCCACAGGGGCTATCTGCAACACCTTTAGTCTTATGCTGAAAGAGCTATTGACATTGGCCTTTCCACATTACGTTACAATTATTAGATAAACCAGGAAGTGGGAGGGGGAGGGGGAGGGGGAGGGGGAGGGGGAGGGGGAGGGGGAGGGAGAGGGAGGAAGCTACGTGGTAGAGGCAGGGAAGGAGTTATGCTGCCACAAGCCAAGGAACAACAAAGATTGCTGCTAACCAGCAGGGCTACAAGAGGCACGAAACAGATTCTTCCCTATTGACTTTTAAGGAAACATGGCCTTGCTGACACCTTGATTTCAGCCTTGTGGCTGAATAAATGAGACAATAAATTTCTGTTGTTTAAGTCACTCAGTTTATAGTACTTTGTTGTGGTAGCTGTAGCAAACTAAGAAAATAGGTAATATATATTAAAATTTAAAATTTCTGCAAGGATAGAAGTTGAAAGAATCAAAATTGTAAGTCAGTCAGTGGAGGTGCTAAGGCTAGAAATCAAGTTTCATAATTCTTAATAATTGTTCTATTCATCAGATCAAACTACGTCTGCATGAGGCATGTGTAGTCACTGTGGAATTTTCTGTAACTTCAGGCGTTATGGATTATGACATTTTAGTATTAAATACATTGCCTTATGTTAAAAAGTTATAATAGTACCTCGCTTTCTTTATATATTATAGGAAGTGAAAGTCTTATAATTAGAATGTCCAGCAATACTTACACTACTTTGGGGATCTGTATCTATTTTTACTCTAATTCCAGAGCTCTAAAGAATCCCAAGGAGAATCCCAAGCTTCAGATAAATTGAAGAGTAAAACAAAACACCAGCTAATAAAAAATGAGAACTTTTTTACATACATGTTGTTCTCTAAGTGTGGTGGTTTTGACATGCAGTGGTTTCTATTACATATAAACTTATTTATCAACTTAAATTATCCCCACCAGATCACCCTCATTGAACACTCACCTGTGATAAACACACAAACTATTAAAGCCTCAAACCTGTACTATTAGTGACTCATCTATCCTTGATAACTAAAATAAAAACAATTTTCAGTATCTATTCAAAAACCAAGTCTCTAAATTGAATAGCATGGATTATAAATAAAAATAGAAAATTTTGCTTTCATTTTTACCTGGCAGTGTCTTGGAACCTGGTTTTACAACAAGGCCACGGGCCCGAATGATTTCCACTTCCAGTTGTCCCTTTTTGTCCATCATTCCTACCTGAATGTCACCTAATGGTGTGTGGAGAAGAAACAAACATGCCTTACTATATAAATGCAGAGAGAAAAATGCTCAGGCTAAAGACCTTGGTTTAATATCCTTTCATCATTTCCAATATATTTTCTTAAATTCAAATATATTTAAAATTTTATGTCAGTGATGTCTTACTTTAAAAAGCATAAATTAACACAGAAAAAAACCCTGAGACTTTTCATTATAAACTCTAAGATACTTCATTCCTGCTGATAATATTGTTAAAGATTCTATGAATTAGAGAATGTGATTTTCAATAGCCCAGAAGAAAAACAATGGAATCATGTGACAGAAATTCTTACCCATTGCAGGTGTAGCCAGAGTCTGGCGCCCGACTAGCTGGGCAGGGCCAAGGCCATCCAGAAAATCGCTGAATTGGCTATCAGAGGCCAACCGGACACCAGGGAAAATCAGACTAAAAGCAAAATAATAAATAGGTTTAAATCCTATTTACTTTTAGGCAAGTACAACCCTCCCTCTGGCCTCCTTCCTAGAGGGGCAGACACTACACCTCTTATATTTAGTGGAACCAAACCCCCATTCCACCTCCCATGGCTCTCTCTCCATATTCTCCAGAAGCCTATGTAAGCCACCACAAGCACTTGTCACACTATACTGCAGTTGTTTGTGCGTCTTTCTCTTCCTTGGTCTGGAGGGCAGGGTCTGTGATTTCCATCAATAACAGTCAATACATATTGAACACTTATACTGCATGGCAGCATCATCATATTTAATACTCATTAGCTACAATAAGATATTATTTAACCCATTATTTTTCCCATTACAGAAACTCTTCTGGATCATTCCCATCAGCAAACATGCCATTATATCGTGTACCTTCAAAAATCCCTGTCCTAATCCTACCTCCCTCTCTACCCCATCTCTTTCCCTCTATTTATGGCAAAACTCCTGGATAAAGTTGTGTTTCTGTGCCGGCTTCAATTTCATTCCTCTCATTCCCTCTTGAAACTCTAATCAATTTTTTCATTTTCACACTCGACCAAAATTTCTCTGATCAAGGTCACCTAATGATCATAGTGCCAAATCCAACTGTCAATACTCAGTACTCATTTTACTTAACATATTAGCAGCATTTGACATAACTGATTCCCCCTTTTCCTTGAAACACTTTCTCTACTTTGCTTCCCGGACCCCCTAATCTCCTGGTTTTCCTCTTTTCTCTTCTGCCACTCTGTCTCAGTTTGCTTGCTAATTCTGCCACTAAATATTAGATAGAATATTTGACCTTTTATTTTTCTATCTATCTTAATTCCTTTGGTTATCTCATCTAGTCTCATGGTTTTAAATGCCATCTATGGGGATACTGCCTACACTGACATCTCGAACTCAGACTTCTCCCTTGGATGACTCCAAATGCCTAGTCTACATAGCTGCTTGCATGTCTAATTGGCCCTGAAACTTAGTATTTAATTTGCCCAAAACTGAGCCCTTCTCACCTTAGTATTTAATTTGCCCAAAACTGAGCCCTTCTCACCCCCATACTTCCAAACAAAAATAACCTAACTCTGTTCTCCTTGTTTTAATAAATGACAACTTCATTCTTCCAATTGCTCAAATTGGAGTCCTCTTTATTCCTTCTTCTCTTTCTGTTATTATGCACATCAAATGTATCAACAAAATCTTATTTGCCCTATTGTCGAAATACACCCAGGATCTGACCTCATTAATGCTACTACCACCCTGGTGCAGACTACCATTTTCTGTATTCTGAATTACTATAACAGCATCCTGATTGGTCTCTCCCCTGCAGCAGTCAGAGTGAGCTGTTAAAACTGAAGTCAGATTATGTCAGTCCATTGGAAGACCATTCGAAACCTTCCAATGATTTCCCATCCCAATTGGAGTAAAAGTCAAAGTCCTTACAATGAAAAGGCTAGAAAGGCTATCTACTCCAGCCCATGCCACACCTGAATTACTAATCTGTTACCATTTCTACCTTCGCTTATTCCACTATGGTACTGCCCTTCCTCACTGCGGTACCAGGCAAACTCCTGCCTCAGAATCTTAGCACTGTCTCAGCCAGAATGTTCTTCCCTCAAATATCCATATAACTCACTCATTTCCTTCAGATCTTTACTGAAATGTGTCCTTTTCCCAGTTTACCCTACTCAAAATTATAACCCCATCCTCTAACATCTCTTTTTTGCTTTATTTTTCTCTTCAGCATTTATACTATTTAAGACATTCTATATTTTACTAATTTTTCTCATAAACACTTTAATTTTTTTCTTGCAAATTCCCCATTAGAAACCTAAGTTCCATGAAGGAAAAAGGTCTCTTTTTTTCACCCAGAACCCCAGCCTGGACTACTGCAAACACTCAACAAATACTTGTTAAACTCAATCATTCCATCAAGTAAAATGAAGCATAAAAAAATTAAATAACTGGCCCAAACTCAAAAGCCTGATGAGAACCTAGAGCTATGGGATTCCAGTGTTCATGGTCTAACCATCAACTGATATTATCTCCCTTTTATGATTGAATATCCCCAAATTCTAGCACAATGCCTGGAACACAGAAGATGTGATACTTATTTGTTGAATGAATTCATTAATATTCATCCCATTCCTCCAATAAGACTATAAACATCCGGATTTCAGGGGCCGTAACTTTAAACATTTTTTATCCCTAATGGTATCTAATATAGTGCTTTACAATGATTAGTGCTCAATTCATATTTATTGATTTTTACTTGATTCTCCATCTCTTTTAAGACTTCCTTGATTAACATCAAATCCCCAAATATTTAGTACAAACATTTTAATCAGTTTCCATAAATATCCCACATACCCCATTTATAAATGTATGGAAACCATATATATCTCTCCTGTATTTATATAATTGTGCTAGGCAAATCATGCTTCCAAAACGATGAAGAGTGAGGTTGGTACACCCCACTGTTCTCTATTAATGGCCTTTACTCACCTATCTATGGATCAGTAGTTGCTGAATACAGTCAATGTGCTGGGATAGGGTGACACAATTTTTATAAATGCTCTAAAAAGTACCTTAGAGAAAGTTGATTCAAATGAAACTACATGGTAACTACATAAATAAAAGGTTGATCAACTTTTTAAGGTATTTATTTTTGATTATTATACTTATTTGAACTGTTTATTAATGAATGAAACTGAGTATATATCAACTTTTCACAGTTTTTAGTAATAAGCACTCTAAGGCAGAGCAGAGATCTGAAAAATTAGAATTGTTCGTGTGGTGTGGCATGAATGCTTATTATTCCTCTGCTTTTATATAATACTTCAAACTAGGGCAAAATATTTTATTTGCATATATTGCAAGAGTCACATTTTAACATCTTGCCATTATAGCAAAACAATTTATCTCCAAACCTAATTCCCTTGATATAAAAAGCTAGATATGTGACATTGCTCGGTGTCAGGTGAGCAAAAATGCTCTTCACAGGAAATCAGCCAGTAACAATGACAATGATTTTGTAGACTAGGTGGGGTAGCTTTTGTGAAAATACAGTGATAGAGACAAGACAGTTTCTGCTGGGGCATGGAAGAAACTAGTAGCTGGTCTCACTTACTTTCCTTCTGAGCTATAGCTGTTCATGCTGCCGTCTGTAGATTCTCGACTTGCCTGTCGAGTCATCCAGTTTCTCATTTCCACTGCGAGACCTGTTTCTGTACTTCTTTGGACAGTGCTCCGTAGTTTTTTACCTCCTGCTTCTGCAGAGACAGAAAACAAAAAGGGTAACAGTTATGTCAAAACTATACAGTAATGAAAAAAATCAGGCAATGTGTTGTGATCCTCAGATGAAAAAGGCTGATAAATACAAAGTGCTCTTATTAAGGAGACAGAGAGAAAAGGTATTTAAAATAATGTCTTGTTGACTAGGATGAAAATTTTCTACGAAATCTTCAAGAAGCATAAAATACCACTGTTTTACCTCCTTTTAAAACTGTTCAAATTGGCAACATAAGAAACACAATAGGTTCAACCTAAGTAAAATAAAGTAAGCTTTGTTTTCATTGTAATATTAAATGTTAGATTTCCTTATGCCTTTTTCTTCCCCTTTCTTTTTGTCATAGTAAAGGAACTAGGCCTTCATGCTATTTACATAGAACTGGAATAATCCTCAAACTCTTCCTTTTTTTCCTTTTTTTTTTTAAAGATTTATTTATTTCTCTCCCCCCCACCCCCACCCCAGTTGTCTGTTCTCTGTGTCTATTTGCTGCATTGTCTTTGTCTGCTTCTGTTGTTGTCAGTGGCACAGGAATCTGTGTTTCTCTTTTTTGCATCATCTTGTTGTGTCAGCTCTCCGTGTGTGTGGCACCATTCCTGGGCAGGCTGCACTTTCTTTCGTGCTGGGCGGCTCTCCTTACGGGGTGCACTCCTTGCATAGGGGTCTCCCCTACGCGGGGGACACCCCTGTGTGGCACAGCACTCCTTGGGCGCATCAGCACTGTGCATGGGCCAGCTGCACACGGGTCAGGGAGGCCCAGGGTTTGAACTGTGGACCTCCCATGTGGCAGACGGACGCCCCAACCACTGGGCCAAGTCCACCGCCCAAACTCTTCCTTAACTTTCACAAGAAAATCTGTCTTTGTTGGGTGGTAGATATTAGATGGCAAAGAAAATCTTGCAATGCCATGGGAAAAGAGCTTCAAATTTTTGGTCATGGGTAGAGTCAAGGTCCTCAGGATGTTCAAAAATTTGAAAATGAGGTTTACTTACAGAAGCCAACTGGAAAACCAAACAGGAAACTAAATCAATTACCACTGATGTGACAAAGATAAGAAGTACAATCTGGAGAGGTTATTGGGGAAGCAGCTTCACAGTGGAAGTGGGATTTGAGCTGGGTTTAAAATATGAGTAGACTGGGACCTGAGGGGAAGAAAGGAGACAGTGTCTTGGGTGAGGGAAACAGTACAGATAAAGGTGCTAAGAGAGGGATGATCAGATGCCCTTGAGGGATGGAACAATGACAAAAGATATGGAGGAGTAATGGGGGATGGAGCTAGAGAACTTGAGCCCCAGATGATGAGGGGCCCAGTTTGAGACTACTGTAGCTGAGCAAAAGGTGAGAGTCCAAATTATTTGCATTTATTTATCTTTTCTGTCAGACCTAAATATTTATCCACATCGACTCTACATATCTTTAGCTTTTGGTGATAGAGACATTCAATAAACTCTTAGTGCCTGGTTATTAATATGCCCCTTTTAGATCAATAAATACTTGTTGATATTTCCAATAAGTTCTTGAAATCATTTTTGCAAATCCTCTTTTTTTTTTTTAAGATTTTTAATTTATTTCTCTCCCCTTTCCCTACTCCCCTATTGTCTGTTCTCTGTGTCTGCTTGCATTCTTGTCAGTGGCACCAGGAATCTGTGTCTCTTTTTGTTGTGTCATCTTGCTGCATCAGCTCTCCGTATGTGCGGCGCCACTCCTGGGCAGGCTGTACTTTTTTTTTTTCCTGAGGGGCAGCTCTCCTTATGGGGTGCATTCCTTGTACATGGGGCTCCCCTACACAGGGGACACCCTTACGTGGCAGGGCACTCCTTGCGTGCATTAGCACTGTGCTTGGGCCAACTCACCACATGGTTCAGGAGGCCCTGGGTTTGAAATGTGGACCTTCCATATGGTAGATGGATGCTCTAGCAGTTGAGCCAAATCTGCTTCCCTGCAAATACTCTTTTAATATTTAATCACCATTTCAAAATACTGCTTTAAGTTTCATCTATTCTCTACAGTCAACTTAAACGTACATCAAAAATGATTTAAAAAGTATTTACAAACTATAAGTATAAATATATAAATTATTTACAACTCAGTTTCATAATCTAAGGCTATTATCTTTGATAAGGGTGGTAAACATGCTGTACTGATATGAACTGTAAGAGGATATAAAGCCTTCTCCATTGATGAGGGAAAGCTTTTCTTTACAAAAGAATGTCAGTAAATAGATATAAAAGTAATGATAAAATTTAAAAATTACCAAGTTGCAACCTCCAATGGAATAATGATTCAGGTAAGGCTTGGTGGGGAAAAAGGCTATTTGTATGTGCCAAATAATCATTCAACAAATAAGTTAAATTGTTAAGGAAAAATATACTTTAACATTGGGAGACCTGATTATCACCACTTTAACCAACTGTTCAAACTTAGTAGGGCTAATATTGGGGCAATCATATGTAACTCATGTTATGAGATATACAGTGTCATCTATCAAGTTGTTCTAGACAAAGAAAATACAAACCAGTTTACAAAAATCAGGGGATAGAGCAACAAGATAAACAACACAATAAGGACTCAAACAGATAAAACCATTACATGGGACATTGTTCAATACAATTGGCTAATCTTGTCACATATGTAATTTAATGTTTCAAACGATTTGTCAGGTACTCAACCTAAAAACTGAATGCGTGTAACAGGAATTATCTTTATAAGTTAAACAAGGTAGGCAGAATTCTAAGATGGCCCCCATGATTATATTATTTTATATGACAAAAGATATTTTGCATATGTAATTAAGGTTCCTAATCTGTGGGATTAGGAAATAAGAAGATTATTTGGATGCGTCTAACAAACACCCAAGTCCTTTAAAAGCAAGGTATTATCTCTAGCTGGTTGCATAAGAGGAAATGGAGAGAGATTTGAAGTGCAAGAATGATTGAATGCACCTTGCTGGCTTGGCAATGGAGAGGAACATATGCAAACGACTTGAAAGCAGCCTCTAGCTGCTGAGGGCAATGCCTAGCAGCAGCTAGCAAGACTTGAGGCACTTAAGGTCTATGGCCACAAGGAAGTGCATTCTACCAACAACCTGAATAGCTTGGAAATGGAGTCATTCTCCAGCACCTCCAGACAAGAACTCAGGCCAGCCAACTCCTCAATTTCAAGATAATATTTATGAGCAGAAAACCTAGTCATTCCATGCTATAATTGTGAACTAGGGAGCTAATAAATGGGTTTTCAGCTGCTAAGTTTGTGATAATTGTTATGCAGCAAAAGAAAACTAGTACAGTAAGTTGAGATCTTTGCAGATAATTTCTTTTGGTGGGAAGATTTTTATTAAAAACTCCTGTTTTGACTTCTAGGGGTGAACCAAACCAAATTGTAAGAATTTAACAGCCATAATTTTTAAGAAAAGTATATCCAACACACACACACACACATATATATGTACATGTGTATATTATATATGTATCTATGTGACTGAGTTTATGTGTGAGTATTAAGATGTTTTAAGAGATGCTTAAAAGTGTTCAGGTTGTAAACTTTAGTACCAAGGCCCAGATTTTGTTGTTGAACCCATAAACCAAGGTTCACAACGGCATTAGAGACCTTAAGTGAAAGTATATTTGCAGACCCTATCTGCAAGTAAAAATCAAATTCTTGCCTTGCGAAAATCACAGGCAGAAAGGAAAACACAGGAGATGTCCATGTTATTCTGCTGCTTGTCTGAAGACTCATAGCTTAGCACCCTCTGTATTCAAAGAAAGACACTTGATTAAATAAAAGACCAAAGGGTCAATTTTCCTAAACAACATCTGAAAATCAGAAAACCCTTTGAGTGACATGACAACACAAATCAAATGGACCTCCCTGCTACCTGTGGAAACTCTCTTAAGCTTGGTCCAAGATGAAGTTCACAATGAAATGCCAAATTCAGTGTCATGCTGCCCTCTTTCCAAATCTTGAATTCTCAGAACCTTTTCCTGCTTGTTCTCACTGGAAGGTTTCCTCTTCTTTTGCAGACAGACTTGCTTTGATTTCAGGATTTTCTTGATGTCAATATGGGAAATGATTTATGGAAACAAAGAGGTTGAAGACTTACTGGCAAACACTGAAACCACAATTTATGTGCTTTAATAACTATTTTCCCATTTTATACAAAACTAACATTTTCAAGAGTTAATGTATTTCAAAGCCATTTTAGGTATATTTAAAGACTCTTAAGAAAGCATTAAAATATTACAATTCCCAAAATTATTGACTCACAGAATTTTGGAAGCAAAATTGTAGTTCATACACTTGCAGGAATGAAGAAGTTGAGATCCTGAGAGGCTAGTTCCTCTTTAGGAGAAGACGTTCATGTTTAAAATCACTAAGAATTTCAAATTGCACTTGAACTCCCTTCTACTTTGCTCCTCTACTTCCTCAAAAATTTAAAAATAAGAGTTGTTCCCAGTAACCCCTGCACCTCCAAGGTGGTCACTGTGGACGTAACTTGTCTTTGGAACATTTTATATCAAAACATGAGAGAGTTTCATTTATTTACCTATTAGGCCCTGTAAGACTTCAATATGGGGGATACTTTCGTGAGTAGATTACTATAACTTCATATGAAAGTTCCTGCACTTATATTTACGTTTTTTGGGTTGAACTAGAATAAATACAGCTCAAACCTCTGGAAGTCTAAAAAAATAAGGACAAATATCTGACAATTTCTTCTGGGCTAATAATCCAGGATCTCCATTAATAACTAAAATAAAATAGAACTTAATAGTTCTATTCTAACTGACTTCCAAAAAGTTTCAGAGTTTAACACAAATCCATTCTCTCCAACAGCTTTGTCACAACTATTATGAAAGTTATATAATAATAATAAGAATCAGGTGAGCTGCAAGCAGAGGTCTCGATTAGGATGGGCATTAAGACTGTTCAAATATATTCCCTTCCTTCTCCTTCTGGGCACATGCACTTCCCCTCCACCTCTGAAGTTAGGTGTAGCCATGTGACTTGCTTGGCCAATGAAATGTGAGCAAACTGCCCAGTGTAACTTCAGAGCAGAAGCGTTAACAGCTGTTGTGTGATTCCCCACATTCCCCTTCCTCTGTCTTAGTGACAGTGGAGACTCATAGTAAGAGGGTGCCTCTGTCAGCCTGGGTCCCTGAGTACAGGCACATTTTTTCACTCTCAATGATCATGTTGCAGGAGTGAAGCATGAATTCTTTCATGTTAAGCTACTGATATTTTTGAGTTTATTATTAGACATAGTCCAGCCTATTCTGACAGACTCATATAAAATAGCCATAACATAGTACTCCATTCTCTTGTAACTAAAAGGTTTTGAATTTTTGTAATTTTTTCCTTTTTTAACATCATTTAAAAAATGACCACTTTGAATACAACTGTTAATAAAAACCCTGGATTGGAAACTGATCTTTATCTAAGTATGCTTAAAGAAATCTTAATCATAGTTCTTAAACATCAAATGCAAATTTTAAACACACTAAAATAATTTAAAATAAACTTGTAATTTTAAAATAGTTTTAAATTTATAGAAAAAAATGCAGGTAGAAAGAGTTCTATTATACCTCACAACCGGATTCCTCTATTATTATCTTACATGAGAATGGCATATTTGTCACAATTATTGTGCTAATATTTATACATTATTACTATTAACTAAAACCCATGTTGCTTTCTTATATTTCCTTAGTTTTAAACCAAAAGTCCTTTTTCTGATCCAGGATCTCATAGGATTAAAATTAGTGGTCATGTCTACGTAGGTTGCTCTTGGAAATAATTTTTACATCTTTAATTCCTGATATTCTTTTACATTTGGGATTCCTTTTAGTCTGTCCTCTGCATGTGAAATTAATGTGGATTATGACATAATTCATTATACTCATTATATTCATATACTCATTAACACAACTATTACTTTTTAAGAAAAGCAATATATAAGTTGAAAATACTTGTTTAGGGGGTGTATGCTGAAGTACTTAGGAATGAAGTATCATGATGTCTGCAACTTACTCTCAAATAGATCAGCAAAAAATATAAACCATATATGGGTGTGTGTGAATGTGTATGTGTGCATGTGTGTGTATTAGAGAAAGAGAGGGAGGAGAAGGCAGTGATAAATTAAAAGTTGTTTAATCTATACAATGGATGTCTATTATTCTATTCCTTATTTGTAAGTTTAAAATATTTCAAAATAAAAAGGGGAAAATTTAATTACTAAATTCAAAAGAAGGAAAGAAAGAACTGTTTTTTGAGTTATTGCTATGTGTAAGACACTGTGGATATAAAATCCTACTATTTCTAGTCTTCATATCAACTTCATATAGTGACTTTTATTTCTGTTACTTTGCATATGAGGAAATTGCTCGAGTCACAGCTGTCAAGTGATTTGAGCCCAAATCCTGACAATGTCAAAGCCTATGCTTATTTCTTACAGCATGCTGATTTCCATCTTCAGTTAGGGTTTTCGACACTAATTTCTAATTCCAGAGTAATTAGGGACTTGAAACTTCATCTGATGTTCTCCTTGCGTGTCCAACTAATCTAAAATGCAGTTTTATGCTGAGATTCAGACCATTTATGTTCTGTTCTCTCATGCAAAATAGGAAAATGCTAGTTTCATTGCTAAATTCTATTTCATGAATATAATAGTAACATATATTTATGATAAACTGGAAACAAATGTACCAGAAATAGTTATTCCCTATAACTTTCTCTCTCTTGGCATGTCAGGTTAGACCTACCTATACCAAAAAGTGAAGATTTCATCAAATGATACTGTGGCAATTTTGTCTTGTTTATGAATTCCAAAAATAGATATTGTATTGTGTTTGTAAACTCGTCTGTTTCTCTGGGCATATTAGATTGTATTAGATTCAGAGGTTTCACTTTTACTTTATTAAATCAAAATTAGGGCTTTTATTTGACCATGCCATTGAGATGACTTGGTTTGAGTCCCCACCCTCCTGCCCCACAATGTAGGCTATATAAATGGATGCTCAGTCAAAGACAAGGAAGTAAATACATGGAGAAGGAGAACACAGAGAGTTTAGTTTTGGACTGGAGTCTTGAGGAAAGAGCAGAGCCATTTGCCTGATAGTTGCAGCTGAAGAGACCAGAGTCCTGAATAGCTGAAAAAGCCCAGAAAGACATGAGCTCCGGGGAGAGAGACAAGCCTTACACTATCTTACAACTGAGATAGGAAGAAGCTGGGACTATGGAGCCTTAGGAGGATGAAGGCAGAACCCCCCCAGAGACCGGCAGCCATCTTGCTCCAACATGTGGCAAGAGACTTTGGTGAGGGAAGTAACTTACTCTTTGTGGCCTTGTGACATAAGCTTCTACCCCAAATAAAAACCCTTAATAAAGCCCAACAGATTTCTGGTATTTTGCATCAGCACCCCTTTGGCTGACTAATACAGATACCATAACAGACAAATAGTACTAAATACATTGTGAAAAACTGTGGATTTATTTCGGTTATCCTGTTGCTTTTGTAGCATTTAAACCAGATGAACTACAGGAAGATAACTTGTCTTTTGGCTTGCAGGTCACCATAACTTGAAAAGCTGGATATGAAAGAGAGGACTATATATCTCTCAAGCCCCCAGCTCTGAATCTGAAGCTACGGGAGTGAAGAAGCAGACACCACAGGCTTCCATTCTAGTGAGGTGGTGGCCACAATAGACAGTATCCACGTGTGGTGCAGTAGTGGTATCCAGTGAGTCATCACCAATGCTGACAAGGGTGTGTGCTGCAATATCTGAGCTGATACAGTGGTAGTTCAGCAGGATGAGTTCTGCAGTATGGTTTTGGGCATCACTCCTAGACTCTAGCCCAGATTTTCTCACTTTCCTAGAGATTTTGTGAGCTATCTAATTTCCCATAACAAATATATTTTGTGGCTAAGTTGCTAATTTATAATATATGATAGAGAAATGTGACTAGTGTGTGTGCTGGGGTTTGAATCATGTCCTCTACAAAAGATATGTTCCGTTCTTAATCAGTGTTCTTGCATGTGTGAACCCATTTGTAAACAGGATCTTTGAAGATGCTATTATTAGGTAAGGTGTGGACTCATTTTTGAATAGGATCTTTGAAGATCCTATTTAAATAAGGCCATATTGAATCAGGGTTGGCCTTAATCCAAATGACTGGAGATCTTAAAGAAAGCAGAAATAGGAGAAGTCAGAGAGAGAGATGTCCTTGTGACAGAGGCAGAGATCTAAGCCAAGGAACTCTGAGGACTGTGGTAAACCAGCACTAGAATGCTAAAGACTTCAGGAGAAAGCATGGCCTATCAGACTCTGAATTTGGGTTTCTAGCCTCCAAAAGTGCAAGACAATTATGATGGCTAGGCTACTGTGTCAACTCAGCCAGGTAATTGTCCCCAGTTGTTTGGTCAAACAAGCACTGGGCTAACTGTAATACAAGGCATTTATGGACTTTAGTCACCATTGCCTTTACTGCCGTGGTAAATCATAGATAGCTGGTTATAATTACATCAATCAGGGAGATTGTCATCAGCAATGAGTGACACTTTATCCAATCATTTGAATGCCTTAAAAGGGGAAGTGATTCCAGCATTGAGTGAGAATTTCCTAGCTCATCTTTGGACAGCCAACGTTTCCCAGAACTCATCAAGGACCTTCACTGGACTTTCATTGGAGCCCCTGGCTGCAGCCTGCCTGTGGAACCTGGACTTGTGCATCCCTGTGATCACGTGAGAGACCCTTATAAAATCGCATACTATTGACAGATATCTCTTGCTGATTCTGTTTCCCTAGAGAACCCTGACTAATACAATACATTTCTGTGTTTAAGGCAAACCCTTGTGCGGTATTTGTCATAAGAGCCCAGGCAAGCTAAGACACTGAGGAACTTTTTAATTTAATTTAAATTAATCTAAATATAAATAATAACATGTGGCTACTGGCTCACATATTGGACAGCACAGATCTAGAGGTTCAGAAAAAGGTAAAAATATTTTGAAATGGGATTATAAGGGAATAATAAACATCTGTTTTATGCTATTGTGGTAGATACTTTATATATATTACTCTAAACCTTTACAACATTCCTCCAAGGTAAGTATTATCATGTACATTTCACATACAAATTAGCAATGGAAAGCGCCAAGAAATTAAGTATAATACAACTAAGAAGAGGAGGAGTCAATGTTTCAAACAATGTCTAACTTCAAGCCCCTGCATATTTTCCTCAACCTACAGAAGCTCATATAGCTCCTAAAGAATTCATGAGATATGAGCTAAGTGCTCAGGGCAATTCGACAGGATGTACATGCAGTGATAAAGGAAGAATAGAAAGGCATAAACAAGAATTTGGAGGCCAAGAGTGAGAAGATTCAGGTTTGTTGAGTTATTAGGTTCCTAAAGGGTCTTGTGGAGTAGAGAAGCTAATCTGGATATAAGGACCAGATGGTTAAAGACTGTCTGGATAAAGGATTTATTTAGTAGCAGATGGGAATCCTGTGAAGCTTATGGAGGAAGAGTGGTATCAAGAGAGGTGATGAAGAGAAATTGTGTAGACAGTGAAGTTATACTGACATGGCCAGATCCAGAACACAGAGAGAGCAGGTAAGGAGGCAATTATATGATTTCAAAGGTGAGCTAATGTGGTCCTGAACTGTCAAGGTGACATGAGAATGGGAAGGAAGAATAAGAACTGAAAAAAGTTGGGAAGGAAGCACGTGCAGCAGATAATGCCAGCTGATGGTCCTAGGACCACATCTGGTCAATAGATGTATTTTGTTTAGCCCAAAATAATGTTTTAAATATTTCAATTCAGTGGCTAACATTTTCAAATTGAGAAATTTAAAGTAAGTATCCAGATTTATAGCTTCTCTTTGGGGAAAAATAAATTTGCCAATGCCTGGTCATATTCAATTTGGCATAAATTACCTTGATCTGCATAAGCACCATTCTTTTTTGGATGGGTAAGCTTTCTCCAGTTTTTCAGAGTCCTTGCTTGTCTCTTGCCTTACACCTGGCCTACTTCACTGAAGTATGTTACCTTCCTGGACCCTGATTTACAGGAACAAATGATTGCTGGCATGGCTAAAATAAATGGTCTTTTCAATATTCAGAAATGATACCTGAAAATTAAAATTGATACTACCATTTTATGTTATCTTTTTTCTTTAACTGTTCAAATAATATTATATATAAATATTAAGTAAAGCTAGCTCTTTCCCAATCAAAAGGGATTACAATATGAGATAGAACAAATTTACAGAATGATCTTGTCTGATCAATAAAGGTTTACTTAATAACAGCAGAGGGCATTTACATTAAAACATAGACCCCAGCAGCAATGGGATGCTGCCATTACAGCTTTCAAGTGGGTTTTTTTTTTTTCTCATTTGTTAAAAAAAATCCCCTATACTTTCAAGTGGGTTTCTTTTTCTTTTATAAGTTGTTGTACACAAGATGACTCTATAGGGAAGTTACCTGAAAATTAAAATTGATACTACCATTTTATGTTATCTTTTTTCTTTAACTGTTCAAATAATATTATATATAAATATTAAGTAAAGCTAGCTCTTTCCCAATCAAAAGGGATTACAATATGAGATAGAACAAATTTACAGAATGATCTTGTCTGATCAATAAAGGTTTACTTAATAACAGCAGAGGGCATTTACATTAAAACATAGACCCCAGCAGCAATGGGATGCTGCCATTACAGCTTTCAAGTGAGTTTTTTTTTTTCTCATTTGTTAAAAAAAATCCCCTATACTTTCAAGTGGGTTTCTTTTTCTTTTATAAGTTGTTGTACACAAGATGACTCTATAGGGAAGTTTATCCTTATTACTGGTTTGGAATTTAGTGAACCTACTGAGGGATGAAAGCAAACTGGAGTTTAATTCACTTTTTTTTAAAAGAGAAGTTGAGGGTTACAGAACAATTATTCATAAAATACAGGATTCCCATATTCCACTATTAACATCTTGCATTCGCGTGGTACATTTGTTACAACTGATGAAAGTACATTTTAATAAGTGTACTATTAACTATAGTCTATGGTTTAACGTAGAGTTAATTGTTTGTGTTGTGCAATTCCATGGCTTTTTAAAAATATTTCTATTCTAGTACCATTTATACAACCTAATATTTCCACTTTTAACCACATTCAAATACATAATTCAGTGCTGTTAACTATGTTTAGAATGTGTGCTACCCTCACCACCATCCATTACCAAAACTTCTTCATCCTTCCATACAATAAATCTGTACATTTTAAGCTTTGCCTTCCTATTCTCTACCCTCACCCCATCCCCTGGTAACCCTATATTCTAGATTCTGATTCTGTGAGTTCGGTTTCTAATTATTTCCTATCAGTGAGGTCATACAATATTTGTCTTTACTTTTATATTAAAGTTTTAAGTTTCTTTAAGGTTACTGCTTAGATACTTAGCAGTGAAAGATTCTGAATCTTAGATTTAAAAGGTAATATTTAATAAGCACATTGATTGAAACAGTTCTTTTATTTTTAAAATTCCAAAATCTTTTGCTTCACTTTATCACCTAGAATGTAAATCTAGTAAAATATTGCGCTACTGCTGAATATGGTATGGGTGCATTTGTGAAGTGATTAATTATACACAGTCAAATCTAGGAGAAATAATATCTCCTAAAACAAAGATGCACAGTGGCCTGTAACTGAGGGCCTATCCACACTCCTCTCACGTTAGCATTATGAAGATGAGCAAAACCTATGATCGCTGCATTTAAAAAATTCTAGATCACATATTATATTTTAAAATAGTGGAAATATAATAGATGGTAGCCAGTTTTACTGATAACTGTGATACTACTAATACTGATAAACCTACTACTTACTGTGCTAGGCATGACGCCTGCACTAAGGGGGATTACATTTAAGTGGGTGGAGATATTTTATTTCAGTGGAGAATCCATGGGCAAACTTCTAATCTCCATTTAAATCAAAAGGGACTGATTAATAATTATTCATTTCATTATTTACTACACACAAATATTAAGATAATATCTTTTATACTCTTCCAGAGAGATGGCCTCCTAAAGAGTAGGGAAGAATTAAATAGGTCTTTCAAGTACTTTCTAGTTTCCTTTTATATTAATTTCTCATAGTTTCAAGTAATATGCATGGAACATTTTCTCAGTTTTTCTGGTGATTTTAAACTATTCCTGCTCTTAGAAGGCTTTCCTATAATTTTCAAGTTAGTGGCATGTAAAATATCTTAAATGAGTTTTTATTCAGTTAAATCATACTAAGTTGATAGAATCTCTGCAATCTATTTTAACCGAAGAATGCAGGCCATAAAATCAGGCAAGTCAAACTCATCACATACTGTGTAGAAAACTGAGTGAAAACCATTAGCCCGGGACATGGGTAACATTAAGACAGCCTCTGAGGAAAGCGGACTTAGCCCAGTGGATAGGGCGTCCGTCTACCTCATGAAGGTCCATGGTTCAAACCCCGGGCCTCCTTGACCCATGTGGAGCTGGCCCATGCAAAGTGCTGATGTGCGTAAGGAGTGCCCTGCCACGCAGGGGTGCCCCTCTGCATAGGGGAGCCCCACATGCAAGGAGTGAGCCCCATAAGGAGAGCTGCCCAGCACGAAAGAAAGTGTAACCTGCCCAGGAATGGCGCCGTACACATGGAGAGCTGATGCAGCAAGACGACGCCACAACAACAACAACAACAACAACAACAGAAAGAAACACAGATTTCTGTGCCGCTGACAACAACAGAAGTGGACAAAATGAAGAACACACAGCAAATGGACACAGAGAACAGACAGCTGGGATGGAGGGGCAGGGGAGAGAAATAAAGAAAATAAATCTTAAAAAAAAAAAAAGGATAGCCTCTGAGATCCAGACCTACCAAATATTAGGGAATGTGTGATTTTCGTACATTATATGGCAATAACCATTTGCCCTTGTGTCTATGGCAGGGAAGGTATCTGATTGCTACTCCTACTAGGAATGGGACAATTCCTTTAAATGGTTTTTTCTTTCTTAGAATTACCTGTAATGTTTAAAAATTCTACATATAATAATATTCTACATTAAGGAGGAAGACTTGATGCTGGGGCCAATAAGTTTATACAGTAAAGATAATACTTATCTCACAGGAATAAATGAAAAATCATGTAAATTTTACTTAAACTCAAAAGATTTGGGAAACATCCATCTGGAACATACCAGGGTCAAAAATCAAAACAAACAAAACAAGCAAACAAAATGATGCCCTTTCATCTTCACTGAGGTCAGTTCCCATAATTTAGGAGATTTATGATCTGTAGGCAAGTTGCTTAAGTTTTGTCATATGTGTAAAATGAGGACAGTAATAATTACCTTGAAGAATTATCATGAAATTAAAGGAATGTGGCAGAAAAGATGTTTTCAATAAATGTTAACTATTATTACTGTACTTACTTTTCAAGACCATAGATTATGAGGACTTCAGTATACTAAAGAAGAAACAATATACAAGGTAGTTAGGGTTATAGCTCCAAAGCCAGATTATGGGTTTATAACCTAGCTTTACCAATTACTAGCTGTGGACACTGAGAAAATTGCTTCTAATGATGTGTGGGGAGCTGCTGACACAGAGTCCTAAGCAACAGAGTTATCAGTGCCTCATTAATCTATCTGTTTAACCCTCATTTCTCAGGACACTCTTCCCTAACCCCTAAATTAGGTATTATTATACTCTCTCATTGAGCTCTGTACTTTACCTTCCCAATAGGGGTCACAATTACAATTTCACAGGCAATTCCGTTAATATCTACCTCCATTAGATTACAAGCTCTCAGAGAGAGGGTAGGGAGAATATTCACCTAGTTCAGAGACTACAGTAGTTATTAACAAATCAAATAGCCCCAATAAATTTCTGAATAGATGAATGAATGAAAAGAATATGGTCCCTTTATAGACTTTAGGGAGCTTCTTGTGTAGATGTGATGTCACAAGAATGTAATGTGGACATGGAATTAGAAAACAGGGGACATATGAGATTATTTAGCAATTCTATTTCTGACAAGACCAAAAAAAAAAAGAGTAGCTTTAAAATCAAAACCAATTATGTGCAGTAATTCAAACCATGCAGGCCAAGACTGTAGTTGCCTGGAGAGACGGATGAAGCTCTACGCGCCTTCCTGCGTAGTGGGGATGGAACTGCAGGTGTGGGCAGCAGACTAAGTCATGCGAGAGCCAGAACTAACCATGGTTGCCCAGCTAGACTGATGAAACACGAAACACAGGGCCCTCTCCTCCCCTGCCAGGGGTGGGGATGGAGCCACAGGTGTACGGAACAATCTTATCTGTGTGGGCCAAAAGGGACTGCAGCTGCCGGAGAGGCTGAGGGAGCACTGCCCCTCTTGCTCCATGTCGTGAAGATGGACTGTGTTTATCAGGACAAATATGAAGGTGTTCTCTCGTGAACTATAACAATTGTACAAAACTAACAGATGGTGTTAATACCAGGATGTGTATGGAAATAATATACCAAATGTAAGCTATGGACCATAGCTAGCGGTAATATTCTGATGATGTTCTCTCATAATCTTTAATAAATGTTCCACAACAATGTAAGGTGTTGGTGGAGGGATGATGTATGGGATTCTGTACATTATGCATGATTGCTTTATAAATTCACAACTTCTGTAATAAAAAAAATATGTTACCAAAAGCAAACCAGCTTACTGAACTTACTGTTAGTCAAATCACATTAGTTAGATCACTGCTCTCATTAGAAAAGTTGTTCTTAGCAGTGTGAACATCACATGCTGCGATAAACTTATTTTTCTTTACAAATTAGAATGAATTTCATAATTATTACTATAATGGCATCTTTATGGGTAAACTCTTGAGAATGTGTTATCCATGTGAACTTCTTGTGTCCTGTTTGGGTGTCTTGGGAAAAAATTGTAGAGAAGCCCTGTTCCAGGCCAGTGATTTCTACGTTTTACAACTTTGCTGAGTGTGTTGAAACATCCTTAAAAATCTCAGGACTTTCAAGGGTGGTAAGAATATTGCAAAAATCAAAGAAGAAATAAAAAAATCAAGAGTATTGCAAAAAATCAAAGTTAAGATTTCTTCTCTCGGCTGTGAAATGACCGTAACTCAGAGTAAGGTCATTTATCGGTAGTGCCCTCTCTCTAGTAACTAATAGAGGAACTGTACGTTTCCCTTTATAAACTCTGCCTTCTTAATAGAACATTTTGTTTTGGCAACTCAAGAAGCCATATTATGGGATAGAAATCTGTTCCAATTTCCCAAGTGTAGATATAGGAATTCCCTTTGGATTAGTCTATATGAACCATGGTTAAGGGAATGTATCTTAAATTTTGAAAAAAATATAAACTTTTTGAGCATATAAACTTTTCTTGCTGTCTCATAAAGGCTTTTAGAATGGTATTTTGAAAATTCAACAAGCCTAGTTACAGTTTAAGCAAGAATGATGATAATTTAGTTGAAGCAAATTCAAGACTGAAGATTTGGTGCAAAAATGAAAACTTGAGAAATGAGTCCATGATAATCTATGTCTTGTTTAAATGTGTATTTTCAGGCATACCTGGATTTGAGTCCCAGTGTCACTACTTACTATGTATGTGACTGCAAAGATATGCAAATCATAACTTAGTACAGCTTTAAAGTACTGCCTCATAAGATCATTGTAGGCCTAAAAGAGAAAATACATACCAAGCCCTTAAAACAGTGCCTGGCTTATAAGTCTTAGCTATGATTATGATCATTCACTTACACAACTTGATTTCCTAAATTCTTATTTAACTTTTCTAGAATTGAAAATTATTTCTTAATTATAGAAAACAAGTGAAATATAAATATACGAACAGGAACAGCAAAGAATCAGTATGAAAATTAAGTCATGTTTACATAGCTAGTTACATAGCTTACCTAACCCTATTGTTAGACCAGTATTGATTTATCAAAAACTATATTACAACAATAAGCTAGAAGAAACTGGGATAGTTTTAACAAATTATTTAGGAGGCCGCTTTCCAGATATATTATTAATCCCTTATTGCCCAGCCCCTAAGAAAACAGGGTGAAAAATCTATTTCTACGTGTTCTTAAAGAAGGTAGTCTCTTTTAAATCAGGGGTTCCTGCAAATTTCCTAAAAAGAGGTAATTAATTGCCATGGAATAAAAGCAAAACAAACCCTATCATATACAAGAGTTATGATGATTATAACTAACATATGCTGGACCCACGTCGTTCTAAAGAACACAATTTGCAACTAACATAAAAACAATTTAATGAGCAGTATTTCAACTGTCAGAAGGTTATTATTCTTACTTTGATTTACAAGCCACATTCTCAGTTTCAAGTTGCTAAATCTTCCAGGACAGTTTTTCCTGAAGAATACACAGTTTGCTGTTCAAAATTTATTTGATTTGAAAATAGCATTGTTCCAACACCAGAGCTATCTAATGGTCAGAATCATAGTGTTATGCTTTGTGAAGAAAGTATCAGGTGTCAACCCTGTCTTGAGTACTGTCAACCCTTGACCTGCACATTGGATAATTATAATCCCTTCCCCTCATCTGAATCTTGAGCTTTCACAGGCTGAGATTCCAGTTTCAGAGTTGTGCCGCTGCCTTTCTAGTTTTCGAGAATTTTCTCCTCGAAGCCAAAAGCTGTTACCCAAATTGCGGAAAACAAACATTAAGGGGTGACTTGCCTCCCACCCCTCTGCATCTCCATTCAATTTCCAAGCACTTGATAATTCAACTTCAGTAGCAGAGCCAAGTTAGCGCCAGTGGAGCTCTCCAAATAACCCAGAAACACAACTCTCCCGCTCAGCTGGCGCGCTTTAGGGTTCACTCCGCCCTGGTACAGTCCCGGAAGGCTGAAGGATTGAGACAAAGAGTTCTCCCTCCCTTTTCCAAACCTCCAGCCACCGACTTTCCCGGATACAAACAGGCAGAGAGACACCAGGTACGCGGGGGATGGGTGTCTCACCTTCCTCTTCCTCCAGGGAGTTCATGCAGGGAAAGTAGCCGGCCAGTGCCTCGAAGGACGCGGAAAGGCTGCTCCGGCTCTGGGAGCGCTGCATGGAGCGACCAGCAGTACCGGCGCCCCCAAAACCCTGCCGGCCCATCTTGGACGAGGACCCGCTTTTTCCGCGGTACAAGATACGAGGCGTCTTGGCGGCAGGGGCGCCGCGATCGCAGCGCTACGGGGTGGGCGGCCAGGGGGCCGGAACGGTGCTTCGGGACCCTAGAGAAGAGGTGGCGTTCCTGGCTGCTAGGGAGGGGGCAAGGGCAGGGGGCTAAGGCAGAGGCAGCCGGAGACGCGGCCGCTCGCGCAAAGTCCGAGGTCTTGCCCGGGAGGCAGCTGAGGCTCCAGGAGGCTGGAGCCGCCGGAGTCCCGCCGCCTCCCCACCCGGGAGCTGCTGATACCGCGGCCCGGCCAATCAGCAGCGAGGGGGAGGTGGCGGCCCGCGGTTTCGCAAGCAGCTCCTGAGCGACTGCTCAGGTTCTGGGCAACTGTGACCCGGAGTAGCTCCTGCCATTTCTTCTTCTCCCGCCTGGTTAAGGCCAGAGAATGGTGGCTGACTAGACGTTGTAAATTAGGAATCTCAAATGGGGAAAAAGCAGAAAAACGTTTGGCGGTCACTTTCCCTTTTGTCAATTTCTTTTACAATATGTTGTCCTTCTAAAGCACGGACAGGGAGAAAATACCGAAATTTTCTTCATATCATAACCCAATTTGATCATGTTCGACGAAAATCTAGAAGTAAAACTTTTTCCTTTCTTTTATTAAAAAAAAAAGTGAGGAAAACAGAGGGAGAAAAAGAAAAAACGAAGCAAAACAATAAACCAACACCATCAAAAGCCTGAAAAAAGCACTAACATTGAACAAGTACTATGATGTCTATCAACTTTGCTTCAATTCCAGGAATTTTTAATGCTATTGTCTCCATATTATATAACAACAAGCAGTTTAAGTCCAAACATCTAAATAAAAGGTAACATCTTCAACATAAATTTGGAAGCAATGCAGACACACTAGAAACAAGTCTATTAAGTGAAATAGTATGTGGCATTCTGCAAACTGCACATATCTATCATAGAACATAAAGCAACTTTTAATTCACTTAACTAGGATCCAGAAGACTGCCAAACTTATTGTAATATTAGACAACCCTCTCAACCTCTCAGTTTTTCTATTAATACAAACAAACAATGCAAGGGGGTGGGGTGGGGAGTAGGGTACAATGATTCAAGTTCAAACCGGGGTGCAGCAAGAACATGGCGTTTGTGTAATAATAAAACAATCTAAAATGGTTCTTTCATTCAATAACTATTTCCTGACTATTATGTATGTGAAAGTTCTTTGCTAGATGTACTGGGAGATTCAATCACTCATTCAATAAATATTGGGATCCTAGCATATGCCAGGTACCTTCGTGGGTGCTTAGGATACAACAGTGATCAGAACAGCTAAAAATCCCTGTTCTCATGACACTTCCTTACTAGTGGTATGAGAGAAACACAAAATCAGTAAATTATATAGTGTTAAAAGGGGGATAAATTCAAATGGCAAAAAATTAAGAGGTATGAGGGCAGGGAGAGGGAAGAAGAGATGTGATGTGGGGGCATTTTCGGGACTTGGAGTTGTCTTAATGATATCACAGGGACAGATGCTGGACATTATATATCTTGCCATAACCCACTGGATGTATGGGGGAAGAGCGTAAATTACAATGTAAACTATAATCCATGTGGTGCAGCAGTGCTCCAAAATGTATTCACCAAATGCAATGAATGTGCCATATGATGAAAGAGGTTGTTGATGTTGGAGGAGTGGGGGGGGTATAAGGGAACCTCTTATATTTTTCAATATAACATTTTTTGTTATCTATGTATTTTTTTTAAAAGACAATAAAAATACATTTATATATAAAAAAGAGGTATGGGGCAGCCTGCAATTTAAAATATGGTGTCAAGAAGGGCCTCACTGACAAGGTGAATATGAACAAAACTTTGAAGAAGCAGAGGAAGTTAGCCATTCAGATATCTGAGGAAGTGAGTTTGAGAGACAGAACTGCCAGTGCACAAGCCCTAAGGTGCAGGGTTCCTGGTATGTCCATGGAACAGCAAAGAGGCTAGAGTGAAGTGAGGGAATGGGAATGAAAGGAGGTCAGAAAGGTAAGGAAAGAGGAGGAGACAGATCATACAGGGCCTTCTTGGCATGTTAAGGACTTTGAACATTGAACATCGGAATCTAGAAGGTATGAAAAATACATACAAATATTTATCAAAATTAGGGATGTTTCACTACAAATAAGAGTATGATCACATAATCATAGACAACTTTAGGTTCTCAGGATGGTTCAGCTTTCTTGGTTCTGCTTTTCTGACCATCTTTTGTCCTTTTCTCATTAATATTCCTAAAACTCTTTCCCAATCCAATTTCCTTTTTCATTATTCACCTTCGCAAACTATCAATATTCCAATATTCCCTGATAAAACCAGGGAGCTTTAGGAGGACTTTTTCATATCACTTTTATTCAGAGAATATAAACTTTTTATTAAATGAGAATTTTCATTGTAAGAAAAAAGAGAACCACAGAACTTAGGAAACTGAAAGGACTTTATTTAAAATCATCTTTTTTTAAAAACTGTGGGTCACAAATTTTTGGTGAGTCACAAAAACAAGTTCTCAGGTGTTGATCACCATTTAAAAATAAAATGGAATATCCTATACAGTTAGTGCATCAAGTGCACTACTGTATCATGAATATATGCCTGTGTGTGTATGTGTTGGGTTGTGACATAAAATGTATTTCTCAGTATGGTTTGAAAAACATGAATATAATGTAATAAAACACACTTATTCTATATACGAGGAAATTTAGATTGATGACTAAAACATTTTATTTCCAAGAATACCTGCTTGTTATCTCTTGGGCAAAAGGAGTGACAATGGTAATTTAAAAATCTTTATTATTATTTGTCTTATTTTTTCATCAGGATATTAGCCAGAATGAAGCAAGGGATAATAAAGGAAACAGCTGTTACCATATGCGTCCATCAATACTCGGAGAAAAGTGAGAAGTTTATTTCAATTGCCTAAGTTAGAAAAAACTGATGGGACGTTCCTAACTTCAGATCAGAAAGAAAATATCAGGGAAAAGGAATGAATAGGGAAATCTTGAGAAATTATGTTGGATGGGGTTGAAAACTTCCATTTTGGCAGCCAGAGACATAATAATGAGGGTTAAAAGTCATTTTGGGAGGGTTGGTCTTGGATTTTTACTAGTGATTGTGGGGACAGAAGTACAAGAACTGAATCCGCGGTTCTGTCTAAGTGCCTGGTCCTGCCTTCTCTGTACAACGATCTGGTCTCATGTACCAAGAAGTTAGGCAGGGTGACATAGCTATGGATCTGTTTCTACTGAATCATCATTTTTCTCTTGCAGTTTCAGAAGCAGGTTTTCTTGGGAACTTTTTAAACTATTGTAGCAGTTTGATATTTATAAATTCCAAAAATGATATTATGTTTGTAAACCGTTCTGTTCCTCTGGACTGATACCCTTTCATTGTATTAAATTCAAAGGTTTTATATTTACTTGATTAAATCAAGATTAGGGCTTTGATTTGACCACATCAGTAGAGTGTGACTCAGGGTTGAGTCCCCGCCCCCTTGGTGCACTGACAGAAACTGACACTCACATGAGAAGATACACAGAAGATATGGAAGAGGAGAGAACCTGGTCATTTCTATTCTGCCATGAGACAGAAAGGGGAAGGCTCAAACAGCTGAAACCCTGGGAAGAGAGACAAGCCCTATGCCAGCCTACAGTGAGATTGGAAGACTCTGGACCCACGAACCTTAAGAGGAAGAAGGAAGGAGATAACCAGGCAAAGGTTGCCACCACATCTTGCTTCAACATGTGGTAACAGACTTTGGTGGGGAAGTAACCTTGAGTTGCATAAAGGAAATACCTTTATAAAAACAAACAGATTTGCATCAGCACTGCTTTGGCTGACTAATACAACTATTTTTTCTATAGTTAGGATCTTAGACAAACTGATAAATGATAGAAGAATCACATGGGTAAGGAGAACTAAAGAGGAAAAAGGAAGAAAACCACTTTATTTCAGGGAAGAAAGCAATAAGGAAAAAGAAGACTGTTGGCATATGGATTAGATAGTCAAACTACAATAGGGGCCGGGGACCTCTAGTCTTGAACACTAAATTATGGAATATACCCTATTTGTCTAGAACAGGGGTTCTTAACCTGGAGTCCACGGACCCCCAAGGCATCTGTCAGAAGATTTCAGGGGGCCCATGAGCTTGAATTGAAAATTTAAAAAATTATTCTTGTGGGGACGTGTTGGTGCAGGTGTGATATTTATTAAAAAATACACAGTCTACTGTGGACTTAGTAAGGGGTCCATGGTTTTCACTGGCCTGGCAAAGGGGTCTGTGGAACAAACAAGGATAAGAACCCTTGGTCTAGAGAACGTAGAATTCCACCTTTATTTGTCCTTTGCTCAATTGTTTTCTATGTATAAGGAATACTATCTGAATAATATATCTAGTTTTTATATTTTAAACACTCTGATATAAATTCTGCCATCCCCAAGGCATTAAAAATATGTATATTAGGGGAGCATGTGTAGCTCAGTTGGTTGAGTGCCTACTTCATATATATGAGGACCTGGGTTCAAAAATAACAACAACAACAAATATATATAATAAACTACTGATAGAAGATTGGAAGCATCATTTCTTCATACCACAATATACAATCAAATGACTTTGGATGTAGTTTCTAAATGATGGGCCACTATGTAGTTTTATTAAAGGAAACTAACTGTAATTCCAGAATCATTATAATCCAGTATCCCAATTTATTTATAGCTTCCTTATTCACCCAAATATAATTAGAGAAAAAATGAGTCACCAACATATGAAATAAATTGCCTTCTGAATTGGTAAAATAGGCCCTTGAAAAAAATCCCATTATTTAATACAAAAATCATCTTTTTGAAGAAAAGATAAACAGGTATAACTTGCTTATACTCTCATGGTGTTCAAGTTGATGGGTACCTGAATATTTTATAGACAGATAATGCTTTAGAGTTTATGAAACACTATCATACCAATTATTTTATTCAATTCTAATATCAGTCCTGAGATAGTGTCATCATCTCTTCCTTATGGATGAAGACTCAATGGTAGTAAATGATTTGCTTAATTAGAAAGTGCCACAGGAGGACTCAAACTCAAACTTTCAGATTTCAGGTTTAGTGTCCTGTATACTACATCACAGGAGTCTCATGTAACACACACTTCCAGAAAACATAGATGATAGATATAATATGAACTGTAAACTATTTGTCCCCAAATAAGTAAAATAGATGTTGAAAATAAATCTTAAAAACCATGATGTTCATTCTAATTATATAATAATGTCAAATCTGCATAGGCCCCTCATAATATATATGATTATCACATAGCCATATATGTCTTTCAGGCTGATTAATTCCAATAGGGTTAGAAATTTTATGTTACATGTCATTCATGTATTGCTTTTTATAATTTTTCAAAAACTCATCATGGCTTAAAGTATATTAGTTTATTCTGAAATAGAGGCTTGGTCAATTAAGTAAATACATGACAAGGCTAATATATGAAGTAGTTACACAGTTTCTAAAGCACAGATGAAGCCAATTAGGAATGTAGTTGCACCTTTGGCAGCCTGGCCCTTTCCTATGCCAGAAATGATATAGGTGATGATGGTGGGAATGTAAATTTTACTAACAAAGGGAAGAGAAGGGAAGTAATGCCCTTCTGGGAAGTAATGAAAAAAACAAGTAATTAAGCCCAGAGGTAGATATGCTAAAAAGAAATTTTGAAAGGTACTCTTATTGCTGCTTCTATAACTATTTAGTGTTTCCTGTCAAGCCAGAAATGGCTAGTTACTGGAATAGACAGGAATTAATCAGGATACGTTATAGAGTCATTTTGTAGACTAACCTCTTTCCTCTTGATATACAATTGCTCTTGGTAATAAAGAGATTATTTCTACTGCAGTCTTCATAATTGGTGAATTTTGCCACATTTAACCAATCTGTCGTTACAGCAAATCATTCTACGTTAAATAGAAATATTTGTGGATATATTAGATAATTAGATACCTAATATATCAAATGGCTTTTTACAATTTAAAGCTGACTCTTAAAATACTAAAATAATTTTTAGTTGAAACAAAATATCTTTTCATTTAAGTCATGAGAGGTAAAATCAGTGAAGGCAATGTTTTTACACTGATTTCAAATTGCTAAAGGTATTTTAATAGTCTAGGGCAATTATCTTTGACCTGAATGTGGAATACAGAACATACAATCCTTTCTCCCATCCACAGATTTATGTCAATGTGGTACAAATTTTAAGGTTTTGTGATTTCAATTTTCAAAAGCAGTTTTGGTTTTTACCCGGCATATTTATAAACTGAATATCGAATGTTACATTTTAGCAGCTGGCCACCCTAAATGTTCAGAAAGGTTGATAAAGCCAAAAGATATTTATGGTATAAGAAGCCAAAAAAAAGATTAAATGAACAGAATTTTCATTATTTCTGGAGTGAGACCAGACATGAAATTTGCCTTTCTCTCATAACAGAAAATGACCTTGGAAGTAATTTATTGTTTAAGCTAAAAACTGGTGATAAGATTTGACCAAGGAACAAAGGAAAAAAAAAAAACCCTAAAGATCAAAGTCATGAGTCATAAAAGCAGATTAGCTAGACAATACAGAGGAAGAACATGTATTTGGGCTCTAATATTACTACTGACTCTTCATATACAATAATAATGATAATAATACCTAATTAACATTGTTATTTATATACATTACCTCAATTAATCTTCATAAATACTCTATAGAGTAGTTACTACCATTATTCCCATTTTGCAGTCAAGGAAATTGAAGCATATTCATTCATCAAGTATTTGTTGAGTGCTTACCACATGCTAGGCACTATGCTATGCACTGGGAATACAGTAGTGAACAAAATGGACAAAAATCCCTACCTTTATGGTGCTTAAATGCTAGTGGAAAAACAGCTAATACCTATATCCTGCTTACTATATGTCAGGCATTTTTCTAAACAACCCTAAGAAGGAAGTATTATTATGCTCATTTTAAATATGAGGAAACTGAGGCAATTAGGGTAAGTCTATTGCCCAAGGTCACACAGGTTATTAAGAAATGGAACCAGGATTCACCCAGAAACTCTGATGCAAAGTGTATGTGGAAGCTGGGTGGACCCCAGAAGATCATGTCATTAGAGCTAAACCATTCCTATGCTAGTAAATCTATTGTACCTGGACCTCTTGATTGAATTACTTGAGTTAAATGCCTTTGATTAGATTCAATTGTTTGGTCAAGCAAGCTCTGGCTTGATTGCTAGTGTGAGGCTATTTTGTGGATTTAAATCATTAATACAAGGGTTGCAACTGTGACTGATTACATCTACAATCAACTAAGGAAATTGCCTTCAAGGAGAGAGTCTCATTCAATAGCTGAAGGTCTTAAAGGGAGAACTGATGATTTCAGCAGTTACAACAGAAAGAAGAATTTCTATTCTATTTCAGTCTGCCAGTTTCTCCTGGGGAATTCATTGAAAACCTTCATTGGAGTTCCCAGCTTGCAGCTGCCCTCTGGAATTTAGATTTGCCCATCCTCACAATTGTGTGAGCCAATTCCTGTAATAAATCTCATAATATTTATGATATATATCTCTTCTATCTCCAGTCAATTCTTTTTCCCTAGAGAATGCTGAATAATACAGATGGCCTTCACACTACTTTCTCTCATTTCCTCATTCATTCATTCATTAGGTATGTACTGAGCATCAAATGCCAGACTCTTTTGTAGGATCTGTGGGCAAATATACATAAAACATGGGTTTAGCCTTTAAGGAGCCCTGAGTCTGGTGATGACAGACAAGAAAAGCAAATAACTGCAATATAATGAAACAAGTAGTATATGAGTGTTAAGTTCTACACTTTGTTGACATAAATAGGAAGTGACCAATTCCACTTAGATGGGTCAAAGAAGGCTTCACAGAAGAAGGGATACCTGGTCTGCTCTGAAAGGATGAGTTACATAGGCAGAAAACTGGATGAAGGAAATTGAAAATATAATTTCAATAAATTGACTATAAAAACTATTATATACTCCTATTTTGGATCCCTGGAAATGGGTAAGGGATTAGGCTTTCCATGAGGGAAAACATTTTTTCTGACTATTATACTGATGTGGGCTATGGGTGGGAGGCTCTTTGTCTCTTCAGAGATAACCTAAGCTGTCTGACTTGTGGGTGTGAGACTGTAAGAGGCTGCAGTCCAGTCCTTCGTGACCATGGCAATGACTCTAGTCCCAGGAAACAGTTTAACAATGCAAGGTCTATAAACTTTAAGTATTCAGGGGAAATGCAAAACAAATATGTTAAAAGCTTACCCTAAGATGTGGAAGATATATAAGCTAATTCAAGCCTATTGAGAACTGAAACAAAGGGACCATTTAACCTTTCCTCTCTGTATAAAAGAAACTCGAAAGTCTTGTTCAGGGTTCGGGATTGAAACAGAAAACTCCCGAGTCCAGCCGGCTGTGAATAAACCATTTTTCCATCTCAAAATCATTCCTAAGTCCTGGCCTCTCTATACGCAAATAATTGAACCTCTCTCAAATTCTACAGCAATACTTCCCTTGGAGTTCTAGATGAACATCATCTATCAATTTCTCATATTAAAATGAGATAAATAGTCACGAGATTTTGTGGTTGTAATTGTTCTGCACAAATAGACAGCAAAGTCTAAAAATCTTAATACATTTCAGGTACCAAGGTCAATGATTTTATGCAATATTTGTAAAAAGTGTGTGCTGTTCATTTTGCCTCATTCATTCATTCATTCATTCATTCAGTATTCACTTACTTCCTACTCACACCATAGCATGATTAGAATAATACTAGGAATACATGGAAAATATAAGGATTACCTTATCACAAGAGTAGTTCTTACTTGATCCTATTTCTTCCTTTTCTTTACTGGCTAAGCTTCAAGTGTGTACTTAAATGTACATGACAGTAAAGACTTCCTCTGATTACCATTTTGTTTGGCTAAGTTATATGTTGGTTGGATATAATTGGTTATATATTATTTATAGTGCTCGACACCATTCTGTCATAAAAAATAAGTAAATGAAAATTTTCACAAATGTTTTGACTTACTGTCTGGTTGGACTTTTAAAATTGCAAGGACTTTAATTAGTTTTCATTATATACAGAGGCATAAGATATGTAACAGAGCCATTCTAAAATTGTTAAAGACCAAAGGCAGTAGAGAATAATGAGAAATCTGTCAAAGCAATAAAAATTGTATGCTTTTAAAAAGTATATTGCATACGTTGCAATACAAAAGATGAAAAACATTCATTTTATACAGATCCAGGTCAAACATCACCTCAACTGGGCATAAGTGAATTACTGCCCGAAGGTAGTTCTATTCTAGTTCAGTACATTTGGTGAACAGTTGAGATTGTATGCAAAATGGCCAACTTAAGTATAAAACTAAGCAACTCCTCATCAGCTGATTCCTCCTTAAGACACTTTGTTTTAAGTAACAGTTTGTCTTCTTGATATGAAACTTAATAGGAAATAATAATATAGATTAAATATGTTTCCCTCCTAAAATCCAATTCAAATGGTTCTATCATATCTGCTTCATTTATACTCCCATGAAAAGGTGAGAAACTCAGATCTGGCAAGACAAAGGACTATTCTCCAGGGAAAATAATTTCAGTATGCAGTAAATTTGTGAGGTTAAACAGAAACACTGTATTTGATTGAAGTCATTATAAAGAGAGGACTTTCTCAACCTCCTAACAGAGCAAGCAGTGTTTCACATCCCAACCTCCTTTCCCATAATCAACAAATTGTGAAAAGAGATTTGGGGGAGGAGTCACAAGTCTCAATCTACGATTTACTGCTTAAAAAATAACGAAACTAGCAAGTACAAAAGCTATGTCACTTGTTGCAAGTGTTTCACGTATTTGTTCATTTATTCATTCATCCATTCATCTCCTCTTCCATCTATTTAACACAGGGGTTCTTAACAAGGGGTCCATGAGCTTGACTTGAAATTAAAAAAAAATTTTTGTGGTGACGTGTTGGTGTGGATGTGATACATTTATTAAATAATACACAGTATAGTGTGGACTTAGTAAGGGGTCCATGGTTTTCACCTGACTGGCAAAGGGATCTGTGGAACAAAAAAGCTTAAGAAACCCTGGTTTAACAAATATTAATTGAGCACTACTTTTCCCAGGCCTTGGAATGAAATGAAGAACAAATGACACTTGGTCCTTTCCTTCATAAAACTGACAATGTCATGAATAGACAGATGGCAACACAAAATCATGTAAAAATCAACTCATAAATTATCATAAGTGACATGAAGGAAAATTGCAGAGTGTAGTGAAAGTGAAAGACTTAATTTAGATTGGGTGTTTGGGAAGTCACAGAAGATAAAAGACTTTTCTGAGAAAGTTTCTCTACCCTGACACTTAACGGGTAAATAGGAGTTTTCAGGTACAGAAAGAACTGAGATAAAGGTTTTCCATGTAGAAGGAATAGCTTATATGAAGGTTAGCAGTATCATCCCCCATACTCAAAGGCGGAATAATTCCAGTTCCTTCAACCATTTCTCAAATACCTCCAAACAGTTATCTAAGAGTCTGGGCAGCATAAAGAACTTATCATTCCCCTTGTTTCAAATGCCATAGTTTAAATTATGTAAACAAGCCTCCAATAGCCTTTTCTGGTAGCTATATCATATTGTTGAAATTTATAAAATATTCAGTCAGTACAGTACAATTTTTAAAATGGTTGAGATAGGTCTGCCTTTCCTAAATCTAAATTAGAATTTCATAGTTACAATTTTTCATTTAGTTCATTTAGTTCTTGTTTTTAAGATCCCATATATTAGAATCTAAGAATTACAGGTACGTAAGAAACTTTAGTATTATACATTGGACCTTTCACTATATGTTTCAATCTCCTTCCCCCATTTAAATAATTCCACCCAATTGTTCCAGTATCTGCATCACTCCTACACTAAGTTCCCTACTTTTTAAAGTAGCCATCTGTGGACATCTCCATTGATTCAAAGTTCTCACTTATGTCCATTTATTCATTTTTCATTTAGTAAAAAATTGACTGTGTGCCTACTATATAAAAGATGTTTTACATTTTCTGGATCTTGGTCCTGTTTCCGCTTGGGTGGGGGGCAACATTAAATAAGTCAGTCTAACCTCTGGTGGACATGAGAGCATTCCAAATTGTAGCATTTGGCATTGGTTTATGAATTCTAAAAATAGATATTGGATTATGTTTGTAAACTGGTCTATTCCTCTGGGTGTGCTCCACTTTGTATAAAATTCAGAAGTTTCACTCTTACTTGATTAAATTATGATCAAGGCTTTGATTTGGCCATGTCAGTAGGACGTGAGTTTCCACTGAGCAGACTCAGAGAGAAAACAACATGGCAGAGGAGAGAGTTGGAGTTTTGATGCTGGAGCCCCAGGAAGTAAACACACTGGAGGAGAACACAGAGGCATACAGACAGCTCCATAGATATGGCAGAGGCCCTGGGAAGAGAGAAAGCCTGATAGTCTACAGCTGACCTTGTGGAGACAGCAGAGTAGCTAAGTCTGGAGAGAAACAAGCCCCGGGGAGAGAGACAAGACTTATATCAGTCTACAGCTGAGACCAGAAGAAGCCAGGGCCACAATCCTGAAGAGGGAGGCTGAAACCTCGCAGAGACTCACAGCCATCTTCCTCCAACACGTGACAACAGATTCTGGTGAGGGAAGTAATTTACTATTTATGGCCTTGTGATTATATGCTTCTACCCCAAATAAATACCCTTTATAAAAACCAACCAATTTCTGGCATTTTGCATCAGCACCCCTTTGGCTGACTAATACACAAATCTTGGAGGAGATATTTTAAGTTTTCTACTTTTCAGACTAACCATCCTTCCCCCCCCAGTCGTTCCCCACAATGCCTGGGTTTTCCTTGCTCTCCTGCTTACTCTTTGTTGCATATAGTTCAGCTCAGAGATTCTCAGTGGAAAAATGTCCATTTAGGTGGCATATCTGCTTCATCTGCTTTGTTGTTTGTTTCTAAATTACATTCACTGCACCCCTGCTTCCTCCACATAGGAATGCAATAAATGCACACTGATGCTAATTGACCAACAAAAAAATTAGCTCCAAATATTTAATCAATATAGCCATTACTTTTCTAATTAGACCATGTACTTTATAGATAAGTTAGGACGTGGACATGGCTCAACTGAGTGTCTGTCTACCATATGGAGGGTCCAGGGTTCGATCACAGGGCCTCCTGACCCTAGTGGTGAGCTGTCCCATGTGCAGTGCTGCCGCGCACAAGGAGTGCTGTGGCATGCGGGGCGACCCCGCATAGGTGTGCCCCACACACAAGGAGTATGCCCTGCAAGGAGAGCCGCCCCATGTGAAAAAAAGTGCAGCCTGCCTACGAGTGGCGCCACACACACACAGAGCTGACTCAGCAAGATGACACAACAAAAAAGAGACACAGTTTCCAAGTGCCGCCAGATAATGCAAGGGGATGCAGAATAACACACAAGTGAATGGATACAGAGAGCAGACAATGGGGGGGGGGGGGGAAGGGGAAAGAAATATATAAAATAAATCTTTCAAAAAAAATTAGAGTATTAACCAATGAATTAACCAACACTAAGATAACTTTACCCCTTCAAAAACTTTTACTTTTAAAATTCCTTAAGTATTCTAAAAACAGATTTTATTTCCCTTCAAACACTCATAGTTTTTTGTTTATGTTTAGGAAAAAACTTTTCTAATTTCAGAAAATTAATTTTGGACTTTTCTGTTTTGACCTGTACTTAAGAAAGTTGATCAGTAAGTAAACTAGCTGAAAGCAAGAAAATAAACGAAAATAAACTAGCTAAAAGTGTTTTTTTGAAACACTGTTGAATAATCAAGATACATTATCATACACAATTAAATGCTTGAATTGCATCAGTGTAATATTAAGTTAAAATTTCCCCCCATTTTACTGACAACCTAAGAATTTAAGCATTTCCTGAACAGTAAAATAATATTACGAAGAGAGCATGTTAACTCTTTCAGTTTACTTAATATTATTCTATTCACTCAATATAGCATTAAATCACTGCAGTGGTTCAGAGGGCCTTTAAAACCGAATTTACTAATTGGTCATACTGGGGAAATAGGATATGTGATTCCCTAGGGTAAGGAAATTGTGATTTCATTACAATTAAGGATGAACACTTTTGTGTGTGGGTAGGTGTGTATGGGATGGAGAAATTCTTATGTGATTTCACTTGGGATTGGCTGGCACAGGTTGTGGTTTGTCATACAATGACTCTAGGTTGCTCCTGTCATCTCTTATTTTGATATTAGGGAAAAATACAGAATTCAAACTATTTTTTTGGGTGCAGCTAAATGAATTTAAAAGATGTTTATTAAAGCTTATACTAAGTTTAAAAATAACTAGTTTATATTTCCTTATTCTAAAAAATTAAAAGTATAATAGCAAGTATATCATGGTATCATGATATCAATTTTTAAGGTACAGGAGAAAGAAGGAAGGTTAATTTCCTAAACCAGACTGCATATATAATATGTATCTCTAAAATTTGACATTACTGCTCAAAGAGATTTTCCCAAAGTATACTTATTTATACTCCAGTCACCATTTATCAGCATTTGGGTATCAAAACACTGTGGTATAGAATTTATTTCTGAGTCCCTTTATTTTCTGCTATGCATTTTCATTTTTTTGTGGAATCTGGCATTATGCTCATTGACTTAAATCTGGAAAAAAGTCTTTGCTTCATGATTCATTGTTATAAACTATGAACTTAATTTTAAATATTACTGAATTTCACACTGAGAGCAGCATTTTATCACTGGGTGAGGCAAAAATAAAAAATTTATTTATAGTTTAGTAAATCTCATATTGTATCTGATTAAATGTTGGCAGGTATTTTTTCAAGTTCAGTATTATTAAAATGTGTATTTGTTATGCATTTTATCACAATTCAAGGTAAATGCAATGATAAAACTTATATAAACCATTTTTTGTATTTTCTCTAATTTCATCAATTGAAAATGTTTAGTTTTTTATTCTCTGTTCTTACACCCTAAAATTCCAGGTTACAGGTTAAGATTAGTTGACAAATGGTTAATTTTCTGGCTTCTATAGTCACTTAAAAGGTGTTTGTCATAGTACCTAAGCATTCTGAAGTAAGTAAAATTTTCAAACCATGGGGTGAAGTGTACCTTGTCAATCTTCTGAGATGTTTGCTCTAGTCCCTGCAAAGCTAGATCTCCACTCACTTTCTTACTTGTTGAGCTCCACCTCTACCCATAGTACTGTCCCAACTTTACTCTCAAGCTCACAAAAGGATAATCACTCTGATTACTCAACTACCTGGGACTTAGACATGTTTCTTTTCCTCAGACCTCTCTGAGGTTGAACATTTGATATAAATGACAGGAAGGAAATGGTCCCCTGTAACTGAAGCTCCTCTTTGCTACCACACATCACTTCACTAATTTTAATACACATCTTTGTGGGGAAGAAAGAGCATATGTTTTTACATAGTACAGTCCATTTTAAAAAATGTAAAACAGTGTTAGAAACTAAATAACCCTATGAGGATCTCTTATGAACATTTATGTCATACTGTTATGATCACAACAATAACACAAATTCTCCACCTTTTAGCTAACTTTAAAAAATAATATTCTCTGTGTAAATACACAACTTTAAAATGATCCAAATGAAATAAATATTGACAGTGGGTCAAACATTGTTTAACATTTAACAAGAATCCCTATGAAAACTTTTCTGGCTCTTATACTAGGCATTTCCTATGGTTTAGTTTTAACAAGTTTTATATATGATGTCTGCATAATGGAAAATAATTTTTGCTTTATACAGTGCATCTCTCTCAAGCATACATTCATCTCTAAAACATATCTTGGAAGCATGTGCTAGTCCCCATTTCATATGTGTGGAAGTAAAAGGAAGATAAAAGTACCCATCCATCAATGGTAAGATCTGGATGAAGACGCTTATAGATAGATAAACTGGGTTTAAACACTTACATTTCCATATAATGAAAATTTTTTTACAAATCTATGTGAAGTTCCAGTGAATATATTTCCTTGAAAAATCAATCTATTAAAAGTTTAATAAAAACAACTTATTGCTAGTTTTATATACCATCCATTATTAAAAAATATTAAACAAGTATTTATTGAATGCCCCATGTGCAGAAATAGCAGATAGTATTATTTAGGAATTAACTGACCATTGGTTAAATATGTTATTTTCAATCATTTATTATTTGAAATGATTATTATAGAAAAGCTAAGAAAATAGACCAAGTAATGCTCTGTAATTAAAAATAAAGGCATAATAATGGAATAACATGTATTTGGAACATGCACTCGTTTTAACTATAGTGTCAACTTTTAAGATTATGGGACATTAATTTTGCAACTTGTAGGACTGTCACACTCTAACACAATTTTGGAAAAGAACAGTATTCAACAGTAAAAGGGAAATAAAGGGAAAATCTGGAAATAAATTACTTTGTGTTGAGAGAGGGAGAGAGAGAGAGAGAAAGCAATGAGACAGGAGGCAGAGATTAAGTCATTCTGCCAAAAATCGAGGAATGCCATGGATTGCCAACCACCCACCAGAAGTCAGGAGCAAGGTGTGGAATGGATTCCCCCCTCGAAGAGGATACAAATCCCTGCTGACACTTTGATTTTGGATTTCTAGCGTGTAGAATAATAAATTTCTGTGGCTTAAGTCAATAGTCTGTGATAATTTGTCACAGCTGCCCTGATAATTAAAGATACCTTCATTATCACAAAAAAACATTAAGTTACAGAAGCACAAAATAATTCAGAAAAGAACAAACCAATAAAAATGTAATAAATTGAAAATAAAGCAGCTTTTTAGAGGGCCCAAAATGACCGCCATGTTGCCATATCCAGTGAAACTTCCAGGTCCTCGTTTTACTGGCTCTTTGAGCAGTGTTCTATAGGGTTGATGACTCCTTCAGTCTGACAGTATTATCTTTTCTTGAATTCCATATGGTCACAATCTTCTGGTTTTCTTCCTTTCTCTCTGGTATCTCATCACTGTCCTTTGCTGACTTTACCTATTTTATCATCTTTACTGCAACCTCTGAGCTCAATCCTGGGTCTCCTTCCCTCATTATACACCCTCCCAAGACAATATAATTCTATTTCCATTTTTAAAAATGATATACATTCACTCATTTGAGTTTCAGAGCTGGATAACTGCTTACTTGACATTAACACGAAATTATCTTACAGTCCTCACAAACTATACTCCTGATTTCTATTTCCCACAGAAATTTGCTTGCCTTTTTATCTCTTAAAAAATGAATTATTAAATAAATACATCTCTTGATAAATGACACTATTTGCCAAGTAGTCGCTAAAACTAAACATCTGGGTATCCTCTGTTATTCCTCACTTTCCCTCATTGTGTCCCTCCTCTCATCTAATCAACATCAAATTCTGTTGATTCTACCTCTAAAACAGATCTCATATCCATCCATTTCTCTAAATATCAGTCCAAGCCACTTTCAAATTGCCCCCAAGACAATTCTCAGTCACCATATAGGAAATATTGGGTCTTGTCACTATCCCCTAAAAACCCTTCAATATCTTTCACTGCAATTAGAATATAGCCCCATAGCACAACCTCAGAGGGTGAACATATCTTTCTATCTTTATCACAAGCCACTCTCCCTTGATCACCAGTTGAAACCACACTGTTCCTTGCTAAAACAGGTGAAATTATTTTCTGCTTCAGAGTCTTTTGTCATGATGCCTTTCTTTCACTCCTTAGGTCTCCTGACCATCCATCAAACTAAAGGAAAAGACCCTTTTAATTCTCTCTCTTTTGATATCCTGCTTTTTTTTCATAAATGGAGTCAAAAGGAATATTTATAAATGTATTTACTTACATTTTCTTCTTTTCCCTGTCCCCACTAGATATAACTTCTATGAGAACAAAGACTATCTCTGTTCCATTCACTACAGCACACTCACTCTACTCAGTGCCTAACATATAGGAGACACATAATCTTCCAAAGTTGATGGAGTAAAAATAAAATCAATTTTTTTTTGCTGTGAGTTTCTAGTTTTGTTCTAGCTAAGATAAAGTTCCTCATTTTAAATAGCATAATGTCAAACATCCAGAGGAAGGATTTCTTAAGTTTTAAAGCCTACAAAAAAGTTTTATTTCAACAGACATGTAATTTTGAAGACAGTCAATTTACTTCAGATTCAAAGAATGTCCATAAAAGAGCTACATTTTGTCTACTCATAATTGAATTGAGCTCCCTACAAGTTACTGGAAATATTAGAGCATATGCCCTAGATTGTACCATATGGCACTATGAAAGGTCAATTTCAGTGAAAAGGGTAGAACTTCAAGTAGAAAAGGAAATGGGACAAGAATACAAGCGGACACAGAAAAACACACAACGAATGCACACAGAGAGTAGACAACAGGGGGGAAGAGGAAAGAAATAAATAAAATAAATCTTAAAGAAAAAAAAAAAGAAATGGGAAGCAGCCTGCTATTGTGCAAAGGTCAGATTGAAAAGTCCTGTAAAGTTATATTTCCATACGATAACCCAGATATTCATCGGAAAATACAAGTATTCTAATTTTATGTAGATGTAGGGTTATCCCAGAAGGATTCCAGTGATAGTAAAGAAAAAAATTGGTATGGGTTTGCAGAGATGTGGAGGGAATAAATCTTTTGCATGAATGCATTTTTCAATTAAAAAATCCCCCCTTTAATATTTCTTGAGAATACACACTCAAAGTATACAGTCTTCATTCTAGAACAAAGGCCCAGTAAATTCCAAGGCACAGAAGAGGTAATAAATATCATTTACCATGCAATGCAATGCAGTATTTCTACCTGAAAACTCTTCCTGAACACTTTCAGTGATGAAGAATTCTGATACAAACCATGCCTTCCATCTGACATCAGAACTCAATTTTGCCAAGTTCGCTTCTACTTTAAATCAAGGGTCGCCTTTCTTCCAATTTTCAATGACACATTCATCATTTCTGTCTAAGGCCTCATTAGAAGTATCTGATACAGTCCCCTTAGCCTCGGCCTAGACCTCATGTTATTTCAGGCAAATCTGGTCACCTAGAAAGACCCTCTGCCTTCAGCACCTGTTAAAAGTACTCATTCCTAGTAAGAAAGATAATATTCTTTCTAAAGGAAAACAAAAGGAAACAAACATTTGTTAATCATTTCCTATGAGCTCCTTCTTAGGTACTTCATATTCAATATCTCAATACTTCATGCAATCATTCATAAAATTCTCTAGAATTCCCTTCCTCATTCAAGAAAATAAGGAATTATTTCTTCCTTATTCATTTTAGGTGATGCCTGGGACAACTAAGGATTTCACAGAAAGAAGTAATAAATGCTATTTGACAGAGGTGAGAATTAGGAAAAAAGTAAAATTATCCGCTTCCATTTGGCTTAAAGTTACAAAAAAAATGCTCAGCTATATATTAAAGTATCAGACCAATGCAAAACCTTAATACAATGTGGTCAATTGCAATATTCAAATATTAAACTTTTCAAGCACATGAAAGTCATCTTCTGAAAGATGAACTGGGCTTTTTAAAAAAATAGCTATCTTAGTGTAACTTTATAAATTCTGTTCAAGTGTCTGACACTGATCTTGACACTAGTTAGAAAGTCTGACATAAGATGACATCCTAACAGTGAAAGATTGAAGAGAACGTTCCAAAACCCATCTTCAGAATTCATCATCAGAGGATTGATCATCACCTTCATACCTTACTTCTCGGAATTTTCCTGTAGACTCCCCTTCAGGATTATAGCTCTGTGGGTTTTTTTGTTTTGTTTTTTAAGATTTATTTATTTATTTATTTCTCTCCCTCCCCCACCCCGGTTGTCTGTTCTCTGAGTCTATTTGCTGCGTCTTCTTTGTCCACTTTCTGTTGTTGTCAGTGGCATGGGAATCTGTTTCTTTTTGTTGTGTCATCTTGTTGTGTCAGCTCTCCGTGTTTCCGAGTGGGCAGCACCATTCCTGGGCAGGTTGCACTTTCTTTCGCGCTGGGCAGTTGTCCTTATGGAGGCACACTCCTTGAGTGTGGGGCTCCCCTATGCGGGGGACACCCTTGCATGGCAGGGCACTCCTTGTGCGCATCAGCACTGCACATGGGCCAGCTGCACATGGGTCAAGGAGGCCTGGGGTTTGAACCGCGGACCTCCCATGTGGTAGACGGATGCCCTAACCACTGGGCCAAGTCCGCTGCCAGCTGTGTGTTTTAATATTCAGTCTTTCAGCTAATTTTTGTGCTGTGAGTTTAACTTGTCTCTCCTCATAAATCTGCTTCTTCTGCTTCTGAAGTGCCAAAGATTCTTCTATGGAGAGCAGCTTATATGTGTAGGCCTGTGGTTAAGTGGTAGAAGCCAAGCTACTGTGATGTCATCAAGATATTTCTTATCCCTGTGTCACATTTCTTCTGAGGAAATAAGAGACCCTCTTCTCTGACAATGACTAGATGAAGCATTTTGTGGCAAAGGTAATGCATTTTAAAAACAATTTATATGGTAGGGGCACCGGATTTTAGACTCCCATTTCTAGCACTTCTTCTGAGTCCCACTATAGAGTCCTGTCAAGTTAGCAATACTTGTGTTTTCTTCAGAATGGTGTTCACCTTCATTTGCAGTTATGATCTTTTGTAAACCATCAATAAACTGGCTGTCAGAGCTGCCAGAAATATCTTCTGCTTGATCTGAAACACAGGGTTGAGGAAGAAGTTCGCTTGCTTTGGATCAGAAAGTTGCAAGGGCTCTGCCTCTGGAAGCTGAACACATAAGGTTCACTGTGTACTTTCCTTTTTGTGAGTAAGATTTGCAATTTCCTGTTTTTCCTGAGGTTGTTTCAGTTGACTGGATATTATCTACAGAGGAACAGCCAGGAACTATTGGTGAAATATAAAGTATCTGATCAAAATACCAGGTCTTATCTGTGCCCATATTAACTTCTGCCTTAGTTTACAGTCTAATCTCAGAGGATGAAACAGTTCCCTTTTTCCTCTAAACTTTTCACTTTCTATAATGGTCATTTTCAGTTTGGCAACACAGTCTAAGATCTTTTTATCTTTGTTGGGCAATTTGCAAATAAATTTTTCCTTGCACAAAAGTCTCCCAGCACTTCAACACTCCCCACAACTCTGCTGAGCTCCGCTGCCCCAAGTTCTGATCATTGGGGCTCAAAGCTGCTGGGTAGCAAGGACATTCTTGCGGGGCTGAGGATGGCCAGGCTGAAGGCACTCAGCTTCCTCCGCAGCCCCCTCTGCTAGGACTGGATCCACAGCCAGAGGCAACTCCAGGGCAAGAGCAGGAGACACCTTCTCAGAAGAACCTGTAAGTAAAATCTTTTGATGAGGCTACTTCGGTTAAGGTGTGACCCACCTCATTCAGGAGTCCTTTATACATGGAATGAATTTCCTGAAGAGAGGGAGGGAGGAAAGAAAGAGGGAGTGCTAGCGAGAGCAGGAGAGCAGGCGCACCACAGAAGCAAGAAGCTGAAAGCAAGGAAATCTGGAAGAAAGGGAGAGACCAATAGCTGCTATGTGCCTTGCCCTGTGGCAGGGAAGCCAAAGATCACCAGCAGCTGGTGAAAAGAAAGCACACCCTGATGATGCCTTGATGATGACATTTTCCTGGACCTAACTGTAAGGGAATAAATTCTCATTGCTTAAGCTGAACCATTTCATGGTATTGCTTTAAGCAGCCTGGGAAACTAAAAAAGGCACTTACTAACTTAAGTACCTCAGATACATCAGTGTACAATACAAAGATCCTTGTGCTCTCAAAGCTTTCATTCTAGTTGAGGGCATTAGACAATAAATAGCAAACATAATAATCAGTAAATTCTGCAGTAAGTTAAAAGGTGGTAAGCACTATTGGAAAGAAACAGTAGAGCACAGTAAGTGAATAGAGTAAGGGGATCAGGAGTGGTGGGAAGTGACTGTCAGGGTGAGTTTCATAAAGAAATTGGTATCTGAACAGTCTCGAAGATAGTTCTCTTGTCCTTAGAATTTATGGCCTTAGGATCACAACAATACTTTAGCTTGCCGAAATCAGCTTTCATTAAATAAATGATATATGTCCAAGTCTAGCAAGCATTCATTTAATTTTCTTTTCCTTTCTTCTCTTGCTTTCCCTTCTTTTATTGTATTACCATCTTCTTCCTACAAATATTTTTAGTATGTACAATGTGTGAGGCACTATAATAGGTCCTCAAGATCAAAGACCTACAAGAGAGACTATTTCAAATATAGCTCACAGTCTAGTGGATGGAGAATCATGAAGCAGGTATCTCTTTGTGTTAAGTAATAAAACAAAGGTGTGCATACAAATGGAAGAAACTATCTGGCATAATGTGACTCTTTTAATTCTAAGAAAACATGGCCTCCTTCTATCAAAGATCCTAATATTTTCTTTTCTGCATCAATAGTTCTTTGTTGTTTAAACATGTAGAAGGGTAGTCTTAAAAACCCTGAAAAAGACTTCTGCAAATGACCAGATATTTGAAGCCTTCCAACTATTCTGTCTGGTTTCTACAACAATTATAAGACTTGTTATTAATAAAGCATCTTGGGAACTGGATTTGGCTCAACTGATACAGCGTCTGCCTACCACATGGGAGGTCTAGGGTTCAAACCCAGGGCCTCCTGACCTATGTGGTGAGCTGGCTCACGTGTAGTGCTGATGCATGCCAGGAGTGCCATGCCACACAGGGGTGTCCCCTGCATAGGGGAGTCCCACACACAAGGAGTGCACCCCATAAGGAGAGCCACCCCTTGCACGAAAAAAGCGCAGCCTGCCCGGGAGTGGCACCGCACACACAGAGAGCTGATGCAGCAAGATGACGCAACTAAAAGAGACACAAATTCCCAGTGCCTCTGACAAGAATCCAAGAGGACACAGAAAAACACACAGCAAATAGACACAGAGCAGACAACGGGGGGAGGGGTGGCAAAGGGGATAGAAATAAATAAAAAATAAATCTTTTTTTTTTTTTTTTTTAAAGAAAGCATTTTATCCTCTTGACTGCATTAAATCTGACAAGGACAGTTTGCGCAATTATTTTTCTTTTTAGTTTCACCTAAATGCTCTTTATCTGGCTTCTTGTGCTAGATTCATGGAATTTCAGGTACATTTAAATATCTTTTTTTATCAAATAGTGTCTCCTGGTTATTCATTTCTTCTATAAAATCTGTTTCTGTTGAAGAAGATATACTATTTCCTGATATTCCAGTCTCAAATCCCATCCCTCCAAGTCTTGTGTTTTCCTCTACAATTATATTTACCTCTTTATATTGAAAGTTCAATGCTTTCTTTATTACTTCACTGGATTTCCCTGTGGGTGTCCAGGTTCTGTTAATAATTCTAACAAATTTACTGAATATTTTTCTACATTGTGTTTTGCAGAAGAAGGAAGAAGTGAGCAGAAGGAAGGAAATAATGAAGATTAGTGAGGAGATAAAGGAAATAGAGAATCAAGAAAAAAAAATCCAAACCAATAGAGAAACCAAAAGAAATAAAAGGCATATAAATGGAATGGAAGAGGTAAAACTTTCCCTATTTGCAGATATCATCCTATATATACAAAATTCTGAAAAATTCATAACAAATCTACTGAAACTAATAAATAAATTCAGTAAAGTGGAGGGGTACAAGATCAACAAACAAAAATCAGTGGTGTTTACATACACTAGTAATTAACAATCTGAAGAGGAAACCAATGAGAAAAATTCCACTTACAACAACTAAAAAAATCAAATATCCAGGAATAAAGATAATCAAGGATGTAAAGAACTTGTACACAGAAAACTGAAAAAAAAATCTCTAAAAAATCAAAGAAGACTGAAATAAATGGAAGGACATTCCATGCTCATGGATTGGAAGACTAAATGTCACTAGAATACCAATTCTATCCAACGTGATTTACAGATCCAATACAGTACCAACAGAAGTTCTAGCAGCATTCTTTGTAGAAATCAAATTTATATGGAAGGGTAAGGGGCCATCAATAGCCAAAACTACCTTGAAAACAAAAATTGAATTTGGAGGACTCACTATTTTTTACTTTAAAACTTACCCCAAAGCTACAGTAATCAAAACAGCATGGTACTCACACAAGGTCAAACATATAGCCCAATAGAATAAAACTGAGAGTTCAAAAATAAACCCTCACATCTATGGGCAATTGATTCTTGACAAGGGAAAATAACAGTCAATTCAACAAATAGTGCTAGAAAAACTAGATGTCCATATGTAAAAGAATGAAGGTGCACCCCTAAGTCAAAAATTAACTCATAATGGATAAAGACCTAAATATAAGAACCAGGACTATAAAAATCCTAGAAGAAAACACAGGGAAGTATCTTCAGGACTTCGTATTAGGCAATGGCTTTTTAGGCTTTACACCAAAAGCATAAGCAAGAAAAGAACAAAAAAATATGGAACTTCATCAAAATCAAAACCTTTGTGCATCGAAGGACTTTTTCATGAAAGTAAAAGGACAACCCACAGAATGCAAGAAAATATTTGGAAACCACATATTTGATAAGGGTTTAATATCCAGAATTTATAAGAAATTCCAAAACTCAACAACAAAAAGACAAACAATCCAATTAAAAATGGGCAAAACACTGGAATAAAAATTTCTCTAAATAATATATACAAATGGCCAAAATGTACCTGAAAATGTATTCAACATCATAAGTCATTAGGGACATGCAAATCAAAAACATAATGAGTAGATCTTGGTGGGAAGATGGCAGAGTAGAGAGCTTCAGGAGTCAAACCTTCCATAGCGCAACTATTAAACAGGAAGGAACTGTCTGAAACAACTACTTTGAAACTGCAGAGGCAAGAAGAACACTGTGCAGAACCCAGGAAAGAGCAGGAGGAAGAGCCTGATAATTTATGGTAAAGAACAGTAAACCACTCTGTGTGGTGACTACTGGTACCTATCCCCCACTCTCAAGCACAGGCCACCCTAGAGTTCAGCCTCGGGCTAGTTTGCTGGTGACAGAAAGGGACATAATAATCCTCTCTCCCAAGACCAGGGGTAGGTATGGCCGATCACTGATCACAGCTTTTGACTGGCGACTTCAGTAGCTGGGGACCCAGCTCTGAGAGTGGCCAGTGTTTCAACTGGTCCTGGACAAAGGCAGTGGTGGCCATTGTTTAAGCTCACTCTGGACAAAGACCATGGTGGAGTAGACTTAAAAATGCTGTGCTTCCTCATGTTGTGAGGGACAGTTAGATGAAGGACTGCATTTGCTGGGCAGGCCAAGAAAGTTCAGCTTTGGGGATCCATGAAAGATTTTCTGGTGTCCTTCCTAATTCCCTCCTTGGGACACTTAGGAGCAAATCTGTGCCAGTTTCGTGGGTCCCTGACTCTGTTTTGTCTGGGAAGCCTGACTTGGGAAAGTCCTCTCTGGCTTGCATCTCCTGCCAGAATTTGCCCGCCAGGCAAAAGCTTCAGACAATGAAAGGAGCAAAAGAAATGATAGAGGCAGACAATTTGATGCAAAGGCTTGCCAGCTTCAAACACTGGGGAGCGGGAGATCTGTCTCCCGGTAAACAAAGGAGATAACCAAATTCCTGTAAACAGGGGAACTCCAAAACACCTAATAAGCAAAGGCCAGGATAAGACAGGCCCAGAAAGATGGAAAATTCGCACACTGCATTCACCTTGGGAAGACCTTCCTGATAGTATGCTGAAGACAAGAGGGTTCGCTGTCACCACTGTTATTCAATACTGTACTGTTAATTCTTGCCAGAGCAATTAGATAAAGAAAAGAAATAAAAGGCATCCAAATTGGAAAGGAAGAAGTAAAACTTCCCCTTTTTGCAGATGACATAGTACTATATTCAGAAAATCCTGAAAAATCCATAATAAAGCTCCTTGAGCTAATAAATGAATTCAGCAAAGTGGCAAGGTACAAAAATCAGTAATTTCTATACACAAGCAATGAAAAATTGGATGAAGAAATAAAGAAAAAATTCCAGTCACAATAGCAACTAAAAGAATTCAAATAGGAATAAATCTAACTTAGGATATAAAGGATTTGTATATAGGAAACTACGAAAGTTTGCTATAAGAAACCAAAGAAGACCTACGCAAATGGAAGGACAGTCCATATTCATGGATGGGAAGACTAAATATTGTTAAAATGTCAATCCTACCCAAAGTGATTTATAGATTTAATGCAGTCCTAATTCTATAAACCTTCTTTGCAGAAATGGAAAAAGTCAATCCCCAAATTTATATGAAAGGGTAAGGGAGTCTGAATAGCTAAAGCCATCTTGGAGAAGAAGAATGATATTGATTGATTCACAGTTCCCAATCTTAAAACTTATTACAAACCCACAGCAATCAAAACAGCAGGTACTGGCACAAGGACAGATATATAGACTAATGGAAGTTAATTGAGAGCTCATAAATCAACTCTTGCATTTATGGCTAACTGATTTTTCACAAGGTGACAAAGATCACTCATTTGGGAAAGAAGAGTCTCTTTAACATATGGTGCTGAGAAAACTGGATCTTGACTTGAGAAAAAAGAGAACTCCTTCTACAAAAATCAACTCAAAATGGACCAAAGACCTAAATATAAGAACCAAAACTATCAAACTCCTAGAAGAAAATGTAGGAAAGCATCTTCAGGACCTTGTGTTAGGTAGTGGTTTCCTAGACTTTACTCCCAAATCACAAGGAATACAAGAAAAAAATAAACAGGATCTCATCAAAATTACAACTTTGTGCCTCAAAGGAAGTTATGAAAGTAAAACAACAACCCACACAATGGGAAAAAATATTTGGAAACCACATATCCAATTAAAGGTTTAATATCCAGATTATATAAAGAAATCCTTCAACTTAAAACAAAAAAGGCAAACAACTGAATTTAAAAATGGGCAAAAGGGAAGCAGACTTGGCCCAGTGGTTAGGGCATCCGTCTACCACATGGGAGGTCTGCGGTTCAAACCCCGGGCCTCCTTGACCCATGTGGAGCTGGACCATGCGCAGTGCTGATGTGCGCAAGGAGTGCCCTGCCACGCAGGGGTGTCCCCACATAGGAGAGCCCCACGCGCAAGAAGTGCACCCCATAAGGAGAGCCGCCCAGCATGAAAGAAAGTGCAGCCTGCCTAGGAGTGGTGCCTCACACACGGAGAGTTGATGCAGCAAGATAATGCAACAACAACAACAAAAAATGAGCAAAAGGCTTGAATAGGCATCTGTCCACAGAAGACATACAAATGGCCAGAAACACATGAAAAGAAGGTTATTAGCCATCAGGGAGAGACAAATCAAAATCACATTGAGATACCATTTCACTAGAATGGTTGCTATTAAAAAACAAACAAACAGAAAATAACAAGTGTTGGAGAGGATGTGGAGAAATATGAACACTCATTCATTGCTAGTAGCAATGTAAAATGGTGCAGCCACTGTGGAAGACAGTTTGGTGATTTCTCTGAAAGCTAAGTATAGAACTATTGTGTGACCCAACAATTGCACCTCTAGATATATATCCAAAAGAATTGAAAGCAAGGACTTGAACAGATATTTGTTCATAGCCACATTATACACAATTGTCAAAGGCTGGAAGCAACCCAAGCGTCCATCAACTGATGAATGGATAAAAAAATGTGATATATACAAACAATGGAATATTATTCAGCTGTAAAAAGGAATGGAATTCTGATACATGCAACCACATGAATGAAACTTGGAGACATCAAGTTGAGTGAAATAAGCCAGACACAAAAGGATAAATATTGTATAATTTCACTGACATGAAATAATTAGAAAAAGCAAATTTATAGAGTCAGAAAGAATACAGGTTACCAGGGGCTGCGGAAGGTATAGGGAATGGGGAGCTAATTGAAACAAAGTTACTATCTGGGATGATGTTTTGGTAATGGCTATAGAGGTAACGGTAGTACAACATTGTGAATATAATTAACCCGCACTGAATTATATATTTGCATGTGATTAAAAAGGGATATTTAGGTTGAATATATATTACCAGAATAATTTTTTAAAAAAACGATAGGGCTATACAACACAGTGAAACCTAATGTAAACTACAGACAATAGTTAATAGTATAATTATAATAATAGTGTTCATCAACTGTAACAAAGAGAAGACTCTAATGTAACGTGTTAAATAAGGAAAACTGGAACTGTGATGGGGTGTACCTGGAAACTGTATTTTCTGCATGATTTTTCTGTAAACCTACAACTTCTCTAGTAAAAGAAGTGTGCCTGGTTCTTATCCAAACCTATCATTAAGTAAATAGATCTTTAACAAGATATGTGATCTTAGGCAAGTCATTTAATCTTTGTGAACCTTGATCTCTTTTCTAAAAGCTGTTGGATAACTTTCCTATACTGTCTCTATACATGGTCCTGAGCTCTTTTCCAGCTTTAATAGCATCTCAATTTCTGCTTTGTTCTATACACTTTCTAGCCAGTCCTCACGCTTCATTCCCCGCCACCCCCCCAACCCCTTGTAAGGGAAAGGAATACCAACGGTCTGGAGGCTAGGCCTCCTTACTCCTCCAAAGAGTTGGGTTAGATGTTTGCTTATCCACACTCAGGAGACATTATGGCACAGACAGTCATTAATGATATGGACTTTTTAGACAGATTTGGGTATATCCAAGCCCTTATACTGCTATCTATATGACCTTGGGTAATTATTAATATCTCTAAGTCTCAGTTTTCTCATCTGTAAATTGAAGATAATATTAGTAATATCTTATAAAATAATTTGGAGAATGACCTCATATATTAGTGAATATGAAGACCTTAGTTCAATGCATGGAGCATAATGGATACTCAGTAAATGCTGATATTATTATTGTTGTTGTTATTATTATATTAATCTTTTTTTACATTGTCTTAAATGGAGATTTCAAAGTCTGGTTTCATGGCAACATCTGCCATGAAAAACATGTATAGAATTCAGGCCAGGCAGAAATTAATACCTCCTTTCAAACTTTCAATTTAAAGTGCTAATATGATTTCCAAACACAAGAATAAATATAATTCAACAGCCCTCTTCCATGATGAAATCAGCTTTGACTATTACAGAAACCAAATGAATTTTGATGCAGTCTGAAATTTTATGCTGCTATGTTAAATTACTAGGTCTCTATTATATAGTATATATTTTTCCTCTTCATAATAAAAATAAGTGGCTCTCAATGTTGAGGGTGTCTGAGAGTCACTGGAGGATAACTCTCTGTTTTTCTTTCCAAATCTAGAGTTTTGATCCATGTATTTAGGAATCTGTATTTTAAATATCACCTTAAATGAATGCCAGTACACATGGACCTAGCAATATACATTGATGAACACTGGTCTATGTGGTTCTTGATCTCTAAGACCTTATAGATGTGAGTTTCTCCTTCATATACAGAGAGAAATAGAGAGGTAGGCAAATACATATACACATGTACACTCAGCCACTTACACAATCATGCAAGTTCAATATCTTATAACAATATTTGTATTGTGAAAGTTCTTTTGTATGTTGGCTGTTCACAGCTTAGAATACATTTTCCCAAAGAAAAAAAATACATCAAAAGGTGGTTCCTTTCTGAGGTCAAACATTTTAGACATAAAATAGTAAAATTATAATTTGAATGGTTTAAGCTTGTGTTATGAATCTGGAAACAGGGAATTATGTAGTTGAGGAGGGAGAAGGAGGGAAGAGTAAGAGGAGAAAGAAAAGAGGAAAGAAGAACACAGGGTTTACTTCCCTATTCTAGGCACAAAGCAATCCTAAAAAGAATACTTCAAAATGGGGAAAATGCGTATTTTTCACATTCTTAACAAACTTTCTGCATTGCTCTCCTGTCTCCCTACATCTCTGTGAATTTTCAGGTGGCTAGGCCTGAAAGGTATACTTGGTGTCTCACTTAGGTACCTTGCCAAGGCTTATAGCCTAAAGTCTTTTGAAATTCCAAAATCATTACATCCACAAACCCCTCCTAAAGACTTTTACTCCCAAAGTCTTTTTACTCTAAATATTTGCATATATTTTTGTGTGTATTTAAATTGTATTAATACTGCCCATTGAAATTCATCACCAAATTCTGTGCAACATTTCCTCTGAAGCAGAGGGAGAACATAGCACACAAATCTTGCATATTAACATAACAGTATCATGTTAGACAAGATTGATTCTTGATGAAGTAAAAGTAAATTTAGACAAAGTAACCATCTTGAAGTAATCAATTCCAGTTTTAGGACATATGTTTATCACCCAGCTTGCATTACTTCATGACTATAAGGATAACATTACAGAATACATTAAGATGTTACATGGATTTACAAAAGTTCAAAAATTTCCCCTAACGTTGTGTATATAGACAGTTTATATTTTAAGCGAAGCTTTCATAACTGCTGACAAGTGTTATTTTATTAAAGTATAACTTACATTCCAATTATTTCATATGCCCCAATAATGGCCCTTTGAACCTTTTTTCCTACTTGCTAGATACCATTTAGGACCATGAATTGCATTTAATTGCCATTGCCTCTTTAGTTGCTTTCTATTTCTTAAAAAATAAAAAAGTAAAAAAAATAAATATACACACACACATATATATACACACAAACATACGCAAATATATCTCAGTGACGAATGTGTGTGTGTATGTATAAAAAATAAACTTTCCCATCTCAACCTCCCAAGCATACCTTTCAAAAGGATTAATGACATTCACAATACTGTGGTACCCTCACCACCTTCTATTAATAAAACTTTCCCATGTTCCCAAGCAGAAACCCTACACCCATTATGCATTAACTCCCCATTCCCCCTACCCCTCACCCCTGGCAACCTGTATTCTAATTTCTGTCTCTGTGAGCTTGTTTATGACTCTATTATAACTACAATGAATATATTTACCATGGGGCTTAAACTTAACATCTGAAATCTAAAACAAACTCATTTGCTTTGATACTAACTTAACTTCAACAGTACACACAAACTATGTTCCTATACCCCTCCATCCCTTCCACCTTTATGTGGTTCTTGTCACAAATTACATGTTTATACACTTATTTGACATTTTATATATTTGTCTTTTAGATCCTGCAGGAAATAAAAAATAGTTATAAACTAAAAATACAATAGTACTGCCATTTATATTTAACCAAGTTATTATTCTAGTAGGAGATTTTTATTTCTTCATGCAAAGAATGCAAATCTATTATCTACTGTCCTTTCATTTCTACCTGCAGAATTCTTTTTACCATCTCGTGTAGGTCCAGTCTAGTGGTGATGAAATGGACCTAGCAATATATCAGCTTTTGTTTATCTGGGAATGTCTTAATCACTCCTTCATTTTTGAAAGACAATTTTGCCATATACAGAATTCTCGTTTGGCAATTTTTTACTTTCAGCACTTTAAATATGCCACCTCTCTTGTGATTTTCAGAATTCTCTCAATCTTTGGCATTTGACAATCATTATAATATGCTGCAGTGTGGGTCTATATACTGTTTGGAATATGCTGCACATCTTTGATGTGTATTTCATGTCTTTCATTAAATTTGGGAAGTTTTCAGCCATTGTTTCTTTAAATATTCTCTCTGTCCCTTTCTCTCTTTTCCTTCTGGGACTCCCACAGTGCGTACATTGGTATGCACGATGGTGTCCCATAGGTTCCTCATGCTCTATTCACTTTCCTTCAATTTTTCCTCTTTCTGCTCCTAACAGAATATTTTCAATTGTCTTACCTTCAAGTCCACTGATGCTTTCTCCTGCCAGCTTTAGTCTTTTGTTGAACCATCTAGGGTATTTTTATTTTGTGGTACTGGCATCTTCAGCTATTTTTGGTTCCTTTTCATAATTTCCATCGCTCTACTGATAGTCTCTTTGTGTTAATCTATTTTTATTTATTTATTTATTTTTCTGATTTCTTTCGTTCTTTGTTCATGATTTTTTTCCTTTAGGTCTTTGAACATACTTAGGAATTTTAAAAAGTCTTTGTCTATTATGTCCCAAGGCTGGTCTTCCTCGATGATTTCTAATGTTTAATCCTTTCCTTTCCCTGGGACCTCGTTTCCTGATAATTCTGTTTTGTAACCTTTTGTTCAAAGCTGGAAATTTTGATATTTAATGTGTTATCACTTAAATTTAGACTCTAAGGCAGTTTATTTTTATTATGATAATATTCTGAGAATTTTATGATACTTCTGGAAAAATATAGAAACCCTAGGAAGTATTACCAAGTTAATTTTGGAAGCACTGATTTACTGGGCATTTTAAGATACCTGTAAATTTAAATGCATGTTTTTGACTTTAAACTCATGTCATATTGTGGGGAGCCACCCGTTGTGAAGTCTGTTTACAACCTCTCACAACATGGCAGAGGTCACAAATCTGCCCTGTCATTTCCTTATTCTTCTCCTCCCTGCTTCTTTGTTCTCCCCCTCCTGCCACTACTCAGGTGACCACAGCAATACCCATGCGCAAGGCGCGAAACTCCGCAGACCCGGTGCGAACTGTCGGCCAATCCCCTCCTTGGACGTCTGTCACCCACAAGAGCAGCCTATCACCTATGTACACGTTCCCTTCCCTCTCTATATATTCCCATGTTCTACCCCCAATAAACGAGGCTTGATCAGAACCCTGTCTTGCCTCCATTCTTCTCTCGACTCCTGCCCCACCCTGCTTCTTCCCACAGGTCCCTGGACTTGCCCCCGCCGGCTCGGGCATCATATATAAAAAGTATAATACAAAATAAACATATCTAATTATATTCTAGTAATTATGTCATAACCTTAATTAGTATGCTTGAACTATTTTTTTTTTGTTAGTACAACTGGAAAAGATAAAAATGACTACTGAACCTGGCACTGACACAGATTTAAAAATACATACGATAAATGTTCCATCTTTTCAATTTCCAGGCCCTGTGCCCTCATTCCAGCCCTCATTACCTCATGTCTGGACATTGTCAAAGCCCACTCCTTGCCTTTCCAGCCTCCATTTCCTCCCATTCCATTTTTCTTGGATTTTGTTACCAAGTTCATTTTCCTAGAATAGACTTTTAAATCAAGTCTCCTAAAGGAAAATAAACGAATAAACTCTCAGTGAGTTGGTGTGACAAAGTCATATAATCTACTGATCTTGGAATTCAGGGCTTCCAACCAAGACCTTCCCAATTTTATTTCCCACTTCTCAAACACATTCAACTTTACTTAAACCTGGCTACTCTCTTCACTGGATTCCAGCACTCCTCTTTGATTCTCATTTCTTATTTCATACATTTCTACCACTGGGTCCATTGGTAGAGTATGTAATATGTCTTGCTGTCCAAAGCCTCCTATCTGCTGTTCCAGAGCTAAGTTTTTTCCTAACCCTCCATCTATCCTGGGGCTGGAAGCTATTCAAGTCCTCACACCCTAAGCATCCAGACCCTGTGAATCAGGATATAGCTTCTAGTTTTGACTCTGAGTATTGCCATTTCTAGAAGAGTTTTCTTGACATGTTCCTTCCCACTTTCACCAAGCAGGACAAGATCATCACAGTCTTTTTAAAGCACACTTTAGATGGTGAGTCAGGGTTCTCAGGAAAGGGAACGCTTAACAGCATATCCAGCACCATTCAGTCCCAATTTCCTCCTCTTTCTTGCTCTCAATCCCAGGCTTATGAATTCAGAGTCCCAGCAGTCCTTTCATCTTAACTTAAAGATGTTTTTGGGGAAAAATTATCATTGACTATCATACTATCACCATGAATATTTTGAAATATCATAAGATCACACAATGTAAATAATGTCCAACTGCTATAACTGGTAACCTATTTGCTGGAAGCTTGCCCCCGAACATGGATTTTAGAGCCACAATGTCTGAAGGTTACAAAGGAGGCATATGAAAGAAAGATTCAAGTACAAAAGTGGAATATGAGGGCATTTTGAAAATCTGAAAAAAAATAAAAATAAAACTCTCATAATATGATATATGCTGTGAATGCTTACTCTAAGCAGCTGAATAGTAATGCAGCCACTGTGTAAAAGGCCATTTAAAGATCTTCATTGTCTTCAGGTATTATGCCTATATTGCCAGGAATAGGAGGCTTGCTTTGAGGGGTTCTGGGTTCCTTTAGATTTTATCCCACTACATCTGTAATGAAAAAAACAAAAACAAAAACAAACAAACCCAAAAATCTTCCAGATAATAAGAGTTGGAGAAGACATTTACAATATCTATAACTAAACAAGAGATTGGTAGCAGAAACTCCTGAAAACCAAAATGAAAAAGATGGAAAACCCATCAGAAATGAAATCAGGTTAGGTACAGGCAATTTACAGAAAAGAAACTAAAAGATTAACAGGTATGAAAAGATTTTGAAACTAGTTATTAGAGAAACACAGTTTAAAAAATGAGGTATCACTTTACTAATATTACCATGTTAAAAATTAGGAAGTCAAAACGTATTCATCAAATGCAATCAATGTGGGCAGGAGATGTGGATCAAGCAATCGGGCTCCCATCTACGAGATAGGGTTCAATGCCCAGGGCCTCCTGGTGAAGGTAAGCTGGTCCGTGTGGTGAGCTGGCCCACATGGAGTGCTGGCCTGTATAAATTATTGTCCCACACAGGAGTGAGGCCCTGTGCAGGAGTGCTGGCCCACGTGGAGAGCTGGTGCAGTAAGATGACGCAACAAAAAGAGACACAGAGAAGAGTTAATAAGAGACACAGCAGATCAGGGAACTGAGGTGGCGCAAGAGAATGATCACTTCTCTCCCACTCTGGAAGGTCCCAGGATTGGTTCCTGGAGCTGCCTAATAATATAAGCAGACATAGAAGAATGCACAGCAAATGGACACAGAGAGCAGACAATTGAGGGAAGGGGGAGAAATAAATAAATAAATAAAATTTTAAAAATGCAATGGATGTACCACACTAATGAAAGAAGTTGTTGATATGGGAAAAGTGGGGGGTGTGGGGAGTGGGGTATATGAGAACCTCCTATATTTTTTAATGTAACATTTTGTGTGATCTATGTATCTTCTAAAAATAAATAGGGAAACGGACTTTGGCCCACTGGTTAGGGCGTCCGTCTACCACATGGGAGGCCCGCGGTTCAAGCCCCGGGCCTCCTTGACCCATGTGGAGCTGGCCCATGCGCAGTGCTGATGCGCGCAAGGAGTGCCGTGCCACACAGGGGTGTCCCCCGCATAGGGGAGCCCCACGCGCAAGGAGTGCACCCATAAGGAGAGCTGCCCAGCGCGAAGGAGGGAGCAGCCCGCCGAGGAATGGCGCCGCCCACACTTCCCATGCCACTGATGACAACAGAAGCGGACAAAGAAACAAGACGCAGCAAAAAAAAAAAAAAAAAAAAGACACAGAAAACAGACAACCGGGGGAGGGGAGGGGAGAGGAGGGGAAATCTTTTAAAAAAATAAATAAATAAAAAAATAAAAATAAATAAAAAATATATTTATAAAAACCACAAAAAATTAGGAGGTAATACCAACTGTTGGAAGGACATTGGAATATAGGGGCTCTTTGTGCTGGTGAGAGAATAGACTGTAGTAGACAATTTGGTGAAGAAACTGGAAGAACTTGGCCATTAAACTTACACATTGAACAACTCATAAATCTACTTCTGGGTGTATAGAAATATATGTAAAAGAAATTCTCATCCAGGCTCATGAGGAGAGATATATGAGGATATTCATGTTAGTATTATATGTATTTACAGGAGTTGGAGTATATCTGGATGTTTAGCAAGAGGAAGAGAAGAGAAAAACGTAAATGTATACCACGGAAAACAATGCAAGCAATTAGATATATAAGACTAAATGTACACAGAGATGCCCTGAAAACCATAATGCTCAATAAGAAAAGTAAAAAAGAAATGTAAATTTTAAAAGTACACATACACATTGAAGTACACATTAAATAGATTAGAATAACCATGACAACAGATGGAGGGAGAAGAATTTGGATAAAGGAGATTAAATAGAGACACACAGAAAAGAATCCTCTCTGCATGTTTACCTGTGTGAGCCCCTCTCCTCCCTGTTTCTCTCAGAGCTGCATTGTGCTGCCCCCTTTCACATCAACAAAAAACCACTGCACAGTGTGACTGCATGTTAAATGTGTTCGCAGTTGGGCTATAAGCCATGTGACTGAGGGTGGGCACCATGTGATTGCCTTCTTCACTACTGCATCCTCAGCACCTTGTTCAATGCTCACACACAATAGATACTCAAGTAATATTTGAGGGAATGAATGCTCAATTACAAGTTGGGATGACTTGTTCCAAGAAAGAAAAAAAGTGAACTTAAGATTTTGAAAAAAAATTTCATATGAATCTTTCCAATGCTAAATTATGGATTTCATCTCTAGAAAGAGAAATTCTTATATTTCACAGAAGTGAAATAGAGCAGCAATTTTGTTTTCAATGATGTAAAAATGTGGCACTAGCTGAACCACTTTTGTAGTAGGTAATGAATTTAAAGTGAAGAAAATAAAGATTTTTATCTTCTGCCTTTTTTTTTTCATCAAAAAGGTAAAGAGATACTGCTGCTCAAATAGGAAGAAAATCTTTTTTCTTATAAAATTTCAAGGCCGTGTATTAGAATTGTCCTGCAAAAATTAGATTTTTATGATTTCTTATGAAATTTCCTAGTCACAAATGCTATCAGCAAGTTTTCCTTTACAATTTGCAATGTACTATTACAAAATGATTGTGAATATTTTGGAAATAAAGGATAAGTACTGTATCAATTTCACAAATTATGCTCTTCACAGTTCTTCACTTAGCATTATATAAGCAGCCATGATTATAATGTTCTGAACAAATGATCCTACACTTTCATCCCAGATACTGCTGATACTTGCTTTTCATGTGATTTTTCTACCAGAATTCATAAGGGCTCACTCACTGTTACCTGCAATTGAAAGAACACTTAACAATGAAATACTTTATCAAAGCAAGTATCTTTGAACTGTTTCAACATCCTGGCTTCCCTTTTACGATAAAACCACTTTTTTTTTGGCTTATACACATTTTAATTAAAAATTTCACATGAAAAGTTAAAATTAAGCTTAATTATTCTGGAACAAGCCATTGTCTTAGGAAATTGCTTTTCTTAGGAAAAGAATTTATTTTCCAGGACATAGGATAATTTACTTAAATAGAATTTTGCTATAGGGTTATGTTGATCAACTGTAAACTAAAGAACCTTCAACACCATTTGATTACTTTCTAATAACAGATTAGAAATAGCCAAATATTATACCGTTAATTAATACAAGATAATTTTCATTTAGATCATAGTTTCTTTGGAATTATTTCTAAGCTCAGAAAAATTTCTTTTGGCTTTTTAATCATGTGTAATTTTAAATACACTTCTTTAAACCTTCTTTATGTTTTGTCTTAAGATCAACTGTTTATTAGAAAAACACAAAACTCCCCTAGTATGCATACTGTTACAACTTTACTAAATCTGACCTGATAAGTTTGGGCCCTGAGACCTATAGGGAAATTAGAAAATTATTTTTCACCATAAAAATACCCGTTAGACAGAGTATGCTGATCTATAAAAGTGGGAATTTACAGTTGTATTTTGTGCAGGAGTCTATTCATTCCAAAGGCAGAAGCAAAACTAAAGCACAATCTTTTGAAAACTACTTTAAATGACAGGCTTAATTCTCACTGTGCTGAGAAGAGCACCATAAATCCTGTAGGAATAGAAACTATGTTGCAATTCAGTTTAATTATTTAAGTAATAAACAATAAAAATTAGTTTCCTCAAAAAGAGAGAATCTCCCCTCCCCCCGAAAGGCAGAAAAATATTGGTAAACTCTTTATCTTTCTGGTCCTTCTTCATAAGAAACAACTGCTATTGTACACTACTACCTTTCCTTACTGCACTCCATCTCAGAAAAGGAAGAGATAAAACAAAACAGAAAAGAGAAAGGTTAAAAGTAACATCCCTCAAAATACTGTATGATTGCCCTATTAAGAACTAAATATATTATGTGAAATATGAATATAGATAAGATTGTATGTATGATATCATTTTTTTGAAGCTGAACAAATGTAAGTTAATACTATGCAATGTTAATTTCAGAAAAAAACACATATTAAGTGAAGAACAGATATAGTGTACTACATATTGTATGATTCCATTTATATAAAATATAAATATAAATCAATTCATAAAGATGAAAGATTAGTTGTTATGTAGGTCTGAGGAAGGAATGCTAAGGGGTTTGGAGTCTTTTTTTATGGAGTAATTATATTGTTCTAGAATTCTTAGGATAATGAATATACAACATTGCAATTATACTAAAAGCCATTGGTTACATAGTTTGGATAGAATAGCCAGAAACAGCAGTATGTACAGTGGGGGAAGCATAGAGAGATTGAGAGGTGGGGAATTTTGTTTGTTTCTTTGTCTATTTTTTTGTTTATTATTAATATTGAAATAATGAAAATGCTCTAATAATGATTGAAGTGATGAATGCACAACTAAGTGATTATAGCAAATACTATAGATTGTACACATTGGTGGAATTGTATGCTTTATTAATATGTATCAAAATTGATTTTTTAAAAATTTAACAGTCCTCAAATCTTCGAGAAAGCAAGATGTTGGTGGAATAAGTTATTAAAATAGCAGTAACCCAACCCAACTATCAACAACTCTAAACCTGAAAATGGTATTTGCATTTTTCTTAGTTCTGATGGTTTAAAATTATCTGTGAAATGGGCCCTTCCCACTTTGGAATTTTATGATTCCCTGAAGCAAAATGATTAATGAGTTCTTATCTTTATCTTCAGAGATTCAGATTAAAAATTGGTTTATTTTACAATTTAATAATAAAAATTAAGTACTACCACAAATTACAATTTGTAGCAGTTTTGGGAAATCTGTATAATTTAAATGTATATATATGTATATTACATATAAAAATATATATACATGCACACACACACATATATATTTTAAGTGCCTAATTTTTTTCTTACTTTCTATGCTGTCATTTAGCTAGGACCTTCCAGAGTTTATGCTAAGATCTTCTGTTAATTTCATTCTTTTTGGTCTCTGAAGAAATAACAGACTCAGTTCAACCCATAAGAAGGTATCAGAGATAAAGGAAAGAACCAAAGTAAGTGCCGGGTTCTATAGTATCCCCAGATCAGGAAGATGATGACAAAGTGCTAATAATTTATCTCTACCAGAGACCACATTTAGGTATTGGCATGTTCCTCTAGCGCCAGAAGTTTTAGGCGTTTTTTCGTTTTTTTTTGTGTGTTTTTTTTTTAGGATAGGCAAGTGAGTAAAGAGTTTAAGAAACAAGAAAACAAGAAAAGTACATGGTCTGAGGCATGGACTGCCGGCATGCTGCAGAACGAGATGCACAGTTTTAGGTATTTTAAGGAGAGAGAAAGTGCTCTTTTTTAGGGCCTTCTTCCCATCCCTTCATTCGAAAACTCATTGGAGGCTTCTAGTCCCTTCTTTGATTCCCATAGAGACAGTTATCCTGTAGAATAACTCAGAGAAATGTCTGGCTGGTTACTATTCTCAAATAATTAAGAAGGTAATTCATAATTTATTTTTTGAAAGACAAACATAAATTAATTTATGTTTAAATTAATTTAAAAGCCAGAAAATAAAGAGAAGGAAGATTGAATGATTTGTAGACATGGGCAAGCCAGTGGAAGAGTATTTATGAGAAACTAATAATTGTAATTCACAAGGCTGGTCAGGCCCACTACACTAGCAAAGTTCTAGTCTATACAACGGCCATGTTTTTAAGAATATGCAAGAATGTATAATTTCAAAGTAATATATATTTATTGTAGAAAACTTGGAAAATACTGAAGAATTTATTGAAAAAAACCCCATACTGTTATTAACTGGAAGAAGGAAACTACATTTTCATGTATTTACTATATGTACTTAAATAAGATTGAAAATTGACTCACACTTGATAATTTTGGATCCTATTTTTAAAATTTAACATATTGTGAGTTTTCTCCCATGTATATAGAGCAAACTTTCATTTGGACACTGCATCTCTCCACAATGCCTGTCATGATGTTAGCTATTTCATTTCACACCTCCCATATAAGGCACACATTGTGTTTGATTTACTTGGTAGATTTTTGAATATATCATGCATACACAATATAGAAATCTTATTTATGTTTGTCTACCTAGAACCTTATATAATGCCGGGTACATAATGAACACTAGATACATCTTTACTATTTATTCTTAATGGACTGAATATAATATATAGCAATTAAAATTAATTTGCTGATTAAAAGAGAAATACCAAATTGGATACTGGGAATCTTGAGAAATTTTTACCTCTAACATGTTCTAGATAAAAAATTGGATAGATCAACTCTATACTTAAATGACTTTTTACACACACACACTTTCTTCCTAAAGAAACCACCAAAGTCCCATTTCTTTCATGAAACCTTCCCGACAAATGTGGTCCCCAGTCTGATCTCTTCCTTCTATGACTTCCTTATCAACCTGTAAACATGGACCTACTCAGCAGATTTTTAGGTTACATCAATTCCCATCCTATAAACACTATCATTTGAAATCTCCTCTATTATATCTGCAGCCCAGACAAATGAACTCTAGACTGGTATATCAGCTCCCTCCTAGGTATATCAAAAGATATTTTAAAAAATCATCATCCTCAATATAAAAATAACATTTCTCTCCTTACCTGCTAATCTTGCTGCATTGCCTATTTTGATGAATGCATCCATCACCATCAAATCTGTTATACAAGTCTCAAATATGGAAAGTTTTTAATACTCCTCCCTCATATTCAATTCTTTTCAATGCAGTCTAGTTATCAAGTTGTACCAATTTTGACTTTCTTTTTTTCCCCCCGATAAACTATGATTATATAAAGATGTTACCAGTAGAGAAAGCTGGGTGAAGAGAATAGGAGACTTCCTTTGAGTCTGTAATTATTTAACAATAAAAAACTTTTTAAAAAAACTTCTGTATCATTTAAATCTCTGGAAATGAGAATTTCTCACTAGGAAGTGAGTGTGATATGGGAAGATATTCCCTATTAAGAAAAGCATTTTTTATTCCAAGCTTGAAAAATATTATCAAAGTGAAAGTCTTGAAGAAACTTTGATTTTAAGTAGTAATCTACCTCAAAATGATTATATTTTACTCCCTTAAATTATTTATAAAATCATTTAAAATAATTTAATAAAAACATAAAAATAAGAGAAAAACTTTCAGACACACATAATGTACTTCATGCCTCCAAATAAGACTTTTAAGAAATAGATAATGTAATGTGTTTCTGAAAGCAGGATATCTGAATAAAAAGTACAGTTGCATTTCCATGCTAGGTCTGAACAGTGATAGAGTAAGACTCCAGCTTTGAAATGTTTCAGTTTCACCTACAGAAACTGACACAGCAGGACACCATATGCCTATTGCCTTACTAAATTCTTTGAGATATATTCTCAAACACACTACAGATTATCATCATCATATTGTTCATGTTATAAGCACTGAATTGAAATTCTTACAGTGAAGGGGAACTACCTCAAACATTACATTTCTATGTTATATTCTTTTGGAAATTACAGGAACAGATATTTTCTACATTTATGTTTCTCCAGAGTTTGCCTCAAGAAATTTATCTAAGGCAAGAGCCATATAAAAACTTCCTGTAGATGACCTTTTTTCTGAAGGCAACTTTCTACTTCCTCTGAGAAAAATATAATTAAAATCACATAATTTGAGACAAGTACTATGGCTTTGTTCCATTTTTCAGACTGTCAATACTATTTTTTCTTTATTTCATCCAAGACTTTTTTCTCTTCCAATAGATTCTTCTATTTTTCTTTGTACAGTATTCCTCTCTGCATTTCAAGAAATCCAGAAGATAGCTGGAATCATGCGAAAGCCTACCAGTCTTTGAAGCTACACAAACTGCTTTAGATCCTGACTTGGTCCTAGAATAGGTAAAAGGCCTAGAAGAGATGGACTATCAAATATTTTCTAATACAGACAAGACAAATAATCTGGTCTTATGTGAGGAGAACTTTTTTGGAGTACAACCCAGCAATCAATGAGTAGGTGAGGCCTAACGAAACAAAAGAATGTGGTAAAGCAAAGTTGATTGTACAGTTAGAGCTAGCTGGCAGAAGGCGATAAAGTAGAAGGTCACAAGCTTAAATACTCACAAGAAGGGTCATGGAGACCTATGGAGCTGCGGTAAGACGGTACCTACAGACAAAGGGAGTTACTAATTCTCCTTAGCTTTTGCATCTAGTGATGCTAGAGGTCAGACTCCTGATAGTGGAGAGTGACAGAAATAACTAAAACTAAGGAGTTATTTAGTGAGGGAGAAAACAATGAACTTACATTGAATTTTAGATGTTGGATTTGGAGTTAATGACAAGTCCTTTTAATTCTATTTAAATATCTATAGCATGATGTTTACTATTTACACTACAATATTTTGCCAGGATTTGACGTGGCAATATTTTGCCACTGATTCAGGCAAATCTCGATAGGATGAATGGCTTTTGGCCCTTTGGGAAGAACACTTATATAGTATTGGACATGCTGAATGGCTCTTCATTCTAATCAGAAAATAATGAAGAATTAAAATGACAGAGTTGATCTGGGATAGTTAAAAATTTATGTATACCTACTGTTCTCAGGAAGGAAAAGCATAAGATTTTAATGAATCATTTTGTTTACTATGAAATATAATTAATTACTGGCTTAAGCAAGATTTTATGCTTTATTCTCAAGGGTTATTGAGTTGAAATTAGTTTCCTGGTGTAAAATTTAAATATAGAAATTTAAATACATTTTCATTTACATTTATGCATAAAAAGTTGTAATCAAGGCAATTATGATTCACACAAAACCAGGGATAACATTGAAAATATTTTATAACCCATCAGATGCTAATTAGTAATATCAATACACACAAAATAATAGACATAAAGCAAAAGAGTTCCATAGACCATGACTTTTCTATTTTTCTTCTCTATTGTAAGTTTTTGTAAGAATATGACTTTGTACCATGATACATACATTTATATATATATTCACACACACACACTAAAAGGTTTCTAAACAGTACTTTTCAAAGGAACCATATGAGACTTGATTGATTTGTTCTTTGTTAATTCCACAAAACAATCTTTGATTTACTAAGGATTTCTAGGAAGCACATTACATTATCTTGCTTTTTTATTGCATCTTTAAGGATTAATCAAAATAAAATAAAATAAAAATTCATTCAAGAGCAGCTCTATATATAACCACTGAAAACTTCTGTTTGGAAACAGTTTCAAACCTTGATATTTAAAGAGAAATCAGAGAGTTAGGTAAACAGTCAGAAAGAGGTTTCATCTCGACCTTATCTGAAAGAATATTTATGACCAATCAAGCAACAAACATCTTTTATACTATCCAATAAAATTACTATTTTAGATATCATGGGGCAAGTCAAGAATTATAAAATTGGTGTTTCCTCTGTAGTGGTTTTTAATCTAATGGGGTGACAAGTAATACAAATTAAACAAAAATAATTATACATGAAGTTGTGTAGAAGCTTTATGAATAATAATTGTGTATAGGGATGATAAAGTATTTGTTCCTGAGAAGTGTATAACTTAATTCAGTATGAGCAATCTAAGTAGAGTGTAGACATTTTATGACTTACAAAAAAACATAGAGGCATCAGAAATACTGTGTTTGCCTAAATTCGCCAGTGTTGTTACCCTGCTTGTCTCTGGCTACACATATGATCTGTTAAATAAATCATATTATACATGTTTTCTGCATAACTGAGGTAGAGTACAAGTTGTGACACAGACACTTGGGCACTTTCCATAATCTTTATAGATTGTGTCCATATCCAAAGATAAGATACTTCAATGCCAATTAAGGGAACAATAGTTTTCTCCTGTTAATCCACTGGGGCTGCTTATTAAGTTTTATAGGAAGTTTAAAAAAAATATATTGTTTTCACAGTTTTTAACTTTAATCCAGACTTTAAAAGACATATATATCTGCAGAACTCAGATGCTTCTAATGTGAAAATACAAAATTTATGAGACTATTAAATATACACTATAGAGTTAATTCTATTATACCTTCTTATACTTAGTTAAGGCAAAAGTTGTGGATCTCACGTCCATGAAATAAAATCATATTGTTTTTACTCGGATAAGCTGTTCAGAATTTCCCAGCAATTTCAGCTATTCCTCAAAAATTCAGATTTTTCTCTCTTCAAAAATAGGTCAAAGTTTATTTTCAAAATAATGTTCATTTTCTCATGATATTCTGGGACTTCTGCATTCTGGTGTGAATGGTATTGCAGCATTCAGAAATGTCAAATTTGAATGTCAATCATATTAACCTTTAAAATCTGTTAAATAAACTGATCTTTGGCTCATTGCATAATGTCTTGGGAATTGAGCACAATGCTATATTTACTGTGGATATTTACGGACAAAAATGAAAAGATTATTTTATTATTATTTTCTTTATTAGAGAAGTTGTGAGTTTACAGAACAATCCCGCACAAAATACAGGATTCCCATATACCACCTTATTATTAGCACCTTGCATTGGTGAGGAACATTTGATACAATTGATGAAAGCACATTTTTATAATTGTGGCTTAATTTAGGATTCACTGTTTGTACAGTATACTTCTATGGAATTAAAAAAATTTTTTTTCTTTTACCCTATATAGACAATCTAACATTTTTCCTTTCAGTCGTATTCAGATATTTCTTTCAGTGCCTGGTAGCTAAAGTCATAAGGAGTACAGAATTAAGTAGACAGAAAAAGAAATAAATTCTTCTTTAGAAAGCAAACCTTACCCTATCTTTCCTTAAAAACATATGAAGTAATTTAAATTTGAGGCTCCTTAGTAAAATATCATGGGATATTAATCTCATGATATGCTTCGTAGACTAAGGGTTACTTGGTCAAAGTGAATCAGGGAAAAGCTACCCAATCCATTTTCCTTTTGGATGGTCACAAAGCACATTAACCTAACAAGTTCTACAATTAAGAAAAAACAGTTTAAAATAGTTTAACCCAGGTTTTCTACACTTATGTGAATATTAAACCTTATTTTTCTGCTTAACACCTACTAGCATCTAAGAATCTGCTCTATTGAATATACTTTGGGAAATACTGTTTTAGGTGAACAAATTTTCTGTTTTTATGCTGCTGATATTGTCTACTTTTAATCAGTAACACGTTTTCATCAGAAGATTTAGAATGCCACAGACCTAAAAGTCCTTAATAAAAATTATTTCTGATTTCTTTTGCCCTTGTACCTGTCATTTTGTTACTGCATTTTCAAATTTACTTTCTCATACTTTTGAAAATATTGATAGCTGGAAATAGATTTTAGAGGAAAAAGACCCAACGTCATATGAATATATTAAAGAGCATGATGACCTTTAAAAGGAATGAATCACAGATTAAAGTTTATGCTTCAAAGAACTACAGAGGATAAAGTACAAATGAGAACTTAATTTTGCTTTCTTATTTGACAACAGGATTTATATAATGCAGATTTGGGGTAGGCAAGGGAAAACAATTCTTTCTTCTCCTTTTTCTTTTCTTTTCTTTCCTTTCCTTTCCTTTCCTTTTCTTTTTTTAATGGAGAGTTGTACTGACTCATTTGCTGGAGTAGCAAGTAAATGAATACAAAATCATTTTGGAACATACTTCATTGCCCCAATTAATTTGTGATAGACATGAGCAGATGCACTTTCAAAGTACATATGGAGGAAGAGTGAAAATAATTCTTTTAGAAGACCTGATGCTTTATTTATAAAATTCAAAAGGAAGCTAGCAGAATTAATGAGAAAAAGGTATTCGAATTAATTAGTATTCAGTAAGGTGGCATTATACAAGGTTTTTAAAAGTTAAAATCAACAATTTCCTGAATACTGGAAATAACCAGTTAGAAAATGTAGTAGAAAAAATATTGATTTACAATATTAATGCAAGTTACAACAAAAATCTATGAATAACATTACCATGTCATGTCAAGAAGATATGCAATGAAAATTACAAGAAGTTACTGAAGGGCATAAAAGAAGGCCTCAATCAATGGAGAAACACTGTGATTCTGAATCAAAGATGTACAACTTACTATTACAAATATGTTAATTCTGCCACGATTTAGATTATTTCATAATAATCTAAAATTTTACGTAATTTTAATTTTACAGTTTTCCAAGAAAAGAAAATATGAGACACTAGCCAAGAGGATTTTGAAGAAGAAAAATAATGAGGATAGTCTTGTCCTACCAGTTAGCAAAATGAATTATAAAGCTAGAGTATAATTAAAATCATTATATTACTTCAACTCCTAAAATTAATGGAACAGATTAGAAAATCCAGAAACAGCAAAAACAATGGCTATTTAGTATATATTAAAAATAGAATTCTAGATCAATAAAGTTTGGGTTATTCAATGGCTAGGAGGTGCAAACAACTGTATATCTGGAAAATTTTACATCCTTACCTTTCCCCATTTACAAAAGAAATTCCAAATGCATTAAAACTTTAAGCTCATAAAAACTTTATAGAGGGAAGCGGACTTGGCCCAGTGGTTAGGGTGTCCGTCTACCACATGGGAGGTCCGCGGTTCAAATCCTGGGCCTCCCTGACCCGTGTGCAGCTGGCCCACGCACAGTGCTGATGCGTGCAAGGAGTGCTGTGCCACTCAGGGGTGTACCCTGAGTAGGGGAGCCCCACACGCAAGGAGTGTGCCCCGTAAGGAGAGCCTCCCAGTGCGAAAGAAAGTGCTGACATAACAAGATGACACAACAAAAAGAAACACAGATTCCAATGCTGCTGACAACAACAGAAGCAGACAAAGAAGAACACACAGCAAATAGACACACAGAACAGACAAATGGGGCAGGAAGGGGGGAAGAGGAGAGAAATTTAAAAAAAAATCTTTATAGAAGATTGAGAACAAAATATATACAATAGTTTTATAGTATTGGAGTGAGAAAAGCTTTACTGAATATGACACAGAATCAGGAAGATGGGCAAAGAATATGAACAGATGAACAGGTAATTAATTCACAGGACAAAAATTTTAAAATAATAAAACAACTCATGAAAATATTCTTAACCTCATCAACAATCAAGTGAAACATTCAATAAATGTGAAGTACTGAATAAAACAAAAATGAAAATTTGTACTAGTTGGATAAAGATGAAGAAAACATGAATACTATTGTGAACAATCTTGGGCAAAAATAAGCACTCTCATAATCTGGAGAGAATGGAAATGGTACAATTCTTTCAGAGGAGAGGGTAGTTTATGATATTTTTCAAACTTTAAAAGGAGTATGCCCTTTTATCTGGCCATTTCACTTCTAGAAAGTATCCTATAGTTATATACCTTATATATATTTGGATCACTATAAGGATGTTTGCTGAAGCATTGTATAGAAAAAGCCCAACTGCCATTCAATAGAGCATTAAATTAAGCCTGTGCAAGGCATTAAAGAGTATTCAATAGAATACCCTGCAAGATAAGATAGATCTACACGTACAGACATGTAAAGATTCCAAAATATATTTTTAAATAACAAATATAAAGCAAACTGCAATACAACATATGGGAGTGTATAATAGAATATGCATAGATAAAGTCTGGAAGATTATACATCAAAATGCATAGTTTTATCAGTACATCATTGCTTATCTCTGGAGATGTGATCAAAAGGAAGGAGGTGGATAAGTGAGGTAGCAAAATATTTTCCATTTTACTTGTTCAATGTATAACAGAGAAGTTGTAAAATAAAAGCAGTTATTATTTTTAATAAATAATAGAAATATTTTTTCCATGTAAGTTTTACTGGAAAGACAAGGTAATGTTTATTTTAAACAAGAGGTATCTATTCATCAAAGATTACTATTTGAAAATAATTTGCTATTATATTACTATATTTTGCTAGCTCAGCCATTTAAGTTCAGTGGTCAGTATACTAAGCAACAAAAATAAATATAAATTCCAAAGTAAAAAGTTTTGTGCAATAAGTAATAGTTACATAATATTCTGTATAATATACCGTATTGTTTTACAACATGAAAACTGACTCGTGCATTATTTGTAAAGCTTAGTTAGTGCAGGGAAGTTATAATTTTCAGTACAAATCCAGAAATTTTTTTTATTAGTATCCATTAATACTTCGATAAGATAATAAACGTGGATGAAGAACTGATTGTCAGAAATTTATAGTTAATAGAAATATAGTTACCTCGTTGTATTTCATATACTGTCATTATCACCAAAGTATTAAAATATCCATTTGTTGTCCTTGAAAGGAGATGACTCAGAAGATCCTGATTCTTTTTTCTTTTTTATATAAATGAATTTTTATTGGAACACACAAAAAATAATAGTTACTTTTGTGGGTGCATAATATGATCATATTGTGGTTTTGATTTGCATTTCCCTAAAGCCTATTTTTTTAAAAATTTAATTTAATTTTTAACTACTTTCTTTAAAGTTAATAGATCACACAAAATGTTACATTAAAAAACATAAGATTCCCATATACCCCACTCCCCACCCCCTAGCCCCATCATTTTTTTAATTGTATTTTTTTGAAGATACATAGATCACAAAAAAAGTTACATTAAAAAATATAAGAGGTTCCCATATACCCCCCCACACTACTCTGACATCAACAACCTCTTTCATCATTGAGGCACATTCTTAATTAGTAGGAGATACCTGTTTTGAGCTTTTATGGATTAACCTGAACTGTTTTTATCATTATACAATAAGAATAACAGGCTCCCTGTGTCCAATGACATATCTTCAAAAAATGAAAGCCACCACTTTGATCACACCAGGACTATGGTTCAAACCCTCAAATCAATCTGTTCAAGGAAATGTCTAAGAATTACTATTTGTCTTGGTATTAGCAAATGCAAAGATACTCTTAATAATGTCATGGTTCTCATTGTTTTTCTTCTCATTATTCCATCTCAGTAAAAACCAAACAATTAGTCTACCCAGTTGCTAAAGCCAGAACTTCAGAAATCAAGCTTTGATTCTTCCACTTCTTCACCTCTAATCTACCATCTACTTCTACTGATTCTATCAAATCCATCTATATTTCTTTCTCCCCATAACTATCTGGATGTAGAATCACTGCAAAACTCTCCAGCAGCTTCTCCCTGCCTCCAGTCTCTTTTCCTTTGGCACAATTTTCAAAAGCTTTAGGATAGAGTCCAATTTCCTGAATATGACTTTTAAGATATTCCATGATCTGTCCTCTGTCCAACTCTCCAGCTTTATATTTTGAATTTAACTCTTGCATTCTATGCTTCAGGTACACTGAACAAAGTATAGTTGCTTGAGATGCCATGTTTTTCTCCCTTTTTATTGACTTATTCTCCTTACAGACTGTATCTTCCTATATTTCCAAATGTTAAAAGAGCTCCAATTTCTCAAAAAGAAGTTTGGACCCAGTACGTTACTCAAACCAGATAATTTGTCTTTCTCTTAAACATTCTCTGTGTTTTTCTGCCCTTACCTTCTATCGGTAAAGTTCCTCACGTTTGACATCTGCTTCTATTTCATTTCACCGAAATGCTACTTATTCCTCAAAGTCTAGCTCAAATTGTAAACCTCCTAAGAAGGCGTCCAAAATCCCATTCCAGTCAGAAGTGATCTCTCTGTAATCTTATAGCATTTTGTGCTTCTTTTACGTTATATGATATATCTTCCCTAACAGATTTTAAGCTTTATGAGGGTATGTCTATGAAGGCTATAATTTTAAAATCTTCCCTTGTGGTTTGCACAAAACCATTTCCTTATCAGAAACACAGTTAATTATATTGAATGAGTATTTTAAATTCATAATATCTTTTAAAAATCAAAGTGCTTAGTGGCAGTGATAATCTATTTAAAAATTTAAGAAATATTTAAGTGCAATGGAATTTCAACTGACCTTGGTATATTAAAATGTTTCATTGATAAAAGAATGAAATTAAACGGGAACTATTTTAAGAACGAAAAGCAAATTACACAAAGACTAGGTAAAGAAAGACAGACGAAATAAGTGTAAAAGACCAAGAAGATAAAACAGTGTAAAGCTAAATGAATGTGTACAATTCATTTATTCAAAATGAAGCAAAAAGACATCTTAAGACTTTACTGACACGTGAATATTTCATGAAAAGCCAGAAAATAAATAACTTTTATGACAACTTCATAATTTTGCCTAGTTTAAGTTTTGATACATTAAGATAAATCTAAAACTAATACACATCCAGGAATTAATCAGTATTATTGAAAGGATTAAAAAGAGAAATAATCCAGGTCTTAAAATCTGTGGAGAAATTGCACTGAAGTCGAGAGTAAGTAACTCATAAATAAGAAAGCTAATTATATCTAAATAAATGGAAGATTACTCAAAAGTACAAAAGTTGTGACTCATCTGATCTTCATAACCATAAAATATAAACCATAGAAGATTTGACTGTAAGTGGGATTAGATTCTAGAACACAATTCAAAGAGAGAACCATGTATAGTTTTAAAATTGGCAGTTCTGTAGTAGGATTTGAAAGGAACAATACTAACTTCTTGAGAAAGAAAATGAGCTTAAGATTTCCATTTCCATTAAAAATAAGAAATGGACTTTGAAGAATGTAAACATATCTTTTTTACTATATAGTATGATATCTTTCTCATTATTTCTTACATTTAATATTTCATTTTTAATACATAGATTATTTTCATTTGTGTGAAACAACTTTAATTGCTATTATTTGGGGGGAAAACTTTTCAAATTAAGTTAAGTTAAACAAACACATGTTCTTAAATAATCTTTGTATTTTTTCCTTTAGAAATTTATTTTAACATAATGAAGACTTTATCAAGTGGGGGTTTCTAATATGTTAGTTTCATAACTGACTGGTTAAATAAAGAGGAACTCAGTCTTGCTGATAGTTAAGTAAAAAACTTTAGGCCCTACCATCGTCCCTTTGATACAGATCGCTGTAATTCCAGGGTAAAGTGCATGTTGGCAGAACATTTGGAAGACAAAAGGGGACAAACAATTAAGATACTTCAATGCAATCTAAAATAAACCCCAATCAGTTATTTTGTGGAAGTCAACAAACTGATTCTAAAGTCTTGTATGATGTTATATATGTTTATTTTGTAAGTTCACAACTATTATTTATGTTATTGTTTATGAATGTTTATGTATGAGTGATATACTTCCATAAATTAATTTGAAAACATATAAAAAGAAATAAAGTTTACATGGAGAGGCAATAGATCCAGATTAGTAAACATAATGCTGAAAAAGAACAAAGCTGTTTACCTAACACTATCCCAACTGTTACTATAAAGTTACAGTGAGCAAGACAGTGTGGTACTGGTTAAAATATAGACAAATAGATCAATGGAACAGAATAAACAGCTCAGAAATAGACTCACACAAATATAGTCAACTAATCTTTGACAAAGCCGTAAAAGCAATTCAATGGAAAGGGTAGTCTTTTCAATAAATGGTGCTGGGAAAACCAGACAGCTACATGTCAAAGAAACAAACAACCCTCCCCCGCCCCCCAAAATGAATCTAGATATAGATCTTACACTTTTCACAAAATTTAATTCAAACTGTATGATAGACCAAAGCCTAAAACTCGAAACTATAAAACTTCTAGAAGATAACACAGGAAAAAACCTAGCGGCATTTGGCCTGGCTATAACATTTTAGATGCAATATTAAAAGCAAAATACTTTTATTTTGCTCCATAAAAGCAAAATACTTCAGTTCTGTGAAAGACACTAATTAAAAAATGAAAAAAATGAAAACCCAATCCACTTTCCCAAGACTGAGAAAAAATATTTTAAAAATGTGTATCAGGCATTTGATCAAGGACTTGTATGCAAACCACATAAAGAATTCATAGGCCACTATAGTTGGTGCTGGAGTTGGTAGGTGTATGTCCAAGAGACTTGAATCTTTGGGCTGTCCATGTGCCAGCTGGGCCTTAAGCCTCAGTGGAGTTGCAGCGCCTACTCTCCAGTTCACTGAACTCACCCAGGACAACAAGGAGGTAAGGATGGACAACGACCATATCAAGGAACTGAGGGAGTCTACAACTGCAAACAAGAGAGTTCCATCCACCAGCCATATGGGATCGAAGGCCCTCTCAATTAGAGGTGGAATGGGCATCACCATCCCAGAATCCTCAGGATTGGGGAATAAAATGGATACAAGTCCTTGATCAAATGCCTGATACACATTTTTAAAACATTTTTTTCCAGTCTTGGGGAATAAAATATGGACTGGAGTGGATATACTTGTATTCTACTATAGATATATTGTGATTCTAGCAATGGAAGGAACTATATCATTGATGTGGAGACAATGGCCACTGGAGTTGCTGAAGGCAGGGACAGGGGAAAAGAGGTATAATATGTGGATATTTTTGGGACTTGGAATTGTCCTGAATGACATTGCAAAGACAGATAAAAGACATTATATATCATGCCATAACCTACAGAATGGAGTGGGAGACAGTGTAAACTACAATGCAGACTATAATCCATGATGTGTGGAAATGCTCCAAAATGTGTTCATCAGTTGCAATGAATGTACCACACTAATGAAAGAAGTTGTTAATGTGGGAACAGCGGGAGGTGTGGGGAGTGGGGCATATGGGAATCCCCTATATTTTTTTAATGTAACATTTTATGTAATCTATCTTTTAAAAAATAAAAATGTATTTTTAAAAAAGAATACACTGTACTCAGCAATAAGAAAACAATCAAATTAAAAACGAGAAGATCTGAAGACAACTTACCAAAGAAGATATACAAATGGCAAATATGCATAAGAAAAGATGCTGAACATCATGTGGCGTCAGGAAATTGCAAATGAAAATAATGAGAGACTACTGCTCAACTATTAGAATGGCTAAAATTCAAAACACTGACAATACCAAAGGCTGGTGAAGATGTGGAGCAACAGGAACTCTCATCCCATTACTGGTGGGAATACAAGGGTATGGCCCACTTTGGAAGACAGTTTGGCAGTCTCTTACAAAGCTAGCCATAGTCCTTTGTATGCTTAGGTATTTATACAAATAAGCTGAAAACATATGTCCACATAAAACCTGGGCATGAATTTTTATTGCAATTTTATTCATAATTATCAAAATACGGAAGCAACCAAGATGTCCTTCAAAAGGCGAATGGCTAAACAAACCGTTGTACATCACTGCAATGGAATATTATTCAGTGATAAAAAGGAATGAACTATCAAACCACTAAAAGACACTGAAAAACCTTAAATGCACACTGCTGTGAAAGACAGTCAGCCAGAAAGGGCTACATACTGTATGATTCCAACAATGTGACATTCTGGGAAAGACAAAACTACAGAGTGTAAAGAAGATCAGTGTTTGTAAGGAAGGGGAGAAGGGATGAATAGGAGGAGCACAAGATATTTTCAGGGCAGTGACACTATTCCGTAGATATTTTAATGGTAGATACATGATGCCACGTGTTTTTCAAAACCCACAGCATTGTACAACACAAAGAGTGAACCCTAAGGTAAATTAAGGACTTTAGTTAATAATAATCTAACAGTATTGTTTCAGTAGTTGTAACAAATTTACCACAGTAATGCAAAATGCTAAAAATAGGGGAAACTGTTCAGGGAGGAGAGAAGCTATAAGAGAACTCTCTGTACTTACTATGCGATTTTTCTGTAAACCTAAGAGTGCTCTAAAAAATAAAATCTGTTAAAACACACACACACTATCTCCACAGGAAAATATGAAGACCATGTTCATAAATTCAGTGACTGACAAACCAAACACAAAGGCAGTGCTCATAACATGCAACATTTTATACCATTATCAGGCATTTGCTGAAACTCTATTATTTGCAAAATATCCAGTGGATAGAAAAATGAATCTGAATCACCAGTCTAGGTTAGTATAGTCTCACACCAGTTGGAGATTTTCCATCAAAGACAGCTTTCTAATTTTGACTAATTATTACTTTTCTTGTTTCTTAAGGCCTGTTTCTCCCACTGGAACATAAATAGCATACAAGGAGGATCCCAGTTAGTATCTTTACTATCACTGTGTCTGTCAAAAATGAGAAGTTAGATAAATATTTGATGAGTTAAGGAGCTCTTCCCTCCATTAACTCATAAATAATCTCATTGAAAACAAAAGAATTGTTATAAGGCAGTGACTAATAGAATATTAGGTGTTTTTTTTTTTTTCTTTTAAATCTCATCTTGGAGTAAAAAGTTAGGATTTGTCCACTTAGAGCAGCAGAGAGTAAAGATGGAGTCTCCCTTAGTGTTTTTTATTCTACAAAGTCTACAACATAAAATAGATTTCAAGGTCCAAGAATACAATGAGAGCCAAAAGTCCCAATGTTTTTTCATACATTGGAAGAATGAGCTATCATTATTAGTAGTAAAATTTCATACTGCTTTTGTAGGGCTTTATTAAATTTCCAAGAAATAACTGCAACTGCCTCATTAGAAGGAACAGGGACAGGACTCAACTGAATCAAAGTCATCTAACAGCTCTATATACTTATTCAGGTATATGAAAATTTCATTAAAAATGGACTATATCTTAAAATTGCATTTCTTTTTACACTTCATGTCAATACCTTAAGTAAGCATTTAATTTCAATGAAAATGAAAGGCATATTTTCCTAGCTACATATTTCTCAGCTCAGAATTAAATTCTTAATGATTTTAGTTATTTACAATTACTAGGTTTTACTCTTAGCATACAAATGCTTCTTGGCTATTTACATCATAGAATTATGCCCAATTAAGCTAAATAAAATCTTTATTAAATTAAAAGCACCTCCCTGAGGAATTTTTATTTTGAAGAGAAAGTATTCCCTCCTCCCCCCCCAACTATAAGAAAATAACTAACTATAATAACATAATACTAGCAATAGTGGGATCACATAAAGAATAACAGCTTTGGAGTTGGGTCTATCACGAAACTTTCTGAGTCTCAACTTTTTTATATGTGAAATGGGGTTAATAACAGATACAATTCATGTGGTGAAAATTAAACTGAATAAACTCATGCTATTCTAATGGTTTTGTAATGACTGTGAAAAATTATTTTTTGACTTTTATTTTAGGAAAAAAAGCTCAAATCAAACTGGTATTTGTTCTTCGGGCAAAAAAGGTGAATTGTAAAATTTAACTTTTATTTCCATTTTGATTGATTCTCAGGAAGCATGTAAGATATAAATAATAATTTTAAAAACATATCTATAATATTCTTTGAATATTCCAACTTTTTCAACTCCATTCACTATTACCATTTGTGGTAGACAAAATGATTCCACAAAGATGTCCATGCACTATTTTCTGGAACCTGTAAACATGTTGCATTACATGGTAAAAGAGACTTTGCAGATTTAATTAAGGTACGGATTTTTAGGCAGGAATATTATCTTGGATCATCTGAGTGGGAACAATTTGATTACATGTGCCGGCCTATTCTAATAATTTTCTCTGGCTAGAGAGCAGAAGAGATGTAGAAAAACAGATAGTCAGAGATGAGAAGCACAAAAAGGATTTGATGTGCCCTTGTTAGCTTGAAATGAAGGAGGCCACGTGTCAAGGAAAATGGGGACCTCAGTCCTACAACCCCAAGGAACTGAATTCTGAAATAACGTGAGTTAGCTTAGAAATGGATTCTACTCCTGAGCTTCCAGGTAATAGACTTGACTGGATGACACCTTGATTCTGGCCTTGTGAGACTTGGAGCAGAGAAATCAGTCACGCTCACCCAGAGTTCCATACTACGGAATTATGAAATAGTAATTTTTATTGCTTTAAGTTGCTAAATTTGTGGTAATTTGTGAAGGTAACAATAGAAAACTAATACACCACTGATCAAATCCTCATTATCTCTACTCTAACAAAATTGCCTCATTCCTAATCTTTAGTCTTTCCTCTTATTGACAAAATCTTTCTAGCTCTGATGGTCATGATCCTACTTCAAATCCTATAATAGTTCTGTACTGCCAACTTTGTGGTTCTGACTCCTTAGTGTGACATTAAGTTAACCATAATCTGGCTCCAGCCTCTATTGCTGGTCTCATTTTCTGCTATGTGTCACATAGTTTCTGTTCTGATAATATAAATAAGCTGCATTTCCATATCTCTTTGTTATATTTCCCATGTCAAAATGTCCATGTCTTATTATCTGCACAGTTTAAGTACTATTCATTCTTTAAGGCTCAGATCAATTGTTATCTTGGCAGAAGTGTTAGAGCTGGTCATTTCCACACTACTGATACTAAGGATAGTTACAGAAATAAATTATTATTATTCTATTATTAATAATATTAACAATAGCAGCTTTCATTTATTAAAAACTCAGTATATACTAGGAAATGCTTTAAGGAATTTACATAGATTACTTAATGCTCATAACAACCTCATAAGGAAGGTTATTATTTTTACAGTTGAGGAAATCCTTTCCTTCAGAGAGGATAAGTAACTGTCCAAGTGGTAGAGCTGGGATCTGAACTCAAGTCTACCTGATTCTAAAATTTATATTTTCTCCATTCTGCTACACTGCCTTACAGGATATTTTTTGTACTTCTTGCTTGTCCCATTGTGTTCCACCTTGCTTTATATTATTGAAGTCTACAACTCATTTCTTCTAGTAGATTTTAAGATCCCTTCATAAAGAAGATACTCCAGTAAAGAAAGAGTGGGGACTATGTTTTGTCAAGTTGTGTCTTCCATAGCACTGACCAAATGACTTCATTGCAAATAATGTAGTTGATAAAAATGTTTTTTAAATGAATGTCTTTTTTCCTATGGCTGGCTTAAAACAGTATTACAAACTGGGTGGCTTAACACAATAGAAATTAATTGTTTCACAGCTGGAGGTTAGAAATCCAAAGTCAAGATCTCAGAAGGGCCATGGTCCCTCTGAAGTCTGTAAGGAGCAATCTGTTGCATGTCTCCGTCCTGGCTTCTGGTGGTGGTCAGCAGTCTTTAACAAGCCCTGAGTGATGGCATTAACTCAACCTCTGCCTGCATTGTTTCACTGAAGTCTTCTCTCTCAGTGTCTCCTGTATCTCCTCTCCCCTTCTTATAAGGACACAAGTCTTAATGGATTAAGGGTCCAACCTACTCCAATATGACCTCATTTTAATTTCCTAAATCCCTCTGTAATGACCTTATTTCCAAGGAAGATCACATCTGAAGGGGATTAGGGGTTCAACATATGTTTTTGGGGGACAGAACTTAACCCAAAACAATGAATAAAGGTATGACAAATTTGTGCCTTATGGAAATGATTAGAATACCATAAGAACCTAGTAGCAAAGTTTTATAATTTGATGATGAGTGCAACGTTTATGTTTGGGAGGGGATAATGCAAGATATTTTGCAGTTGTAGATGTAAAGGAATAGTTCTTGTAGATATCAGTGAAGAGTTCCTTAATAATAGTTTTCAAGAGGTCTATCTAGTCTCTCCATGAACATTAGAATATGAGATAATGGTAAATAGTTAAGAAATATTTGACTTAAATATTACTGTGATCATTTATAGCTTTTAAAACTTCAATATACCAATTTACTATTGTGAGAAACACAGTTTTAAATTGTCAAATAATCTGTTCATTTATTTATTCATCCTAACAAATACTGACTATTTAGTAGATGTGAACCATTATCTTAGGTACCAGAAATAAAAAAATAAAGGAGGTATTGTTTCTTCTCTCAAGGAATTTACAATCTATTGGGTTTCAAACAAATATGGTAAGCTATAACACAACATGTTATTAACACTCATTGACCCTTAAGAATCTGACAAACAGGCTTAAATTTTTCTATCATAATAAACTTCTTTTTAGAGCAAATGATATGAAATTCAGTATGTATAGAGAGCTAAATTCATAAAAGCTCTGTGCTGGTCCTAGTTTGCTACAGAATTACTTTAAATAAACAATATATTTATGATAGCTTTCACTTAACAGAAGATATTTTGCTTACTTCACTTAGGATATTTGAACAACTTGAACTTAGAATGTTACAAATACTGGAATGACCAATACGTCTAACTAATAATAGCTGATAAGTGCTTAAACATTACCATAATTTCAAAGGTGAGAAATATGTCTAAATTTAGTGTTAAATGGATATTCTTTGTTAGAATCTTAGGCCATATCCCTGTAGTGTTAGTTTGAAATTTCTGCTGAGATGAAGACAATGCTATCACTTAACATCTCAATTATTCTTCATTATTACCAAGTTCTCTACACATAAATTATTGTATTTAATGCATGCTTGTAAATTTACACAGCTAAATGATCAAGATGCCTTCTACATGCCTGGCCTGAATGCTGACCAAAGAAATAAGTATTAGGAGGGATGGCTCCAGAACTATACAGAGTAAGCCATTCTGTAGGTTTCTTCCTGTTAACAGACCTATGATTTCAGCAAACATTCATTTAGAATGCTTACATATCCGAACAGGGGTTCTAATTTTTTAAAATATCACTTATATTTCAACAAAAATAAATTATTTATAAAAGACACATATATTCTACCTTACTTTTATAGTACGAAAACATATCCAAAAACAAACATAAGGAGTGCAACTATGGACTAAAGTAGACATTATTATTCTAATAATGGAAGAACTTGTAACATTGATATAAAGGCAGTGATCACCAAAAGTTCTGAGGGAAGGTAGAGGGAACAGTAGGTGTAATACGGGCATTTTTGAGACATTGGAATCATTCTGCATGATATTACAATGATGGATACCAGCCATACATTTTGTCAAATCCTATACAATCGTGCATTGCAAAGTGTAAAATGTAATGTAAACTACAGACCGTGGTTAGTAGCAATGCTTCAATATGTGTTTCTCAATTGTAATAAATGTACCACACCAATGAAAGATGGTACAGGACAAAGTGTGGGAGGGGTAGGGGTAGGGGGTGGGGTGTATGGGAATCCCCTATGTTTTCGATGTAACATTTATGTAATCTAAAGCTCCTTCAAAAATGAAAAAAAATTTTTTTAAAGATTAAAATGAAATAAATGTTTGAAAATTACTTTTAATGGTAAAATAAAACTTTATGCTTTCACTGAAACAAATTTTGAAGTAATGTGCTTTATAATTTATGAAAATATTAGTTTAATATTATGTGGCAATTTAAAATGCTAGTTTCACCAAAATTGCTTTCTCTTTTTTTCCTGGATACTCTCTAGACTGCATTTCTCAATCTTCTGTTCCCCAGCGTCAGCCGTGTAACTGAGTTGTAGCTAATGGAATGGAAACAGAAGTGACTTTATCATTTGTAATTTTGACCATAACAATTTCTCACCTTCCCATGCATGATCTTCCATTCTCTTACCCCATACTGGCTGAATAGAGTACACTCCCAGGGCCCAGAGGAGAGTAAAACCACATATTGAAAAGAGACTAGAATACTAAATGACCACAGGGAAGGCCTTCTTTTGGCAACTGTAAATAATACCACTATGAACATCAGTGTACAAATATCTGTTCAAATCCCTGCTTTCAATTCTTTGGGGTATATACCTAGAAGTGGGATTGCCAGGTCATATGTTAATTCTATGTTTAATTTCTGGGGAACTGCTAAACACTGTCTTTTTGATGATTGATGACTGGCTTTTCCATTTCTGTAAAAAAGGTTTTGGGATTTTGATTGGGTTGTGTTGAATTTGTAAATCACTTTGGGTCGAATTGAAATCTTAACACAATATTTAGTCTCTGAATCCACAAATACAGACGTCTTTCCATTTATTTAGGTGCTCTTTGATTTCATTTATGAATGTTTTGTAGTTTTTCTGTGTACAAATCCTTTGCATCCTGGGTTAGATTTATTCCTAGATATTTCATTTTTTAGATGTTGTTGTAAATGGATTTTTAAAATTTCTTCCAATTGCTCATTACTAGTACAAAGAAACTTTAATGATTTTTGTATGTCGATCTTATACCATGCCACTTTGCTGAATTCATTTATTAGTTTGAAGAGCATTGTTGTGAACTTTTCAGGATATTCTGTGTATTAGATCATGTTATCTGCAAAAAAGGGAAAGTTTTATTTCCTCCATTCCAGTGTGGATGCTTGGATTTCTTTTTCCTGCCTAATTGCTGTGGCTAGAATTTCCAGTACAATTTTAAATAATGGTGGTGACAGTGGCCATTCTTGTCTTGCTCCTGATCTTAGAGGGAAAGCCTTAGTCTTTCACCATTAAGTATGATGTCAGCTGTAGGTTTTTTCATAAATGCCTTTTGGCTGTTAAGGAAGTTTCCTTCTATTCCTAGTTCTCTAAGTTTTTTTTTCTTTTTTTTCTTTCAATTTTATTGATATATATTAACAAAGCATAAATCCATTGAAAGAGTACAACGAACGGTATTTGGTATAATCACATTTGTGCATTCAACCCCAGTCACTCCCAGAGTCCTTTCATTACTCCAATAATAATAATAAACAAAAAACAAACACTTCTCTATCAATCACTCTATGCCTTGCCTGGCATACATGGCTGCTATTCTTTTTCCTTTTCTCTAGTATATTTGTATTTATATTTTGTAAAATCTGTCATATATGTAATATCACCCATATTAATGTTTTACATGAGGTTTCACTGTCTTATACAATTTCATATTATACTTTTTAGCTTTCCTTCAAGTAATATGCATGACTTTAGACTTTCCTTTTCAGTCACTGTCATATCCATACAATAGCACTGCTTTAACCATTTCTATTCTTTCCAAAGATTTACAAACAACCTTTTTACCAATTCTGCACAGATTAACTCTCAGCTTTCCATTCTCTACCCTCCTTCTATTTTCTGGTGACCTATATTCTAAGTATTAACTCCATGAGTTTACAAAGTATATTTAGTTCAAAATAGCACAATCATACAGTACTTGCCCTTTTATGTCTGGCTTGCTTCACTCAACATAATGCCCTCCAGGTTCATCCATGTTGTCATATGCTTCACGACTTCATTTCTTCTTACTGCTGCATAACATTCCATCGTGTGTATACCACAATTTGTTTATCCATTCATCAGTTGATGGACACCTGGGTTGTTTCCAACTTTTGGTAATCATGAATAATTATGCTACTATGAACACTGGTGTGTCTGTAGTGTCTCTGCTCTCAGTTCTTCTGGGTATATACCTAGTAATGGTATTGCTGGGTCACATGGCAAGTCTATAGCCAACTTTCTTAGGAACTGCCAAACAGTCCTCCACAGTGATTCTACCTTTCTACATTCCCACCAACAGTGAATAAGTGTTCTTCTCTCTCCACATCCTCTCCAACATTTACAGTTTTCTGACTTTTTTTTAAAAGATTTATTTATTTATTTTCTCTCTCCCCCCCCGCCCCCAGTTGTCTACTCTCTGTGTCCATTTGCTGTGTGTTCTTCTGTGACCGCTTCTATCCTTATCAGTGGCACCAGGGATCTGGGTTTCTTTTTTTGTCACATCATCTTGTTGTGTTAGCTCTCCAAGTGTGTGGTGCCATTCTTGGGCATGCTGCAATTCCTTTTGCGCTGGGGGGCTCTCATTACAGGGCACACTCCTTGCGCGTGGGGCTCCCCTACGCGGGGGACACCCAAGTGGCATGGCACTCCTTGTGCGCATCAGCACTGCATATGGGCCAGCTCCACACGGGTCAAGGAGGCCCAGGGTTTGAACCGTGGACCTCCCAGGTGGTAGGCAGACGCCATATCCATTGGGCCAAGTCCGCTTCACAGTTTTCTGACTTTTTAATAGTGGCCTGTCTAATAGGTGTGAAATGATATCTCACTGTAGTTTTGATTTGCATTTCCCTAATCTCTAATCATGTTGAACCTTTTTTTTCATGTGTTTCTTCACCATTTGTATTTCTTCTTTGGACAATGGTCTTTTCAAGTCTTTTGCCCATCTTGTAATTGAGTAGTTTGTCTTTCTACTGTTGAATCGTATGATCTCTTTGTATATCATAGATATTAAACTCTTAGTGAATATGCGATTACCAAATATTTTCACCATTGAGTTAGGTGCTTTTTCACCCTTTTGAAAAAATCCTTTGAGGTGCAAAAGTGATGAATTTTGTTAGTTGTCCTGGGTGAGTCCAATTAGCTGGAGAGTAGGTGTTGCAACTCCGCTGAAGCTCAGGGCCCAGCGGGCATATGGACAGCCCAAAGATTCAAGTATCTTGGACCTACAACTACCAACTCCAGCACCAACTATAGGTTCAAATGTGTTCATCAATTGCAATGAATGTACTACACTAATGAAATAGGTTGTTAAGTGGGGAAGGGTGGGAGGTGTGGGGAGTGGGGCAAATGGGAATCCCTTATTTTTTTTGTGTGGCATTTTGTGTAATCTAAGAATCTTTTAAAAAAATAAAAAATACATTTTAAAAAATGTTGAATTTTGAGGCTGTCCCATTTGTCTACTTTTTCTTTTGTTGCTTGTGCTCTGGATCTAAGGTTTAAGAAACTACTGCCTTTCATAAGGTCTTGAACATGTTTTCTTACATTTTCTTCTAGTAGTTTTATGGTTGTCACTTTTATATGTAGGTCCTTGATCCATTTTGAGTTAATTTTTGTTTAAGGTGTAAGATAGAAGTTTTCTTTCTTTCTTTCTTTTGGATATAGATATCCAGTTCTCCCAGCACCATTTGTTGAATAGACTCTTCTGGCCTAGCTGGGAGGGCTTGACTGTCTTGTCAAAAATCACTTGACTGAAGATGTGAGGGTATATTTCTGAGTTCTTGACTCTGTTCATTGGTTAATGTGTCTATCTTTATGTCAGTATCATGCTGTTTTTAGCATTGCAGTTAAGTAATATGTTTTACAGTTGGGAAGTGAGAGTCCTCCAACTCTGTTCTTTTTAAAATCTTTTTGACTATTTGGGGATCCTTACCCTTTGAAATAAATTTGATAAATTGTTTTCCCACTTCTGCAAAAAAGGCTGATGAGATTTTATTGGGATTGCATTGAATCTGTAAATCAATTTGGGTAGAAATAACATCTTAATGATATTTAGTCTTCAAATCCATAAACATGGAATGTTTTCCATTCATTTAAGTCTTCTTCAGTTTCTTTTAGCAATGTTTTGCAGTTTTCTGAATACTGGACTTTTTTTGTCGTTGGCTAAGTTCATTTCTAAATATTTGATTGTTTTAGGTGCTATCGTAAACGGAATTTTTTTCCAATTTTCTCCTCAGATTGCTTATCAGTAATGTATAGAAACACTATTGATTTTTGCATATTAATCTTGTATTTTGTCCCTTTGTTGAACTTGTCTATTAGTTCTAGCATTTTTGTTGTTGATTTTTCAGGAGATTCTAGATATGGAATCATATCATCAGTGAACAGTGAAAGTTTTACTCCTTCCTTTCCTATTTAGATGTCTTTTATTTCTTTATTTAGTCTAATTGCTCTAGCTAGAACCTCTAGGACAATATTGAATGACAATGGTGAACCTGGGCATCCTTGTCTTGCTCCTGATCTCAGCAGGAAAGCATTCAGTCTTTCACCAATGAATACGATGTTAACTGTAGGCTTTTCATATATGCACTTAACCATAATGAGAAAGCTTCCTTCTATTCCTATCTTTTGGAGTGTTGTTTGTTTTTTTTTTTTTTTCAAGAAAGGGTACTGTACTGTGTCAAATGCCTTTTCTGAATCAATTGAGAGAATTACGTGATTTTTCTTCTTCAATGTATCAATGTGGTTTATTACACTAACTGGTTTTCTTGTGTTGAACATGCTTGCATAGCTGGGATAAAACCCACTTGATCATGGTGTATAATTCTTTTAATGTGCTTTTGGATTCTCTTTGCAAGTATTTTGTTGAGGATTTTTGCATCTATATTCATTAGAGTTATTGGTCTGCTATTTTCTTTTTTGTTGTACCTTTATCTGGTTTTGATATTAGGGTGATATTGGCTTCATAGAAAGAGTTTGGTAGTGTTCCTTTCTGTTCAGTTTTTTGTTAGAGCTTGAGCAAGATTGGAATTAGATTGTCTTTGAAAGATTGCTAAAATTCAACTGTGAGGCCATCTGGTCCTGGGATTTTCATCTTTGGGAGGTTTTTGATGACTGTTTCAATCTCTTCACTTGTGATTGGTTTTATTTTTTTGAGGCTTCTATTTCTTCTAGGGTCAGTGTAGGTGTTTTGTGAGTTTCTAGGAATTAGTCCATTTTCTCTACATTGTCTAGTTTCTTGGCATACAATTGTTCATAGTATCCTCTTATGATCTGTCTTATTTTTGCAATGTCAGTGGTAATGTCCTTCCTCTCCTTTCTCATTTAATTTATTTGCACCTTCTCTCTCTTTTATTCAGTCTAGCTAAGGGTTTGTCTATTTTGTTGATCTCAAAGAACCAACTTTTGGTTTTGCTGATTCTATTGCTTTTTGTTTTCGATTTCATTTATTTCTTCTCTGATCATTACTACTTCTTTCCTTGAGCTTGGTTCGGGATTAGTTTGCTGTTCTTTTTCTAGTTCCTCCAGGTGTGCAGTTAGATCTTCAATTTTAGCTCTTTCTTCTTTCTTAATGTAAGCATTGAGGGCTATAAATTTCCATCTTAGCACTGCCTTTGCAGTGTCCCATAGGTTTTGATATGTTTTGTTCTCATCTTCATTCATCTCAAGATATTTGTTGAATTCTCTTGCAATTTCTTCTTTGACCCACTGATTACTTAAGAGTATATTATTTAATCTCCATGTATTTATGAATTTTCCCTTTTGCCACCCATTTTTAAAATCTCAGCTTCTTCTGTTATGATCAGAGAAAGAGTTTTGTATAATTTCAATCTCTTAAAATTTATTGAGACCTGTCTTGTGACCCAACATATGGCCTATCTTGGAGAAGGATCCATAAGCACTTAAAAAGAAAGTATAACCTGCTGTTTTGGGGTGCAATGCTCTATAGATGTCTGTTAGGTCTAGTTGATTTATCATATTATTCAAACTTTCTGTTTATTTATTTATCCTCTGTCCATATGTTCTGTCCAATACTGAGAGTGGTGCATTGAAGTCTCCAACTATTATTGTAGAGACAGCTATTTCTCCCTTCAGTTTTGCCTGTGTGTGTGTCTCTTATATTGGGTCATTCAGATTAGGCGCATAAATACTTAGTATAGTTATTTCTTCTTCGTGACTTGCCCCTTTTATTAATATATAATGACCATCTTCATCCCTTGTAAAAGTTTCAAATTAGAAATCTATTTTGTCCAATATTTGTTTTGCTACTTCAGCTCTTTTTTTGTTACTTTTCTACAGAATACCTTTTTTCAGCCTTTCACTGTTTTAACATGTTTGTGTCCTTATGCCTGAAGTGGGTCTCTGGTCAACAATAAATAGGTGGCTCATTTTTTAAATCCATTTTATCGTTCTATGTCTTTTGATTGGGTAGTTCAATCCATTAACATTCAATGTGATTATTGCAAAGGCATTACTTACTTCATCCATTGTGTCCTTCACCTCTCTGTTGTCATATCATTCGATTGTCTTCTTATCTTTTAGTTTATCCTTCCTAATAATCTTAATTTCTAATCTCTTTTCCAAATCTCTCACCCTTGTTTTTTCCTTTCAGCCTGCAGCACTCCCTTTAGTATCTTTTATAAATCTGGCCTTTTGGTAACATATTCTATCAGGTTTTGTTTGTCTGGGAAGACTTGAACTCACCCTCATTTTTGAAGGACAGCTTTGCCAGATACCAAATTCTTGCCTTGAAGTTTTTCTCTTTCAGTACCTCAAATATATACCACTCTCTTCTCATCTTCATGGTTTCTGATGAGAGGTCAGCATTTAACGTTACTGAGTTTCCTTTGTATGTGATGCTTTGCTTTTCTCTTGCTGCTTTCAGAATCCTTTCTTTATCTTTGATATTTGTCATTCTGAATAGTAGGTACCTTGGGACAGGCCTATTTGGACTTATTCTGTTTGGGGTATGTTGTCCTTCTTTGATACTGATGTTTATGCTCTTCATAAGGGTTGGGAAGTTTTCAGTCATTATTTCCTCAAATATTCTTTCTCCCTCTTTACCATTTTCTTCTTTTTCTGGGACATAGATAATGTGAATGTTTGTGTGTTTTGCATTATCATTCAATTCCCTGAGACTCTGCTCCATTTTTTCCTAATCTCTTTCTGTTCCCCTCTCTTTTCTAGTTTAGATGTTCTGTCTTTGAAATCACTTATTCTATTTTTCAGTAATTCAAATCTGCTCTCATGTGCCTCTAATGTATTTTTTTAAGATTTATTTTATTTTATTTTTCTTTTTCTCCCCTCCCTCCCTTCCCTCCCCCCCGTCCCCAGTTCTCTGCTTTCTGTGTCCATTCGCTGTGTGTTCTTCTGTAGGAATTTGTGTCTCTTTTTGTTGTGTCATCTTGCTGCATCAGCTCTCTTTGTGTGTGGCGCCATTCCTGGGCAGGCTGCACTTTTCTTCGTGCTGGGCAGCTCTCCTTATGGGGTGCACTCCTTGCACATGGGGCTCCCCTACACTGGGGACAGCCCTGTGTGGCACAGCACTCCTTGCACGCATCAGCACTGCACGTGGGCCAGCTCATCGCATGGGTCAGGAGGCCCTGGGTTTGAACCTTGGACCTCCCATGTGGTAGATGGACGCCGTATGCGTTAGGCCAAATCTGCTTCCCTCTAATGTATTTTTAATTTCATCCATCATGTCTTTCATTCCCATAAGGTCTGTTACTTTTCTCCGCAGTCTTTCAAATAGTTCTTCATGTTCTCTCAGTGTCTTCTTAATATCCTTTATTTCTTTGGTTATATTTTCTTTAAATTCTTTGAAGCAATTTAGGAGACTTGTGTGATTATCATTGATTGATTGTCTTCAATCCTCTAACCCCTCATGATATTTGCTTTGTTCTTTTGGTGGGCCATCTCTTCCTGTTTCCTAGTAGGGTTTGTAATTTTTTGCTGATATCTAGACATCTGAATATGTTGGTGAATTTACTCTGATGGCCAATTTCTCTCTCTTGTCTATTCCCCCCCCCCACCGTCAAAGCTCTTCTTTGATCTTTGGTTCAACTTATTGTAAGTCTTTAAATTTTCCCAGCTTAAGCTTGCAAAGTTGTGCCAGGGACCCACTGGTGGGGTGCAGATTTTCTCCCAGGGGTTGGAGACAGATAGCATGAACAATTTTTGTCCATGCAATTTCCTAAAAGGCCAGCTGATGGTACGTCTCAGCACACCTTTCCACAGAGGTGATTCAGTCTTGGCTTTCCTGTGTTCCTGTGTTGAATTTCCAGATCAGAGATACAAAGCAGGCTCTGCTGGCCAAATTCACTGAAGAAAAGCACATCAACCTCCCCTCCCTTTTCTCTTGAAACAGCTGACAGGGAGGAAGATGTCTGTTTCCCTCTCGGTCAGCTGCAGTGAGCAAGATGTTTTACCCCAGCTTAATATCTTGGGGGTGGGGAACGGGAGCCCTTCCCAGCTACCACAGGGGCCTGGTAACCCACGTTTGTTGCTTCAGCTTTTCAGTCTCTCTGTCCCTCACCCTCCTGGGAGTTGTATAGCACTGTCCCAGTTTGCTGACCCCCAAAGTAGGTCCGTCAGACAGATTTTGGCTCTTTTTCTGTTGTTTTTGTGAGAACTTTCAGCTCTGCCTCTTAGTCTATCACCATCTTCCCACAATCCTAAGGGTTTTTATGAAAAAGGGGAGCTGAATTTTGTGAAATGACTTTTCTACATCAATTGAGATGAATAATTTTTCCCCTACTAATGTGGAGTGTAACATTAATTAATTTTCTTATATGGAACCATCTGCATACCTGGAATAAATCACACATAGTCATGAGGTATAACTCTCTTAGTGTGCTTTTGGATTCAGTTTGCTAATATTTTGTTGAGGATTTCTGTATCTATATACTTAAGACATATTGCTCTTTTTTTTGTTTTTTGTTTTGGTATATTTATCTGGCTTTGGTATGAGGGTGACAGCCTTATTGAATGATTTAGGGAATGTTCCCTCCTCAATGTTTTGGAAGAATTTGTGCAGGACTGGTATTAATTCTTGGAATGTTTAGTGAAATTCACCTATATAGACATCTGGTCCTGAGCTTTTCTTTGCCAGGAGTTTTTGATTACTGATGAAATCTCTTTAGCAGTCATTGGTTTGTTGACATTCCTTTCTTCTTGAATCAGTGTACGTAAGTTGCATGTTTCTAGGAATAAGTCAGTTTCATAGGTTATCTAATTTGTTGCATATAGTTGGTTCATAGTATCCTCTTATAGTTATTTTTATTTCATTGGAATTAGTAGTAATGCCCCCCTTTTCATTTCTGGTTTTAAAAATTTGTGTCCTCTCTCTTTTTTTCTTTGTCACTCTTGCTAAGGGTTTGTCAAATTTAATGATCTTTCAAAGAACTAACTTTGGTTTTATTAATTCTATTTTTGTATTCTCCATTTTTTTTTCATTTATCTTTGCTCTAATCCTTTCTATTTTCTTCTTTGTGCTTGATCTGGGTTTACTTCGCTCTTCTTTTTTAGTTCTTCCAGGCTTGAGTTTTGGTCTCTGATTTGAAATATTTCTTCTTTTCTAATGTTACCATTTAGAGCTATAAATATCCCTCTTACCACTGCTTTTGCTGCATCCCATAAGTTTTTGTATGTTGTGTTTACATTTTCATTCTCCTCAAGATAATTCCTAATTTCCCTTTTGATTTTCTCCTTAAACCACTGGTTGTTAGGAGTACATTTTTAATGTCCATATACTTGTGAATTTTCTATTTCTCCTTCTGTTACTTATTTCTAGCTTCATTCCATTATGGTTAGAGAATATACATCGTATGTTTTCAATATTTTTTAATGTAAGAGACTTGTTTTGGACCTAAGATAGGGTCTATCCTGGAGTATGATCCACGTGCACTTGAGAAGAATGTGTTTTCTATTGTTGTGGGGTTCAGTCTTCTATACATGTCTGTTAGGTCTAGTTAGTTTAGAGTATTATTCAAGTCTTCTATTTCCTAATACATCTTCTGTCTAGATATTCTATGCATTATTGAAAGTGGTGTATTAAAGTATCCTACTAAGAATGTAGAATCATCAGTTTCTCCCTTGAGTCCATCAGTCTTTGCTTCAGATATTTCAGGTCTCTGCTGTTAGGTGCTTATATATTTATTATTGCTACATTTTATTGTGGAATTGACCCTTTTATTTGTACATATTGACCTTCTTTGTCCCTTGTAAAACTGTTTTTAACTTAAAGTGTATTTCATCTGATACTAGCTACTCCAGCTCTCTTTTGGTTACTATTTGCACAGTATATTTTTTCTATCCTTTCACTTTCAACCTACTTAGTCTCTTTCAGAAAGCCTATAGTTGGGTCATTTTTAAAATCCATTCTGCCAGTTTCTGCCTTGTTGGACAGTTTAATCCATTTACATTTATATATTTTTAAAAGATTTATTTTATTTATTTATTTCTCCCCATCCCCTCATTGTTTGCATTTGCTGTGTCTGTTCATTGTGTATGTGTCTTCTTTTTAGGAGGCACCAGGAACTGAACCTGGGACTTCTCATGTGGGAGGTCTCTAATCACTTGAGCCACCTCTGCCCCCTGCTTTGTTTTGTCTCTCATTACGTTTTACTCCTTGTGTCTCTTGTTGCATCATCTTGTTACATCAGCTTGTCATGCCAGCCCATCACATCAGTTTGCTGTCTTGCTCATCTTCTTTCGGAGGTACTGGGAACGAAACCCAGGGTCTCCCATGTAGTAGGTGGGAGCTCAATTGCTTGAGCCACTCTGTTTCCCTCCATTTACACTTAAAGTTACTACTGATAATGCATGATTTTCTTTTGCATTTTTGCTGTTTTAATCTTTGTGATTCTTATACATTTTTTTGGTCCCTCAATTCTTCCATGTCTACTTTGATATAAATTTGGCTTTTTATATTGTACTATATTGAGGTCCTTCTAATTTCTATCTGGATATATTTTTCATATATTTTCCTTGTAGTTACCATAGGTTAAAACTGAACATTCTAAATATATAATAATCATATTTTATTTGATACCAACTTGACTTCAACGGCACACATAAACGCTGTTTCTATACCCCTCTGTCCCTCACCCTTTTTTGTACTTGTTACATATTATGTCTTTATACATTGTAAGTCCCAAACCTTAGATTTATTGTTACTTTATACATTTGAATTTTATCATCTGCAGGAAGTAAGAAGAGGAGTTACATACCATAAAATGCAACACAATCATACTGGCATTCATAATTACTCAAATGGCTACCTTTACTGGAGGTCTTTATTTCTTTAAGCTGTTTGGAACCTCTGTCTAATGTCCTTTTCTTTCAGTCTGAAGAACTCATTTAGCATTGCTTGTTAGGTAGGTCTACTGCTGATGAACTCCTGCAGCTTTTGTTTATCTGAGAATGATTTAATTTTCCCCTTGTGTTTGAAAGAAAATCTCATGAGATATAAGATTCTTGGTGGGCAATGTCAACTCTTTAGGTATTTCAATCCACTGCCTTCTTGCCTCCATGGCTTCTGATGAGAAACTGATAATTCACTTAGTACTCCCTTGTATACAATATGGCGCTTTTCTCTTGCAGCTTTCAAACTCTCCTCATTCTTCGCATCTGATAGTTTGATCAGTATATGATGGGGTGTATTTTTCTTCAAGTTCACTTTGTTTGGTGTTCTCTGGGATTCTGGAATAATGTCTTTTGCTAAGTTTGGGAAGTTTTCTGTCATTATTTCTTTGTATATTCCTTCTCCTCTTTTCTCTTTTTTTCTCCTCTGGGACTCCTATAACGTATATACTGGGATGCTTGCTGGTGTCCCAGAACTCTCTTAGCTATTTTCACTTTTTATAGTTCTTTTTTCTTTTCTGCTTCTCAATCTGACTTATTTCAATTGTCTTGTCTTTGATTTCTCTAATTCTTTCTTCTGCCAGCTCCACCTGCTTTTGAAACTCTCCTTGGAATTTTTCATTTCAGTTATTGTGGTCTTCAATGCCAATAGGTCTGCTTGGTTCCTTTTGAAAATTTCTACCTCTTTATTGAGATATTCATATTTAATAGGAGATTCTGATATTGTCAATTCATTGTTTTCTTGAGACCCTTTATTTGTTTCCCTTAATTTCCTTGAGCATATTGAGGATCATATTTTTAAAGTCTTTTTCCAGTATGTCTACAGTCTGGTCTTCTTCATTGATGTTTTCTGGATATTTAATCTCTTCCTTGGGATGGATCATCATTTCCTGTTTGTTTGTTTGTTTTTGTTTGTGATCTAATCTTCTGTTGCACACTGTACATTTTAATATTTTCAAATGTTAACTCTGGGATTTATTCTCTGAGGTGTCTGTTTCTTGAAATTGTAATCAGCTGGTAATATGAGAAGCTTTTTTTTTTTTTTTGAGTGTCAGCCCTACTATCAAAAGGGTCTGTCCAATGCGAATGCAAGGTGCAGGGTCTTCCCTGTCTTTTCCAGGCCTGTGTCTTGTCCTGGGCTTATGCTTGCTAGTGGCTTCGGAGTTCTGCTGTTTACAGGACTTTCAATGCCCCCTCTATTTCCCAGGAGACAGTCCTTCTTCCCTCCCAGGTGCTCCACTGCCAGATGTAAATCAGGCAAGCCTTTGCCCCAGAATGTCTACCTCAATGGTTTGTTACACTGCTTTTGTTGTGTCAAGCTGCTTTTGCCTGGAGGGCAAATTCTGGGATGTGAGGCATGCTTGAGAGGTCCCAAGTCCCAAGAACAAGGCAAGGTACCCATAAAGGGAGCTCCAGATGCCTCTAAACTGCCCTAGAGAAGATGAGGGAGGGACCAAGAAAAGGACCGGGTATTTCTTCCATGGCTCTCCAAAGCTGTGCTTTCTTGACCTGTCCAAGAAATGCAGCCCTTCAACTGTTCTCTGCAGCACTGAAGAAGCAAACTACTGTTAAGTCTCCTCCACCTCCTTTGTCCAGGCACGTTGGAACAATGACTACCCTTAGAGCTGGGCTCCCAGTCGTCCGAAGTCTAATCAAAAGCCATGATCAGAGATTGGCCCGTGCCCACCCAGGATCTTGAAGAAGAGGATATTTATGTCCCTTTATGGGACCAGCAAGCTATACCATGGCATCCTACTTCATCTGCTGTGGGAGTGGGAGATGGGTGCAGGTAACCACCATGCAGAGAGAGGAATTATTGGCATTTACCATAATTTACCAGAATTTTCCTCCTATACTTCCCTGGATGCTGAGCAGTTTTCTACTGAACTCAGGAGTTTTGAAATAGTTGATTAAGACATCTCCTGCCTGTTTAATAATTGTTCTGGTAGAAGGACTTATTCTCACCAACTTTACTTCACATCCCATTTTCCACTAACCTGCTCCAGTGAGGCTTTGTCCATCACTGCAAGGTCTGTAAAAGTTTATTAAATTCCTCCATCTAGTAAATACAATGTTCACTTTTCAGTCCTTATCTTACATGGACTCTCAAAAGCATTGAACACATTTGATCATGTCCTCCTTCTTAAAATACCTTCTTCATTGTCATTTCCAGAATATCTTTTATTTTTTTTCTTTAGGGACTGTTTTATTTTAGTCTCTATTGATGAATTCTCTTCCTCTTCCTGATCTCTAATTGTTGGAGTATCTCAGGCTTCAGTCTTCAGTTTCCTTTTTGATCCAACAAAGCTTAAGTGATTTCATCCATTTGCATGACTTTAAATACTATCTGTTTATGACTATCAAATTATGTCCTTAGCATTGAACTCCTGAGCTCGAGAGTCAAATATTCAACAGACTATCTAACAACTGCACTTAGATATCTAAAAGGCATCTCATGACCAACATGTCTAAAACAGAATTAGTGATTCCCACATGTATTGGCTATTGATGTCTTACATATGAAGTGATTTTAAGTTTTCAAAGCACTTTCTTATATATTTTAAAGTATTATCTTTATAAGAACTCTGTTTGGACAGCAGTGTTAATTCTGCCTGTCAGATGAAAGTACTACAACTCAGTTATGTCGGGTAGGTTTTTAATGAGCATATTTAATAGCTTATATAATCCAGGGTAAGAATCCAAGGCTCCTTACTCCCTCTAAATGCTTTCTACCAGGTTATAATGCCTATCAAGTCAAACTTTATTATTTTTAAATGGTGACTTTAAAGGTGTGTTTCCAATTAACAGGCAAAGGAATAGACAAATAGAGGTGCAGAGGAAGAAAGGTATGACTTAGATGCCATCTGTATTCATCACATACTTCTATAACTTGTTTTCTCTTTGCCAATTATTGTTTATATATGAGCACTATGCTATAATCTAGAATCATTTCATTATTCTTTAGGGGGATTTCATTTTGCTGAGTTTTCCACTCTTCAGAAAGCAGGTATTAGTCTTTCTGTTCCTTTTTTTTTTCCCTCTCCCCTTCCCCCTGCCCTCCCCCAGTTGTCTGCTCTCTGTGTCCATTTGCTGTGTGTTCTTCTGTGACCGCTTCTATCCTTATCAGTGGCACCGGGAATCTGTGTTCCTTTTTGTTGCATCATCTTGTTGTGTCAGCTCTCTGAGTGTGCGGCGCCATTCTTGGGCAGGCTGCGCTTTCTTTCACGCTGGGCAGCTCTCTTTACTGGGCGCACTCCTTGTGTGTGGGGCTCCCCTACGTGGGGGACACCCCTGCACAGCACGGCACTCCTTGAGCCCATCAGCACTATGCATGGGCCAGCTGCACATGGGTCAAGGAGGCCCAGGGTTTGAATCGCGGACCTCCATGTGGTAGGCGGATACCCTATCCATTGGGCCAAGTCCACTTCCCTAGTCTTTCTGTTCTTAAAAGCAATAGTGGTGCACTGATACTTATTTTTTACAATGATAAATACCATCTTACTAAATCGAAAGCATTATGGTATGTCATTCATTTAGTGATAACTCTGTAACTTAATTACACATAAATCTCCCATAAAGAGACAAGAAAAATGAAAAGAATACTGAATAAGTCTTTGAAAATGTAAACATAATAGTTGAAAAAGTACTTGGATTTTTTGAGTTTTAGGCAAGTTACTAATGCACCTTATATATTTATTATCTAAATAAATTAGCTATTTTAAGATCTGGCATCTAAAAATAGGTCATTGCTCTAGAAAATGTTATCATATGATTAAATGCTTTAGATATTAAATTTGAAGATTTCAGTTTTAATACTGTTAAAGTTTATGATTGCATTTTTTTTCAAGATATCTTAAGATTGCATTCTTTTCTTACATGAAATGTACACACACATCTGAAGCCAGTAATTACAAAACAATTGCCGTTGGCTATTCTACTATTAAATTCAAGCTGTAAAATGTGAGAGATGCCAAATTCCATTGTCAATAAGTCAAAGATATTAGTTGGGTAGGTAGGAATGAATAAAATTTTAACACTGAATACTAATGACGACAATAACAAATGGATGCTTGCCCTTCTCTTATGCAATATATAGGGAGGGACCATACATTATAACAAGTAAGACTACATTTCTTAAATCTGTCATCACCATGGTTTTCAAGACAAAATTCTGCAACTACTCATACATGAAAACCAAATTAGTGCTGTTACAGAATCTCAGTGCATGATCAAGATTTATAATTTTATAGTTAATTATAGATATATATATTTAGCATATATAGCTATATACTTAAGATATTTATGCTAAAACTGTTGATATAAAATTAATCATTGAGAAATACTGACAATTTTCTTCTTTTAATCTTCTAAACTCTTAGAAGATTACTCTCTTGTGCGTTTGTCCTTTCTGCACTATCATTTTTTCTTGTTCTTCTTCATGGGTTTCTCTTCCTCTGTCCAGTTCAAAAATCTTCCACAGTCTTGGCCTACTGCTCTTCCCTTTGTACTGTTTTTCTTGGGTAACTGCAGCATGCTAATTGTTATAAATATCATCTTCACTTTATAACTCATAGATTTATGTCCCTGATTCTGACACTAGTTTCACAAGTCTTTTTTTTAATTTTTAATTTTATTGAAATATATCACTCCATATATAAATAATATAAAGATAATCACAAGTGTTTTTATAAATATGTTCTGAACAATTCCACTTGGATGTGCCATAGCCATCTCAAATTCACAATGTCCTAAATTGAAGGAATCAACCCCTTCACTCTTCTTTCAACCTACTCTTTCTCTTATTCTTATAATATCCATCAAGGTAGTTTTATTCACCTAGTAATGCAAGCTAAACAGGAGTCATCATAGAGTGCATGCTCCTTCATCTCCCTATGTCCAGCCTGACACTAAGACCTACTAATTTTGTTCTTTAAAAATTCCCAGAATCTGTTGCCCCTTCTGTATCATTATTTCAACTGACTTAGTTCAGGATCTTCTCTCTTGCCCACTAGAATATAAGCTCCAAGAAGAGAAGGACCTCTATTGTATTCATGTTTTCTTTAGGATAGTCCCTGTCATACAGTAGATGCTAAAAAAAAATATGGTGCATAAATAAATGGCAGTTAGAATGGACTGCAAATTGTATATTATGCATATCTGACTATACTAATCCTTACCAAAAGACTTTTTAAAACTTCCTATTGTCTGTCAATTAATATAATTTACTGGACCATATTCCATCCAATATTTTATGTTAAAATTATACTAACTGCTTATCATTTCTGTATATCTTATACCTCCATGTCTTTGTTCACAATGATTTCTATCTGGAACACCTTTGTAATTGTGTTTTACATGGTTAGCAGTCATTGTTCTTTCAGATCTCAGATCAGATATCATCTTTCCAGGAATTCATTCCTACACTTCCAGGTTGGATCAAGTGCCCTTCCTCTGAGTGTCAGTATCCTTCCATGCAATTCTACCACTGACAAGATTTACTACAAGATCACCTTGTAGTGATGTGTGTATCTCTTTCTTACTAGATTATAAGAAACTCTGAATTTTAAATTATTTTTTACTCATCTTTTGTTCTCTGTGTCTGGTACATAGTACACGCTCAATATTTATTGAACAAAACTGAAAGAATGGAATTGATTATTAAGTTCAATACTACACATTCTCTAACTTGTGCTGTTATTAATGTCAGTTTTTAGGTTTCTATTGTATTTTAAGTTTTAAAGAGAAAAATGAAATAAATACAGTTAACTGTAAAATCACATTTTAAGACACCAAATGAAAATTTACTCAAACAATAATCAAATTAAATAGAGTGAGTTATGACCCAGATATAAAGAATATCATTGAATAACTATTTCAATATAATATTATTGTATAAGGCGCAAATTATAGAATCACTATTATAGCTTGTGAAATTGTTTAGATAAGTCCAGGAACTAATGTACTCTTAAATTCTGTTCTATTGTAGACTTTTGTCCTAACTTCTGTGTACAAGAACTCTAGTATTCAAGTATAAATTAAATTTAATCAAGTTGTCTTTAATTTATTTGCTGTAAAAGAAACACTATATTAAATGCTTTTACTTGTTTGTTAAGTAGAAGATACACTATTATTTCCAAGATAGTAGGGATTTAAGGTTTAATTATCAACACCCTTTTGAAAAAAGACATTGTTTTGACAAATTTCTTAACTGTGAACAGTGGCTTTTCTGAGTAGGAGTGTAGTAATGTAATTTATTTTTGCAGATGTGATTTAGAAAAAGAATTTAAAGTAGTAAAACTTTGAATATCTTCACTGTCAGCAGAAAATTCCTCCATTCACTGCTGCTGGAGAATATTGCTGTTGAAGTTTTAACAGAGAAATAAAAACCGAAGTGAGAAAATTTGATACTACTGGTAAATGTTGCCTACAAACTGAAAAGGAAGTTAGGTTGTCAGCAATAAAAGAGCTATATTATTTACACACAGTATGAGGTGGCATCTTCATTATGGCAACTTGCTGAGAATAAAAATTAATATGGCTGGTTCCAACTTGAGGAAAATAACTGAAATTTACAAAGCATGTTACCTAAAGGAAAGCAAAGATCTCACAGACAAAGGAACCTTTACAAGGGATCTGCAACTGGCAATCAGAGGTACCACAGCTTAACTTCTCCCCTGGAGGAAAGATATTTATACATATTTCAAACCGGAACACTGGCCAGGGGGCACTTTTCGAAGCAGCTTTGTTAATCACTGAAAAATGATGTCACTGTTAGGTTTTCATAAAGGTTAACTAGTTTAAAATGCCTCTTTCCCTCCGGAACATGTCAGCATCCACAAATTACTGCAATAAAATGAGTAAGAAAAAAGAAAAAATATTTTAATCACAACTCAGACACAAAGTCAAAAGTAACATAAAAATTCCTACCAGTTTGGCTGAGCTGAGAAGTGCTGCGACTTTTCCGTGAGAGACCAACAATAGCTACCATTTTGGCCCCGATGCTAGAGCGCCGCTTTTTGCCGCTGGTGCCCAAGGCGCCCACTGCAGTGTCAGATTGGCTGCCATCAGTCTTCTCAAGCGAACACATGTCTCCACTGATGCTGGTGCTTTTAGTCATGTTCTTCCCTGAGATGCCCATTTGTCTACTTTGCATTTTGGATGTAAAGACACTGTCAGCCGATGAATGGATAAAAAGTGAGGACAGAGTAAAAAGGAAAAGACAGAAAAGGAGTTTTAGATCAAACATCTAGAGTCTAATGAAATGATATAATTTATGTGGCATAGTTTTAGAGTTTAAATTTTTTTTAACTACCCATGATCTTGAATATGCTTTACAATTCAAGGCCAGCCTTAAGGTAACCATGTCAAATCAGACTTATGATTTCATTATTGCTGTCAAAGAAGGCATGAGTTTACAGGGCCACAGGAAAGAAAATATGCACAAAAATTCAGTGGGCTCCTTTAAGAGAATATGCGGTCCCGTAAGTGTAAATATGCCTCAAGACAGCCTACAACATAAGGAAGAATTTCAACAGCATTCCTCTCTAAATTGCTTTACTATTGCCTTCAAGATGAAATTAGAAAAGTGGGGAAGTTTTACAAAAATGGCAAAGAAATTTCATCCATTGTCAAGAGTGACCCTTTAAAATACATTTTCTCATTCTATGGAAAACCAAATATGAATTTTATAATGGTTAAATTTACTAATATGGTTGAAATCTTCTTGGCTTTGAATTAAAAACAATTAATTTCACTTTATTCAATTTAATATTTTTATATAAATCTATGTTCCAAAAATAAAGAAAAGGAAGATTTCCCTCTTGCATTTATTTTAAATAAAGAAAAATCAGTTAGCAGATGTAGCTCAAATGGTTGAGTGCCTGCTTCCCGTGTACGAGGTCCTGGGTTCAATACCCGGTACTTTCTAAAATAAAAATCATTATCACTTTCCAGACAATACGGTCAGAAGCACTGGATGAGTCAATGAAGCATGTGAGCTGACTGACATGTTTAGTAAGACTAGGATCACAAATGGGAGTAATTATAGACAAGACCTTGGGTTTTTCGATAATAACTGGGTTAAGGTGGGAGGTAAAGTAAGGGGTGCAGGCTATCCAGCTGGCCTCAATAATCCTGGGAGAATGTAAAGTAGCCTGCTTTTAGGGATGGAAGGATTTACTTACATATTATCAATTTTTTTATTAGATAATAGAAAGTTACAGTTTCTGCTTTAATTTGGTTATATATGTACAACATAATTATAGTAATAAATAACAGAATAAAATTCAAGAGACATTAAAATATCTTTTAAAGGATGGGACTTAGAAAACTGCCCTACTGAGATAAGCTTCATTTAGTTCTTTCTTTTTTTAGGAGGTACTGGAGATTGAACCCAGGACCTCATACATGGGAAGAAGAGCTCTACCACTGAGCTACATCCACTCCCCAATGAGAGTTGGGTTTCTTTTTTCCATTTGTTTTGTTTCATTTATTTGTTTGTTTTTAGGAGGTACCAGGGATCAAACCTGGGACCTCGGACATGGGAAGTAGGCGCTTAACCACTGACCTATATCCACTCACACACATTTCTAGTTCAATTTCTTGGTCTCCCTGAAATTTTTTCTTCCTATCATAGAGTAAAACCGCTCAAAAGATAGGATCACTTGCTAATTGCATTAATGTATATATGTAAGTTTTATCCTTCACATCGGTTTTAAGAAGGCCCCCCCCCCAAAAAAAAAACAGAATAAAAGACTACATGCTTCTATAGTACCTCAAACTGATAATTTTCAAACTTGTTTGCTCTTTTGTTCTTTAATAAGCAATAACTAAAATAAAACAGAGAGAGCTTTGGATGCAAAACGATGTGGCTTGAATGCCAGTTTTGCTCCCCTTTAACTGATTTCCTTTAGAAGGATTATTTAGTCTGAGCCTCAGCTTCCTCATTTATGAAATGAAAATATTTTATTTCCCTTACAGGGTTAAATTACAGAAAAGAGATAATGTATCTAAGAGTTCAATAAATAGAATAACAATTATTATTAAGGAATGTTGACAATAGATAAAACTAAATTAAAGTCCTTCAATGTGTATTATATAAATATTAACGATATCAATAGGAGCTATATTTGTAATTATGTTAAAAATCTTTTGAGATTAAAATGTCTCAGATGGTCCTAATATAGCCACTGTTATAAGACAACAGTAATAAAGGTAGCAGAAAGAAAAAAAACAAACAGTGGAATTGGCCAAGTTCTCAAACACCCTGGCAGGTGATTTTCCTTTTCTTTCCCACTATTGTGTTCCTGGAGGCAGGTGCCAAGAGCTAGTGGAATGCCTATCAATATTACAACTCATGTTTGATCACACTAAGGGCCAATCACTGGGTAGATGTCTGGATCTTAAAAAGTGCCAATCCTTGATTCTGGAATATTCCTTGCAGGGACTAAAAAACGTGCTTCTATCAAAAGTTCCTCTTATTGAAAAACTTTTTCAAATTAAATACTATTCCTTTCCTAAAGTATGGAATTGAATTTATTTTTATCCCAAATTACTATTTAATAAGTTTTTGTTCACTTTAACTCAAATGATCATCAAAAATTATAAATTGCTAAAGTAGTAATTATTTACTGAATAAATGTTTACAAAACATCTATTATTACAAAGATAGGGAAGATAAGACTATCTTTTGATTAATTTATAGGCAATTATCAGCATGTAAAATATAAATATATGGCTGAATAAGAACTTGGTCTTGATTTACAATTGAAATTCCAAATATCAACCTGAATGTCAAGAAACTAATTAGGTTAAAAGTCAGATAAAACATTTCTCGGAAGAGTATGTGAAAATTGGGTTTCTCATACTAATTCCTTGATTTCTGGAAACGACAAATTTAAAGTTTAGTATTTTTCAACATTATCATAGGTACTATAAAAGTGCATTATATTAATATACTATAAGATATTAGATATACTATTAGATATACTACTAGATATTAGGGTGTACGTGTGTGTGGGGCATGTGCATATGTGCTACAAATTTAACATCCAGAGTGGGAGGAACATTTAGCTAATTAACAACATATGTTTAGGTGAAAAATATCTACCTTGAGTACAGTCATTAATAACGAAGCTTTAAGGTTCTTAAATCTTGGATCTCACGGCAGGGAGCAGTGCTCTGATAGCCACAGAGTAGGTTACTACTTATTTAGGAGTGATGGGGATGGGGTGGGGCTGCTCTATAATCTCCAAAATTCCTTTCCCAACAGCTTGGTAAAGACTAAAATTCTACTATATTAAAGACTGATTTCTAAAGACAAAAAGGATTTATTTCTCAGATTGTTTCCTTTCAGCATGTCTCTACCCCCAGGATTTGGTCATTCATTTAAATCATATTTATTTTGTTCTACTATGCGGCAGGCATAGTTCTTAGAGGTACAACAGAGAACAGGACACAGAATATCCTGTTTTCAGGGAGATTGTATTTTAGTTGTGGGCAAACAGAATAAACAAAGAAATAAAGATAATTTCAGAGAGTGAAATGTGATCTGAAGAAAATAAGAAAGGATAATATTAGAAAGAGTAACTGGGAAATTCAGGGAGGGACAACATTAAACAGGTTGTTCAAGGAAGGTGTCTCTGAAGAGGAGTCTGAGTGATGAAGCCAGGCCCGTGGAGAAAGAGTGTCCTGATCTGAGAGGAGAGCAAATGTTTATAATATGGGGCAGGAACAGACTCGGTCGTTAGAGGAAATTTATAAACCTAATGGAAATGCAATGAAGTAAAGGTGAAGAGACTCGTATAAAATGAGGTCAGAGAGAGGATAAGGCCTGGGTGTTTGGGGATAAATGTACTTTGTCCTTCATAAACTACCCTTATTTAGCCACCTTTTCTGATATTTTACATCAATGCTGCCCTAAGTCTGTGAGAACATACCTTGAAAGGGTAGATATACCAGCAGCCCTGGGATGCAGTCAAGTGTTTTATCTCTAAAGTTAACATCAAAAGGCATTTGGAAGAGAAGGAGCATTTTTTGGAGAACATGGTTATATTCCTTAAAAAGTAACAAATTTATGAAGACTAGGTAATTAAAGGAATTAGGGTCCCATTATTAATTTATTAATTAAACATTCATAAATTTATTTAAACTATTCTTAAAATCTATTTATAATCTTTTACTATTTTTTTACGTTGTTTATTTTTAAAAAAAGATTTATTTATTTATTTTCTCCCATTCCCCTCCTCCTGCCCTGCTGCTTTTGCTGTCTGTGTTGTCTTCTCTTCTCATTTTCTCTCCTCTAGGATTCACTGGGATTTGATCCTGGAGACCTCTGATGGGGAGAGAGGCTCCCTGTCAATTGTGCCACCTCATTCCTGGTTCCTGCTGTGCTTCACCTTGACTCTCCCCTTGTCTCTTTTGATGCATCATCATATTGCTGCATGACTCGCTTGGACAGGGCACTGGCTTACCACAGGGCCCATACGGGCATGCTTTCTCTTCTTTTTTTCACCAGGAGGCCCCAGGGGCCAAACCCAGGCCCTCCCATATGGTAGGCAGAAGCTCTATCAGTTGAGCCACATCTGCTTCCTGCCCCCCTTTTTTTATTTTTAAAGAAGCTTTACTATTTCTTGAGTTTATAAGTTCTCCACCAAATCATTGAATAATACCTTCCCTCACTCTCACTACGAGTTTGAAGAAAGTTATTTGAGGAAAAATTTCCTTTCAAGTTTAAGTTAATAACTTTAAATTAATAAGTTAAGAAATATGTCATGATACTTTACATATTTTGTTTCTCTGTTTATTACACCAAACTCATGACTTCCAACCATTTTTTTGCAATTTGTATATGAAAATTTTTTAATGTCTTCTATTATGTTCATAGGATTTCTCTGAACTTCCTTTAGCTGTGTTCTGTCCTGAAAAAATTAAATACAAAAACTGCATTTAAGATTTAAATATTTCAACCATAGGAGTCATTTACTTTCACTGATGACTGAAAGTGAAATTTTATACAAGAAAATAATTTTTAAAATTTCCACTATAACGTGTCTTATGAATGAAAGTGGCATCCCTTCTCTGATTTTACTTCTTTATAATTGAACTCAATGACATGACCTCAGTGGCATATTTCCTATATTTTTCAGTTCCTTGGTTTTTAGGTCTGCAAACCTTTTTAGATGCAGTTAATTTAAGATATAGTACTTTTACCGCTAATTAATTGATTCCTTTAGAAAACATTTACTGGGCACCTTCTTGTTATTAGGTCTCAAGAGAGTATGTGGGAGGTAAAATGATGCTGGTGCTCCATGATACCTCATAAAGGGACTAAAACTCACCAGAAGAATAAACATCTTTTTTTTCTTCACACAAAGCGGGGACTACTCTTAATTGGTGTGATCAGTTTCTAATAATTGATGTGCCTATTTCTAATAATCTACCCAAAGGAATACTTTTGAGCAAAAGCTCCTAATGGACTAGTGGGAGTTTTGGCCTTGTAGTGAATATAAACAATGACCAAGATACATCATTATATTAAAGGAGTGTACAGCTTACAAATGGAATTAGGAGAAGAAAATGCCTAACAAAACAATGTTATAAGTAGCAAAACAATGTTATAAGTATCAAAGAAAAGGGATATAAACATAGTGCTATGAAATTTAAATGGAGGTAGAAAGATTATTGAAAACTAGAGATCAGAAAAGCTTTATGAATCTGGGTCTCGACATGATAAGTAAAAATTACCACAAGCAGAGAGAGAAAAATATTAAAGAGAATATTATGAAGAAAACTGCAGAGCTTAAAAGCACAGGTCATGGTTTTAAGATAAGTAGTGCAGTTTGGCTAAACTGCAAAGTCTTTCTGGATAAAGGTAGTAGAGACAAGTCTCGAAAATATTGGCCCACGTTATTATTTGGAGGCCTGTGGGTAAAAGGAATCACTAAAACTGATGGAGCTGGAGAATAATATGAAATTATACATAAGAAAGATTATATGTAGCTATTAGGGTTGTTCACAATATTCTGTTCTCCTCCTTGCAGGTGCATGGTAGGAAGATACTTTCTCACCTCCTGGAAGATAGGAATGGCCCTGTGACTTATTTTGGCTAATGAAATGTCAGTGGAAATGAGTTATTTCATTTGTGAGGACAGCATTAAATTGTCGGTGTTGTTAGTTCATCCTTTCCCCTGCCACTGCAACTATGAAAGTATATGCTGAGCCTGAGCCTCCATCAGTGGCTCAGGCTGACTACAGTGAGTCGAGTTCCTTGCCAACGTGCACTATTCATGTTGCATGAGCAAGAAATGAACTTTTGTTGGTCATTTCACTAAGAATTCATAGCCACATAACCTAGACTGTTCTTTCAAAGAAAAGATTGGCTATAGAATAATTAATTAGGAGTTTATAGCAATAATCCTGGGGAAGGAAATAGGAGCCTAGGCTAGTATACTGCTATTACTAATACAAAGCAAAGATTAATGTACAAGTTATTTGGAAGGAACCATCCATAGGGTTTAGTATCTGATTGGATCTGAGAATAAGATATAATAGCGCAAATTAGTGAGCACTTCATATGCCAGATATTCTTCTGAGTGCTTTATGTGAATCAGTTTATATAATCCTTACAACTTTTATAGAGGAGGAAACTAAGGTCCTTATAAATCAGAGCATTTGGCCAAGGAGTGTTGGCACGGGAAATGACCAATATTGGAACCAACTGAAGTTTATGATGGAAAGGTTTATAGTAGAAAACTCTACTCTCTTGGCCTAACAGGTCAGGAGAAGAGTCAGAGCTAAAAAGATGGAATCAATAAAATATTTGTTGAATAGGAGAGGACAGATGAATTTAGGGAGGATGGCTGAAGTAGACAAGCCAAGAGAGTAAAAAGAGAAAAATGAAAAGGTTGAGAAGAGACCTTGAGGAATACTTATATTTAGGGGTAGGGAAGAGCAATTGAAGGATAAAGAGGGATGTTCTCAGAAATAAGGGATTAGTGCAA